>NC_084741.1:66433602-66508602 GCF_033978785.1 Entelurus aequoreus | reverse complement strand
AATAACGTCAAAATAATGCCAGGTCCAAAAGCATTGGCATGAACAGCTGTGACTGCAGGCAACTTCCTAAAGTAGTTTCTACAGCCTTTCTAACTCCACAAGATGGCAGCACAGATGCATGTCAGCATCCAGAAGCTTTTGCCAGCAGGGGTTTAGTAAGGCTGTTACACACTTGAAGATTTTGTAAAAATATATATATTTTTTCTGTTAAAGACCCCACACATAAAGACAAAAAAATCAAGTTGATCTTTGTGTGTGTGGTGTGCTCCGATAATATCAACACAGCACAGCACACACGCGACTTTTCTGTCCCATCATGGAGCCAGACTCTCGTCTTCGAAGCCCGAAATGTTGTGAACAAACAAGGGGCTGGGCGTATCGAACAAAATATAGATAGTATCAATACCAAGGTTGGTTTTGGTATCGTAGCGATACTAGCGTGGTGGGATTGATATTTTTGTTGTAGTTTCTCTTTTGTACGTCCAGCAAATTACTCTATTTTTCTCACAGAGTTTATTCGACTTCAGCGTCTCTTCTAGTCTGTCAGTGCAAACAGTGTTATTTAGTGGTTTGGTTTACACTTTAAAGTTCATAATTTTGTAACATTGTTACTTTTTTGCTATTTGGACTTTTTTTCCTCAAACAATTGTGTGTAGTACGATTGAAAATGGATAATTTATATATTATTGAATTGTTTTAAATTGTTGCATGTAGTTATAAAAATAGTTTTATTTGCAGAACATATTTTTCCTGTGTTCTCATAATCATAATCAAAAAAATGCAGGCAAATTCAAAAATGGATTCAATAATCATGACGTTTCAAATCAAAACGTGTCGGTATCAGTATCGGCGATACAAGCCCTGTATTTACTTGGTATCTAATCAATAGTATTACACACAGCTAGTGATCTAACAAAATGGTAGAAGAAGCTTCATAACAAATTACAACCAACCACCGTGGCAAGGTGCGGAAAAATAGGCAATATATAAAAGGACGTAGGAGAGGAGAGAATGATGATGATCATGGGACTGTTTTTGAAAAACTAAAATAGTCCCTAATTTAAAAAAAAAAGGTAATAGAGACAGCGTGCACACAGACTTTAATCCACTGAGCGAGCTATTGGTGAGTATGTTCTCAACAAAATAGCTAAAACGCTTTTTTTAGCTTCCTGATTGGTTACTTTCTGTACTACGTCACAATTCACGGAGCGATGACTCAATGCGTCTGCGTTCCCTACAGATATGAAGAGTTTTGGACGGCCGACCCGTTTTGGAGCCAAATATAGGGACCAATACACTCTTTACACACCCCAGACCACAAAACAATATTGAAACACATACAATAATCAGGCATTTTGCGGTCTTTGGTCAGAAGGATGAAAATGGGAGCAGAAACAGCCCTATTGTCTTTATGTGTGTACCCCGCTTAAGATAATTACTAATGATGTCAGTGTTTGGAGGGGGCTCTCTAGCAGTCGCTTAAGTCGCATGGAGGGAGAAGCGCCTCTGGCTTTAGCCAATGTACCTCTCAAGAGCTTTAAAATGTTGGTTGCGCTACTTAAATGTTGGGGTCAACTCATACAGTTCTTCACACATTCCTCAGTGGAATAATGCTGGCTGAGCAGTTTGCTCCAATGTTGGTTTTGTTGATGTTGTGTTGTGCAATAAAGTTGTTAATAAATGACAATGTCCACTAGTATCAATATGTTACCCTACTTTCTCACGCAATCCAAACCATTATTGAAGTTTAAAAAATGGACTTGTTTTGATGAGTTTTCACATAAAGTAAAATATAACATCACAAGCTATAATTAGAGCATTTAATGCAGATGTATCCCAACTTTTTTCCACCGAAGGCCACATAAAGAAAAATGTAATAAGGAGGTTTAATATTTAATAATTTATCCTAGTACTAAGGAATTAAATGTATTTTACTGTATGCAAAATGCCACTTAAAATTGCAGTGTATAACCTGCGGAGGGCGCTGATGGCAGCAAATTCTTGTTCGTTTTCTGCTTGACAAGTACCCAGATACTGCCAAGCCTGCAAAAATAAAAAAATAAAAAAAACATCAGTGGCAGTCTCACAAATGCTTTCTGTTAGAGGATGCTTTCAGATTCTCACCAGCTGGTTTTCTGGTTCTTTCTGCACTGCACTTTCAAAAAAGCGCACGGCACCAGGGATGTCCCCGGCCTCCATCCTCTTCACACCCTCTGTCAGAGGGTCCTGGTGTGTCAAGTAAGGGTTGTCCTCTTCAAACTGGTAGCCCTGACAGGAAGGACAGAGAGAGGAGGCTTTAGACATATTGGGGTTAAATAATGTGCATGCAATAACTAAATAAAAGGTCTGAAGTGAGTTTTACCTTGTCGTAAGACGAGCTCAGTAGCTGATCGAAGTCTGAGAGCCAGGGATGACTCTCTGCGTCCCGCTTGGCCATCTCCTCCCACTCCTGCTGCAGCTTCTCCCAAAAATCCACATCGCTCTGATAAAATGACAGTAAATCATTACTGAGGCAAACCGAGAAGGCACACATGGTCCTCATCTTTAAAACTGATTTATGAGGAAGAGAGGAGGAGGAGGAGGAGGAGGAGGAATTTCCCTATGTCTGCTTGTGACATAATTCATTTTCAAATCTTGCAGTTTTCCAATCGGCCTTCTGTTCCGTTTCCTATCCCTGCATCCAATTAGCACTCTGTGGTTTGGCTTTGTCTCACCTCCACTGCGGCTTTGGCTTGGTGGAAATCAGGTCCCGATGCGGTGAACTGGTCCACCCAGGCTTCGGCTGACTCCTCCGACACCTGAGTAAGAAGCCAGCAATGACACAATTGGTTGCTTGGAGTCTGCTAAGTCAACTTGGAAATGGGGATGTGTGGAGGGGGCAGTAAATCAGGAAAAATATAATGGAAAGTGAATGAAAAGATGGAAGAGATGAAACAGAGAAAAGGCTAATACAACTGTCCCTAATGATGTCGCCTATTTCTCCTTTATAGTATGTGTCCGTCTAAATAATGTGTGCAACAAGACAAGAGCCTATCGCTGGCACGACCACAGCCGTCCTACCTGCCTGACGACCTTGGCCCACTGCTGTGCCTGCTTAGCTTTAGCTTTCTCAAGGGTCTCCTTCTTTTCTGTGGATTCCAAGGGAAGACTCCCTCCCCCTGTTTCCGTCAGGAACTACGGCGAGGAGGCGGGGTGATTAAGGGGGTTATTGTGGGAGTTTATATAAAAGGGTGGGAGTAGAGAGGAGGAGGGCGGATGAATGGTGGTGGTTGTTAATTAACGGGACGGCACGTTGGAAGGGTCAAAAGTGGGAAGAGTACATGGAAAAGTTAGAGCACCCTGGTTATGAGCAGGTACTCCTCACACACACACATGCACAATAAAGCCCAATGAGCCTATTTCTCGCAGTGAAAGAACATCAAAATATCATACAACAATTGACAAAAATAAAGACAACCAGCCAAACCACATTCTGTTTGATCTGGGACTTTTTTTCTCTGCAGAGATTTGAAGGGGAATACCGTGGAAGTTTAGCATCAGTCTTTCTCAAGGAAACAGCACAGTAAAAATACAACATTTAACAAAAGTGAGTACACATCTCCCTTACCAGCAAAAAAATGATGACAGTTTACACCTTATTCTCAAGGGACAAAACTATCCAGATAAAACTTCAGAGTAGTCCGTTTCACTGAAAATTACTTAACAATACTGTTAAACTAGTCAGTTGGGGGATAATTGTATCTAGTCTACAGTCAAGCATGACTGGAGGGTGCATGAGTACTGCCACCACTGGTGCTTTATTGAGTAAAAACAGGAATTCCAACTTGTACTAGGATTTTGTGAAGTACAACATGAATCCACTCTTCGGAAAAAAGGCTGCATGGCAGTTTTCCAACATAAGGTGCCAAAAAAACACCTTTAAAATGTTAAGTGTCTGGCTGAGGAAGTTAAACGTGAAGGTGATGGAGTGGAAGTTTGTCCACTCCATCCGCTTTGTCCTAAAGCGGATAGAAAAAGGGTGGAAGAGTTCAAGGTTCTAACGTCCACCTGCTCCACCAGGGATGTCATCATGGAGGAATGGAAGAGGATTTCAATAACAACTTGTGCAGGTCTAGTGAATGTCACGCCCAAGAGGATTAAAGCAGTGCTGGATAACAATGGTGCTCATACTAAATATCTACATAATTTGGACATACACTACCGTTCAAAAGTTTGGGGTCACCCAAACAATTTTGTGGAATAGCCTTCATTTCTAAGAACAAGAATAGACTGTCGAGTTTCAGATGAAAGTTTTCTTTTTCTGGCCATTTTGAGCGTTTAATTGACCCCACAAATGTGATGCTCCAGAAACTCAATCTGCTCAAAGGAAGGTCAGTTTTGTAGCTTCTGTAACGAGCTAAACTGTTTTCAGATGTGTGAACATGATTGCACAAGGGTTTTCTAATCATCAATTAGCCTTCTGAGCCAATGAGCAAACACATTGTACCATTAGACCACTGGAGTGATAGTTGCTGGAAATGGGCCTCTATACACCTATGTAGATATTGCACCAAAAACCAGACATTTGCAGCTAGAATAGTCATTTACCACATTAGTAATGTATAGAGTGTATTTCTTTAAAGTTAAGACTAGTTTAAAGTTATCTTCATTGAAAAGTACAGTGCTTTTCCTTCAAAAATAAGGACTTTTCAATGTGACCCCAAACTTTTGAACGGTAGTGTATATACCGTGTTATGTACTCTTTCTTGTCCTTGAGAAGATATCATAAAATGGTTGCTGGGAGGCGTGTATTCACTTTTGTGAGATACCATAGTTGACTTTGAAAGACCAGCTAGTATACGTTAGATGCTACAGCGCAGCCTCACGATTCATATTACAGGAGTAGTAAATACATTTGGTGGAAAGTATTACAGCAAGGGAGAGATCCGCCAGAAGCACCTCATCCTCAAGGGGACAGCGTACCTGGTTGAGGTTGGAAGCCCAGTGGTTAGCCTCCTCGGCCTGAACTTTATCTTTGAGCTGTTTGTCTGTCCTGTTCTCCACTGTCACACTGCCCTCGCCAATTTGCCTAATGAACCGCAGGAACTACACACCAATGGAAAACAAAACAAGAAAAAAAAAAAGCGATACAAATAAAAATTACCATTTGTAGTTCAATAAAATTCGAACTTGGAAGCAACAATAAAAGGAATGGAGAGAAAGAGTACAGTGATAGGTGTGGCATGAACGGGGATAGGATGGCTGGCGGGTTGACAGGAAATTGTTACTCACCTCTGTGTTTTGTAACTTTGGATCGTCGACCTTTGCCACAAGCTCATTAGCTGTCTGTTTCAACTCCTCTCCTGGCTGGTACTCCTTTGTCCTGTTCAATTAACACGTCTAGTCTTTAAACAAAGGTTTGGTCTTTTTTATAAAAGCAAGACTGTCCAAACCATGAAAAAGTAATTGGCGGACACTTTGATGTTATTAAATATTTTTTTTAATTTTGGAAAAAGGCTAATAAAACTGTATTTGTATGTATTTTTATATAATATATCTTTATATAGTCGTCATTAGTATCAACATTTAATTTTTCTCTCTTTACATTATGCACTTGGCAACATTTTGTGTTAGTTTTTTTGGTCTAATCTGATTTTTTTTAATGTACCAATTGCTCAAAAAACACATTTGACACCTCTACTTTAGAGAATGATAGCATCTTAACAATAACACTTTTATGTCCTCTTTTTTTCCTTACCACTCATTCTCCTTGTCTCCAAAGTCTCCCAGCCACAGCTTCTCCTCAGACTTCTCCAAATATTCCTCAGCCCACCGTCCAGGATCTGAAAGAGAAAATAAAACACATCAGGGGAACACACATTAAGATCCCTCCTCCCTTACACTGTAGAAAAATAGTGGCGACATAAAGATTTATGACGACCTCACAGCACCAATAGTCAGATAGTATTAATACATATACTGCTATTTCCCCATACAGCAGCCTGGAGGTGTTTACTGCACAAGTACGAGGTGCCTATCAGGGGTAAATTATGTCAAAATAACATAAGAGAATAATACAAATAAATCAGAGAATATATTATTCAAAGATAAATTACAAAATTGGAATTAATGGTATCATTCTGTATAGGATTCTGGTGTGATTATTTTTTTTTTTTTCCACTTCCTTTTTCTTTTTGAGTCAGTGACAGCAGTTTTTTCACCAGCATGCTCCACCATGCTGTGCTGGTGATGAGGTTAAGATGTCTACTGTCAGTACGTGTCCATGCACTAAATTAGTGTGATTTCACAAATAGTTTGGCTCTAAATAAACATCCTACAAACCATTGAAACACTTTTATCCGATTGTGTTCGGTTTTTGAAAAGTCGGACAAACACCTGGCTTATGCGATTGAAAACCTGATCTCTCTCTTCTCTGACATGTGCCAGTCTCTACAAGAAAGCAGGTACCATTTAATCAAAGCAGGCAACAACTGGAATTAAGAGGATACTTTATTTGCTTCACAAATTAAAAGAACTGAATATTTTGAAGCGCATCAATGGGGAAAAAAAAGAAACAGAAGGTAACTAAGGCAATGGAGAATGCGGCTTCATTCAGACTACCGAACAAAAACGAATGAACGAGGAAGAGAAGCATGCATATAGTAAAGGCAAAAAAGTGAAGTGTACACAAACCTCTTCACGCTGCATTTGTGCACTCCAAACTGTTTAGTAACAACTCTGTATTCCACACAACTGGAGAGCTTGTCCACAGTAATAGCAACCCACCAACACTCTGGAGCGGTATCGGGGCACAAATAGTCTTTTCCTTCGGATTTAAAACTCTTACCAATCTACAGAGCCTTTTGAATGAACTCAGAGACATTGTAAAGTTTTATTTCCATGATTCTCCATCCGAAAATTCCTTTTGAAACAACTCTCTTTCGCGCCAGTCTTCCTCGGCGTCAGACCAGCATTTGCTCCGACACCTACTTGGTAGCATACTTGCCAACCTTGAGACCTCCGAATTCAGGAGATGGGAGGGGGGCGCAGGGTTTGGTGGTAGCGGGGGTATATATTGTAGCCCGGAAGAGTTAGGGCTGCAGGGGATTCTGGGTATTTGTTCTGTTTTGTTGATGTTGTGTTACGGTGCGGATGTTCTCCCGAAATGTGTTTGTCATTCTTGTTTGGTGTGGGTTCACAGTGTGGCGCATATTTGTAACAGTGTTAAAGTTGTTTATACGGCTACCCTCAGTGTGACCTGTATGGCTGTTGACCAAGTATGTCTTGCAGTCACATACGTGTGACTGTAGAAGCCACAAACAACATGTGACTGGGCCGGCACGCTGTGTGTATGCAGAAAAAGCGGACGCGACGACAGGTTGTAGAGGACGCTAAAGGCAGTGCAATCACGGCACGCCCTCAATAATGTTGTCCGGGTGAAAATCGGGAGAAATTCGGGAGAATGGTTGCCTCGGGAGACTTTTGAAAGGGGCACTGAAATTCGGGAGTTTCCCGGAAAAATCGTGAGGGTTGGCATGTATGCTTGGTAGTAGCGTTGTGTTCGTTGCGCAATCTATGATAATTTCTTCAACAACAGGCTGAATAAGTGTACGTTATATGACGCATAAATAACCAACTGAGAACGTGCCTGGTATGTTAACGTAACATATTATGGTAAGAGTCATTCAAATAACTATAACATACAGAACATGCTATACGTTTACCAAACAATATGTCACTCCTAATCGCTAAATCCCATGAAATCTTATACATCTAGTGGGTGTCTGTTTCCTTACAGCAGGGGTCTCAAACACGCGGCCTGCGGGCCAATTGCGCCCCGCGAGTCGTTATTTTGCTGCCCCCACCGTAATATGAAAGTTTAATGGTAGTGCAGCCCGCGAGTTTTAAATGAATGGCGCTTGACAGCGTTGTGTGCGGAGCTGAAGGAATCTACCAATCACGGTGTGGCAAGGGCGTGCCGTTATGGCACTGCCTTAAGTGTCCTCTAGAAACTGTCTCCGCATCATCTTTTTCTCCATACTAACAGCGTGCCGGCCCAGACACATGTTGTATGAGGCTTCTGCAGACACACGCAAGTTATTGCAAGACATACTTGAGGAACAGTCATACATGTCACACTGAGGGTGGTCATATTTTATTTAATTTATTTTTTAACACTGTTACAAATATGCGCCACACTGTGAACCCACACAAAACAAGAATGACAAACACATTTCGGGAGAATATCCACACCTAAACACAACATAAACACAACAGAACAAATACCCAGAATCCTTTGCAGCCCTAACTCTTCCGGGCTACAAAAACACCCCCGGTACCCCCAACCCCGCCTCCTCCCAACCCCGCCCACCTCAACCCCCCCACACACACCTCAACCCCCCCCATCTCCCGAATTCGGAGGTCTCAAGGTTGGCAAGTATGCATTGACGTCACTTGCGTGATGCAAGCAGAGAAACATTTTGCCGCTTTTCCACGACACCCGCACACGCTCTTCCTCCCTCCCTCCCTGCCTCCCTCGCTCGCCCGCCTGCTCGCTCCCGCCCCCGTTGTAAACAGTCCGGGCGGGGAAGACGAGCACTCCGCCGAAGGACCGAGCGACAATACAAAACTGTGGTGCACTGGACCCCAGCGCTGGGCGAATCAGACGTGTAACACGTTAGTGGTGATGTTAGCCCGTTCGGGGCTAATTGTGCTACCGTAACTGTAAACTCCACCGTGAGCCGCTCCCCTCCCCCTTCCCGTTGGCTCCAGACAGAGACGATTTTTGATGCAATATTTCTTTAGATGAGCACAGGGGCACCCCGACGTGTCTTATTTCATTTAATTTAATTTCATTTTTATTTATCTCCTTCATTGATGTGCATCTTTGATCGATAGACAATTATACCTCAATTATTCAATTATACATTTACACACCATAGCCTGAGAAGGAGCAGGATGAAGAAAAATCTTATATTTTTCTGCCCCCTTCAAGAAGGGGGCATAATACGTAGTCTTACTTAATGATATCATATAAACCAACAATTACATCCAAATATAACGAAAAACAAAAAAACACACAAAAAAACACACGTGCAAAACTTCATGATGTACAAACCGAACAAAAAAAACAAAATAAGTAATATACACCTCACAGGATGATACAAAACAAATACAAAACCAGGCAAAAAATAAGTAAAATAATAAATATAAAGCAAAATGTAAACACTTATGGCTGTCCATATGATCTTATTCTTCTGTCTTTAAATATTTTTTCAATTGGAATATATTTTTACAATCTTTTATCTCATTGTAAAGAGAATTCCATAGTTTAACCCCCACCACTGATATGCACATTTGTTTTAAAGTTGTCCTTGAATACTGATGTTGGAAATTACCTTTTCTTCTATGCTCTTCATTCTCAGAAATGATGACAAACATTTTTTGTAAATTTGCTGGTAATGTTTTACTTTTAGCCTTAAACATGACACATAATGTTTGTAACTTTACTAGCTCCTGTAATTTCAATAAACCCAAATTAATAAATAATATGTTAGTGTGTTCTAAGTAATCTACTTTATGAATAATCCTTATAACTCTTTTCTGTAGTTGATACAGAGAAAGTTGCGGTGCATAAGGAATACAATTTGAAACGTCATTATACAACTAGACATGCTGAGGAGTATGCAAAATACCAGGGAGATGAGAGAGTGAACCGGGTTGCAAATTTCTCTGTCTACTGAGGCAACAAGATTTCGTCAAGAAAGCAAGCGAAAAGAACGATGCAGCAGTCAAAGCTAGCTACATGGTGAGTGAGATGGTTGCTAGGGCGGGAAAGCCATTCAAAGAAGGAGAATTCATTAAAAAGTGCATGTTAGATTTTTTTCAAGAAATCTTTTCTTGCGGCCCAGCCTCACCCAGTTTCTGCATCCAGTGGCCCCCAGGTAAATTGAGTTTGAGACCCCTGATATATATATATATATACACATCTAGGTATATGCAACTCCTTGTTAATTGACAGCATTGACAGCGTCATAGCTGTTTCCAAAACAGCTATGATATCAGTATATTGTTACATACAGTACAGGCCAAATATTTGGACACACCTTCTCATTCAATGCGTTTTCTTTATTTTCATAACCATTTACATTGTAGATTGTCACTGAAGGCATCAAAACTATGAATGAACACATGTGGAGTTATGTATTTAACAAAAAAAGGTGAGATAACTGAAAACATGTTTCACATTCTAAGCCACCCTTTGCTCTGATTACTGCTTCGCACACTCTTGGCATTCTCCTTCAAGACTGTTGGAAAACCATTTTAGGTGACTACCTCTTGAAGCTCATCGAGAGAATGCCAAGCATATGTAAAGCAGTAATCAGAGAAAAAGGGTGGCTATTTTGAAGAAACTAGAATATAAAACATGTTTTCAGTTATTTCACCTTTTTTTGTTAAGTACCGTAATTTCCGGACTATAAGCCGCACCTGACTATAAGCCGCACCAGCTAAATTTAGGGGAAAATACAGATTGCTCCATATATAAGCCGCACCCGACTATAAGCCGCAGGGTTTTGATGTGTAATTACCGTAGTATATAGGGGTTCCTGCTACCACGGAGGGGATTGTCGGGACAGAGATGACTGTTTGGGAACGCAAAGCGTCTCATTTATTAACAATAAATCTTTCAATCATTCAATCAAACTTTCACATCATTGACATGGCGAACAGCATTCGTGCAGAGTACAAATAATACAACGCTGCAAAGTAATACAAAGTGCTCGCCTGTACGTTATCAAAATAACCAGCCTACCGGTATATGAAAAGTCAGTCTTTAATCATTGTGTCATCGTCTTCCTCCTGCGTACTAAAACCACCCAAATCCTCTTCATCTGTGTCGGAGAAGAACAGGCCGTAAATAAGCCGCACCCTTGTATAAGCCGCAGGGACCAGAACGAGGGGAAAAAGTAGCGGCTTATAGTCCGGAAATTACGGTACATAACTCCACATGTGTTCATTCACAGTTTTGATGCGAAGGTGTGTCCAAACTTTTGGCCTGTACTGTATGTAGTTTGTATAGCATATGACCAGGATGGAATAACAACGTAAGTTCATCCTAAACACAGTAGAGATTTGCAATAGTAACGCATGATAAGCAATTATGTATGGTTATCTATAAAATGTGTATTGACTGTGAGAAAGGGTGTTTTAAAACTACCTGCAGCCTCAGCAATGAATTCTTTTGTCCAGTCGGCATCCGCTGCGTCGCCGAGTGCGATGAGGCCCGGGGTTGATGCCGACTCTGAGCCTGAGACGAACTCTGCTGCCCAGGCACCTGAGAGAGCCAGGGCTGCCACATCTGGAGCTGAAGCATACAAAGAAGAAAAACCACTGGAGACATCTGTGAGGTTAATTTGATGATTAAAGAGAGGAGTAAGAGAGGTACCTCTCTGTGGAGCTTGTCTGTAGCTTTGTTGGTCGATCTGCTGCATCTCCTCCAACAGCTGACCCATGTCAAATGTCTGTGGGTGGCGTGGGGGAGCCTGGAGAAACTCATTGACAAGCTGGAACCCCAAAACACACCTTAGTACTGGCTTAAATCACTAAACTAGCAAAACTGAAAATATGAGCGCTCACCTCTTCCTCAGTGGCAATTTCAATGGAAGTTGGGGGAATCTAGCATGAAAAATGCTAACATTAGCCTTTTCATTTTATTCATAAACTAACTTTAAAATTAGGGAGAAAAAAAGAAGCTCACTGTAGGTGTGGAGCGGTGTCGCCATGCCCCGCCTTCCGTGGTCATGTGACCGGTCAACTTCATGAGGGGATTGGCGCCACCGCATTCTGCCTCCACCAACTCTCGCATCGCCATGGCAACACAAGAATGAAGCAAACCCAACGAGGCCACCTGAAATATCTGAAAGGAAAGAAAAATAGATAAATTCATCAGTTTTCATCAGTATAGAAAATAAGTAATTTGTTTTATTGTGTTGGGCCATTACATTGACAGTCACTGTCATACATACAACATAAACAGGTTATCCTGAGAATGACCATTTTAATATCTTATATAAAAACTATAATCTGATGAACATGTTTTTAGACATCCTCTAACAGCGGAAAGGCCAAGCGAGGTGAAACTTGTGCCCCAGATATCTGATGCCACATAACCATGCTAAAGCTCCATCTGCTGTTTTCCATGCGATTTCTTTGCTCGGCTGAACCATGAATAATGAGACTGGAACGAGCCAGAACACACAGGCATGCTCCGCCAGTTGAGATATATGGATGGATATTTGCCTCTGAAAATACCTTTTTGGACAGCAACAGAGGCCAAATTTTAAAGCTTCGGTTTTTACTCAGCATCACAAGCAACAATGCAAAGCTAAACAAAACATACTGTGTAACAACATACATCTTAACTGAATATACAACATAACACAGTGTTGAATATGGATGCAACGATTGTACATTTTGACTGTACGATTATAGTCTGAGTAGTAATCACGGTTTCATAATTATCACATTTCACATAACATTTCAGAAAAACACTGTAAGTAATTACAGTTCGTCACTATACCTATACACCTATGAGTGTAAGTTAAAACTCTACTTTGCAAAGCGAAAGCCATTTATCAACAACACCCTGAAACGCCTCGGCTTAGCTGGGCCCGAGCTCATCTAAAATGGACTGATGCAAATGGAAAAGGGTTCTGTGGTCTCACGAGTCCACATTTCAAATTGTTTTTGGAAACTGTGGAAGTCGTCGTGTCCTCCGGACCAAAGAAGAAAAGAACAATCCGGACTGTTATAGACGCAAAGTTCAAAAGCCAGCATCTGTGATGGTATGGGGGTGAATTAGTGCCCAAGGCATGGGTAACTTACACATCTGTGAAGGCACCATTAATGCTGAAAGGTACATACAGGTTTTGGAGCAACATATGTTGCCATCCAAGCAACGTTATCAAGGACGACCCTGTTTATTTCAGCAAGACAACGCCAAGCCACGTGTTACAACAGCGTGGCTTCGTAGTAAAAGAGTGTGGATACTAGACTGGCCTGCCTGTAGTCCATACCTGTCTCCCATTGAAAATGTGTGGCGCATTATGAAGCATAAAATACCACAACAGAGACCCCGGACTATTGAACAACTTAAGCTGTACATCAAGCAAGAATGGGAAATAATTCCACCTGAAAAGCTTCAAAAACTGATCTCTTCAGTACCAAACGTTTACTGAGTGTTGTTAAAAGGAAAGGCCATGTGGTAAAAATGCCCTTGTGACAACTTTTTTGCAATGTGTTGCTGCCATTAAATTCTAAATTCATGATTATTTGCAAAAAAAACAACAAGTTTCTCATTTGAACCTTAAATATCTTGTGAGTGGATTCCATTGAATAAGTTGAAAAATTATTTGCAAATCATTGTATTCTGTTATTATTTACGATTTACACAACGTGCCAACTTCACTGGTTTTGGGTTTTGTAAAGTATTTGAATATTAATATAAGATTAAGATTACCTTTGTTAATCCCCCGGGGAAAATATCGTCATCGACTGTCATCCATGCTTATTTATTCATTTTTAATATTTCATTTGATCCTGTTTTAATAACTGGAATGTAAATAATTAGATTTCATGGTATGGTCATGTTGTTCTACAAGCTCTTGTTATGTTAGTGTTTTACACTTGCTTATTAACTTAAAATGCCCATAGTTTGTTCAACACAGACAGGAAGAAAAACTTAACATAAAATGGTCACTGAAGAAGCCTTTGAGGAGTACCTGTAGCTGTTTGTTTACACTGAACTGACTAAGCTAAGATACTGATTGTAAGTGATAGATAGTGTTTTCAATTCTCAATTAAGTAACTTACCACTAACATAATTTAACCGTTATTATGTCTTACATGTAAAGCTGGGTGGCGGTCCCACAAATGCTGCACCATATTGGACGTTTTAGACCCTTTAGCTGCAATGTTCTTTTGGCAGGTTAAGGCAAATGGGTCTTAAATGGCTTCTTGGTAAATTTTTAAAGTACCCGAAATGTTTCCACATTGCCGACTTCAGCTTTTCAGTTTTTTGCTTTGTCCTACTGCCGTTTCTAAACTAATCTAGCATATTAGCGTGTCTCTAGATAGGTGCATATAAACTTGATGTTCGTTTATAGCGAATGAGGA
This sequence comes from Entelurus aequoreus, assembly GCF_033978785.1. Taxonomy (NCBI): domain Eukaryota; kingdom Metazoa; phylum Chordata; class Actinopteri; order Syngnathiformes; family Syngnathidae; genus Entelurus; species Entelurus aequoreus. The sequence goes on along the minus strand of NC_084741.1, from coordinate 66,494,448 downwards.
GGACTGAAAAACACGATATAGTGGAGCCTTTGCAATTGAATAACTAAGACGTTTTTAATCATGGTTAATGTTAAAACCGGTTATTTGTTGCTTCCCTACTGTAGAACAGGGGTCAACAAGGTTTCCCAGGCCAAAGACCCCCAAATTGATGGAGAACAGATGGAGCGGGGACCCCCTACTTCAATATCTTGTATGAAAATTAGGGCTGTCAAATCATTAAATCACGTGATTAATCACAAAAAAGCATTGCATTAATCATGTATAAACGAAGATTAATCACGCAATTTATTTTTGAGCACACATGTTTCTTTACCTTAACCGTGGGTGTATATCTGAAAAGCAGCGCGGGTTGAGTGAGGAGACTAAGGGCCTGGTTTACTAAGATTCAAATATCGCGTTCTACAGCGTGTGCAAAAATAAATTGCATGTACTACGAGTGGAGGTGTTGCGTGTGATCTACTAACACTACGTGTTTGAGTTTGAGTTTATTTGGAACATGCAAACATACAACATGATACATCACAATTTCCAGTTTCTCTTTTCAACATGTTCGAAAAGGAGTAGGAAGAAGCAGAGCTTATTCAATCCTACCCCCTTTCTTTTACATAACAGTTGCTAAAACTTTTGTTCACTTCCTGTTCTCAATTTATTCACAATATACTCCATAAGTAATCACAATAAAAATAAATAAATAAATAATAATTGGTGAAGTAAGTTATACTTCTTATGATGAGATAAGAAAGATTATTTTGAGAATGAAAGAATAGTGTGCAATTGAAACGTGGTGCAGACCGCCCTATTTAAATGAGAATTTTAAATAAAACTATTGACCAAAATATAGACAAGCAGCCAAACCACATTCTGTTTGATTTGGGAATTTTTCTCTGTCGAGGTCTGAAGGGGAATACCATGAGCCTTTCTCAAGAAAACGCCACAGTAAAAAAACATCTAACACAAGTGAGTACATCTCTCACTTATCAGCAAACATTGACAGTTTACGCTCTCTTCTCAAGGGACAATACTATCCAGATAAAACTTCAGAGTAGTCAGTTTCACTGAAAATGACATAACACAGCCAATACTGTCATACCAGTCATCCATCCATCCATTTTCTACCGCTTATTCCCTTCGGGGTCGCGGGGGGGCGCTGGAGCCTATCTCAGCTACAATCGGGCGGAAGGAGGGGTACACCCTGGACAAGTCGCCACCTCATCACAGGGCCAACACAGATAGACAGACAACATTCCGTCAGTAGGGAGATAATTGTGTCTAGTCTACAGTCAAGCATGACTAGAGTGTGCGTGATTGCTGCCACCACTGGTGAGCTGTGAGTTCATTGAGGAAAAACATTAATTCCAATTTATACTGGGATTTTGCGACGCGCTACGTGATTCCCACTTTTAGGAAAATAGGCCGCATGACAGTTTTCCAATATGATAAGGTGCCTAAACACACCTTTAAAATCTTGAGTGTCTGGCTGAGGAAGCTGGCAGTGAAAGTGATGGAGTGGAAGTTTGTATCCTCAGGGACTGAACCCAGATGAAGGTGATGGAGTGGAAGTTTGTATCCTCAGGGACTGAACCCAGATGAAGGTGATGGAGTGGAAGTGGAAGCTCATGTGACTGGCTTGCTCATTATTTCTCAAAATGGCTTGGGAATCTCCGTGAGCTTGATCCTATTTTGATCTTATCGCTTTACTCGCAAATTTTGTAAGTCTTTTGGTGTCATAACTCCGATATATGACAATAGCTTCAATATAGAGGCAACTTTTTTTCCATTCTACTGGTACTTTAACTCATTTAATCATTAAACACAAAAACCTATTGCAATAATCATGTATAAACACAAATTAATAACACCAATTTTGAGCAAACATGCTAATTCACCTTAACTGTGGGTGTATATCTGAAAAGTGGCGCAGTTGAGTGAGCAGACTGAAGGACTGATTTATTAAGAATCCAAATACCACGTGCTGGACAGCGTGTGCTAAAAAATATATGTGTGTACTAGGGGTGGAAGTGTTGCATGTTATCTACTAACACTGCATGTGCAATTGAAAAAGTTGTGCAGACCCCCTTATTTAAATGAGGATATAGCATGCATACGGGGATTTTACTACGGAGACGGAGACCTGCGTGCAATGTGTTGGACCAGCAGCACACATCTATAATCTGTAACAATCGCAATCTAGACAACAGACATTTGCATTCTGAAACTTAATTCTGTGCGTGAGACTGTGGACCGCATCACCAGCGCATTTGTGCGTCAGGAATGACTCAAATGCAAAAAAAATACACAATGAAAGATCTAGAAGATATACAAAACCCAAAACCAGTGAAGTTGGCACGTTGTGTAAATCGTAAATAAAAACAGAATACAATGATTTGCAAATCCTTTTGAACCTATATGCAATTGAATAGTCTGCAAAGACAAATACTTACCGTTCTAACTGGAAAACGTTATTTTTTGCAAATATTAGCTCATTTGGAGTGTAAAAGTGTTCTGTGGTCTGACGAGTCTACATTTCAAATGTTTTTTGGAAACTGTGGATGTTGTGTCCTCCAGATTCCAGAACAAAGAAGAAAAGAACCATCCGGATTTTTATAGGCGCAAAGTTGAAAAGCCAGCATCTGTGATGGTATGGGGGTGTATTAGTGCCTAAAGCATGGATAACTTACACATCTGTGAAGGCACCATTAATGCTGAAAGGTACATACACGTTTTGGAACAACATATGTTGCCATCCAATTAACGTTACCATGGACGCCCCTGCTTATTTCAGCAAGAGAATGCCAAGCCACGTGTTACAACAGCATGGCTTCATAGTAAAAGAGTGCGGTTACTAGACTGGCCTGCCTGTAGTCCAGACCTGTCTCCCATTGAAAATGTGTGGCGCAATATGAAGCCAAAATACCACAACGGAGACCCCGGACTGTTGAACAACTTAAGCTGTACATCAAGCAAGAATGGGAAGTAATTCCACCTAAAAAGCTTCAAAAATTGGTCTCCTCAGTTCCCAAACGTTTACTGAATGTTGTTAAAAGGAAAGGCCATGTAACACAGTGGTAAAAATACCCCGTGACCACTTTTTTGCAATGTGTTGCTGCCATTAAATTCTAATTTAATGATTATTTGCAAAAAAATTCAAAATGAAGTTTCTCAGTTTGAACATTAAATATCTTGTCTTTGCAGTGTATTCAATTTAATATAAGTTAAAAGCGGTAGAAAATGGATGGATGGATGAAAATGATTTGCAAATCATTGTATTCGGTTTTTATTTACGAATTACACAACGTGCCAACTTCACTGGTTTTGGGGTTTGTAGATAAAATCCCACTGATTTAGTTACTTTACACTGTGTTCCTGTTAATGATATACATAATCTTAAATAACTTAAGTATCAGAAGTAGCGATATTTTCATTTGAGAATTGATATTAGCGCATAAAGATCTGATATCGACGCTATCTATATTTCAGTATCGATCCGCACATCACTAGCTCCGAGATAGTAAAATCAAGTATTAGTGTTGATACTTAAAATAAATGATTGGTGTATCGTAATTATCATAATTTATGCCGTTAGTGTAATTATCATAATCATAATTAAAACATCCACAAAGCAGTTCTCCAATACATCCCAGTGACCCACATTCACACCTTATAGTTTCAACAACAATCCTCTCTTACCTAATCTGCTTCCCCAACGCACGCGGAGATGAGTTCTAATTTCCAAAATGAACTGTCAGGAATACAAATAAATCACATGTGCAAAATTCTTCTCTCCTGCAAGCACATAAAGCATTGCACAGGGCAGCCCATCTTCTGTTATCAATTACACAGTCAGGCTGTAAATGCGAGGCAAATTTACATGGCTGCGATATGATGATCAGGATCGATGTAAGAGGATTAGACATTAGTATTCTCTCATCACAGGCGTTGTCCACAACATTAGAGACAATACAAGAGTGGAATAACATAATCTGCCTTTTTGAGGATAATAATCATGCTCTCTTTTGTTGACACATGAGGGGGACCACATATTGGAACATGTTGACTAACATTTCTGCAACCACAATAATGAGCATCCATTTAAATTAATAATACAAAGCTGAGCATTATCATATATTGTTGAAATTGGACCTTATTCGGTCACCATGACGACCAGGAAGCCCACACACACCAACAGATATTTCATATAGAGTATAATATGGAATATGGAATTCTCCCTTCACTTAGTCTTATTTTGTATATCCCTGAGAACCAGTGTCCTCTGCAGTAGACTAGTGTTGTACCGGTACCAAAATGTATTTCGATACTTTTCACAAAAAAAGGGACCACAAAAAATGGCATTATTGGCTTTATTTTAACAAACAATCTTACAGTACATTAAACATATGTTTCTTATTGCAAGTTTGTCCTTAAATAAAATAGTGAACATACAAGACAAGTTGTCTTTTATTAGGAAGTAAGCAAACAAAGGCTCATAATTTAGCTGCTGACATATGCAGTAACATATTGTGTCATTTTCCATTCTATTATTTTGTCAACATTATTAAGGACAAGTGGTAGAAATTTAATTATTAATCTACTTGTTCATTCACTGTTAATTTCTGCTTACTTTCTCTTTTAACATGTTGTTAGGATGCTTTACATTAGTTTTGGATCAATGGTTCTTAACCTGGGTTCGATCGAACCCTAGGGGTTCGGTCAGTCTGCCTCAGGGGTTCGGCGGAGCCTCCTCAGGGGTTCGGCGGAGCCTCCGCCGCGGAAGTCCAGACACACCCGACTCATCGTGTAAATAAAAACTTCTCCCTATCGGCGTATTATGGATACCCTCAAACAATGTTCCTTCTAAAAGTGGAGCACATGTGAGAACACCTGTCCCAAACCTGACTAAATAAATGAAATGTTTTATTATTATAATGAAATGACAGCTGCCATTTCCATGAGATTATTTTCTAATATAAGTGTTTTGGCCCACTTACAATGACAATAACAAAAATTATTGTTTTTCGTGAGCTGTGTACTAGTATTGTATGTCTGGGTGGAAAACGAAGAAAAGGAACAGACTTTGCTGTGAAAATAAATAAGTAATTTTATTTTACCATTTAAAATGACATGAGAGTGGCACTTACCAAAGTGAAGCCACGCATATCTGAACTGGTCTCTCAAAGGCAGTGGTTCTTAACCTTGTTGGAGGTACCAAACCCCACCAGTTTCATATGCGCATTCACCGAACCCTTCTTTAGTGAAAAATAAAATGTAGGTTTTTTTTCAAATTCAAGACGAAGTTATATGTTTTTGGTAACACTTTAGTATGGGGAACATACAGTTGTGTTCAAAATAATAGCAGTCCCACATCACTAGCAAGATAAATCACTGTTTTTGTTAGAATTTCCACTTCTACACTGCAAGTAAGTTTCTAGAAGGTTTAGTAAAGGTATAGAAAACCAACAGACCCAACAGGCATGACGTGCATGCTGCTGATTCTGTGAAACGGAATCATTTACTGAAAGGGGCGTGTTCAAAAAAATAGCAGTGCTGCGTTCCATCATTGATTATGTGTAAAAAAATATGTTAAACAAGTGGCCCTTATTTTAGGATCAAGGCAACTGACGCTGCATATGCTGGCTGTGCATTTGTCCTTGGAAAAACAGAGTAAAATGGGTCGTTGAAGACACTGTTCAGAAGAAGAGCATTCTTTGATTAAGAATTTAATAAAAGAGGGGAAATCCTGTAAAGAAGTGCAGAAAATAATAGACTGTTCAGCTAAAATGATATCAAACGCTTTAAAATGTAAGCCAAAACCAAAAAGGCGAGGCAGAAATAGAAAATCGACTATTGGAATGGATCGGAGAATAACCAAAATGGCAAAGGCTCAGCCAATGATCAGCTCCAGGAGGATCAAAAAAGATCTAAAATGGCCTGTGAGTACTGTAACAATCAGACCGTCTATGTGAAGCCAAGCTAGCAGCAAGAAACCCCCGCAAAGTCCCATTGTTTAAAAAAAAGACGTGTGCTGAAGCGGTTACAATTTGTCAAAAAACACATTGACTGACCTAAAAAGAAATGGCGTAATATTTGAGGACTGATGAGAGTAAGATTGTTCATTTTGGGTCTAAGGGCCACAGACAGTTTGGGGGATGTTTCTCGTACTACAGTGTTGGTCCTATTCATTGCATTCCAGGGATCGTGGATCAGTTTGAGTACATCAGAATCCTGGAAGAAGTCATGTTGTTGTATGCTGAAGAGGAAATGCCCTTGAAATGGGTGTTTCAACAAGACAATGACCCCAAACACACCAGCAAGCGAGTAAAATCATGGTTCCAGACAAACAGAATTCAAGTAATGGAGTGGCCAGCACAATCCCCGAACCTTAATCCCATTGAAAACTTGTGGGCTGACATAAACAATGCTGTTCATGAAGCAAAACCAAAAAATGCAGAGGAATTGTGGAACGTAGTACAATTGTCCTGGGCTGCAATACCTGTCGACTCCATGTGCCACAGATGTGAAGCAGTTATCAGAAACCGTGGTTATGCAACTAAATTATAGTTAATAATTCTAAGAAAAGTTGAATCTGCAAGCCTTTCTTAGTTTATACAGTACATTTGAGTTTTGTAAAGAAAGATGCCAACACTGCTATTTTTTTGTTTTATATTTCTTGACTTTCTGTAAAATATTGTCAAATTAAATTACTTTTTTCCAATTTTCTGGCTTTGAAATAGAATGTGCAGTCTCCCCAATGCATTTGTGTTCATTTAAATACAATTTATTTGAAGAATTTTGAGGTTTACTCACCTTTTTAAACACACTGCTATTATTATGAACATAACTGTATACTAAGTAACAAAGACTTAATTTAGAGTTTTTTGGACAATATAGGGGAACATATTCTAAGTAACAAAGACTTAATTTAGAGTTATTTGGTTAGGGTTAGGGTTAGGGCTATAATGAGGCCATGCCGAATAAGGCATTAATAAGTACTTAATAATGACTAGTTAAGAGTCAATATGTTACTAATTTGCATGTTAATAAGCAACTAATTAATGGTGAATATGTTCCCCATACTAAAGTGTTACCATGTTTTTATACTGGTGCACAAAATGAACCGTGCATGAAAATCACCTTGTTCAAAGAACAAAACCAACACAGTGCATAAACTCACAACAAATTACACACCTGCAAATCAGTCTGACTTCTGCTGTTGCCGTATCCCTAATACGCCGATAGGGAGAAGGTTGTATTTACACGATGAGTCGGGTGTGTCTTGACCTCCGCCGAACCCCTGAGCCCGACTCACCGAACCCCTAGGGTTCGATCGAACCCAGGTTAAGAACCACTGCTCAAAGGCAACAGCAGAAGTCAAACTGATTTGCAGGTGTGTAATTTGTTGTGAGTTCATGCACTGTGTTGATTTGTTCTTTGAACAAGGTGAAACTGGTGGGGTTCGGTACCTCCAACAAGGTTAAGAACCACTGGTTTAGATCAGACCTGGGTAAATTAAGGCTCGGGGGCCACATGCGGCCCGTTAAGCTTTTCAATCTGGGCCGCCGGACATTCCCAAATATTTTTTTTAGATCTTTAAGATGGAAAGTGTATCTGCCATTATGATGTGCAGTGATGTTTTCTAATGACCGTAAGTCTTGAACTAAACAAAGTATTTCAATGGTTGGAATCTGCGCTTTTGCATGATATTTTAGTGACTAGTGTTGACCTGATACCAATATTATTTCGATACTTTTCGGTACTTTTCAATACTTTTCTAAATAAAGGGGACCTGAAAAAATTGCATTATTGGCTTTATTTTAACAAAAAATCTTAGGGTGTGGCGGATCGGTACTTTTCAGCGGCGGTGTGGTACCAAATATGATTCATTAGTATCGCGGTACCATACTAATACCCGTATACCGTACAACCCTCCTAGTTACTATGGTAATCTACGTCACAGTAGCTCAGACGATGCACCAAGCAGTGTGGGTGGGGAGCGTTTCCACAGAGTGTTTCCAGAGCCTGAAATTCGGGTGTCAGGGATAGACGCGGAAGGAGATTTTTACAAGAAAGTTCTAAAGCTTAGTGATATATCAAATTTATCAGATTGTAGGTGGAGGATTATAAATACCTCGGTGTACACATCGACAACAAGCTGAATGGGTCAAAACACGCTGAGGCACTCTACAAGAAGGGACAGAGCCGCCTCTACTTCCTCAGGAGGCGAGGATCCTTCAACGTCTGTACAAAGATGTTGAGGATGTTCTACGAGTCGGTGGTGGCGGGCGCCTTCTTGTACGCCGTGGCCTGCTGGGGCAGCGGGCTGAGAGCGAGGGGCGCAAACAGACTGGACAAGTTGGTAGAAAAGGCCAGTAACGTGGTGGGAGTGGGGCTAGACTCTCTGGCGGTGGTGTCAGAGAGGAGAAGTCTAGCAAAGCTCCTAACTAGGGATGTCCGATAATGGCTTTTTGCCGATATCCGATATTCCGATATTGTCCAACTCTTTAATTACCGATACCGATATCAACCGATACCGATATCAACCGATATATGCAGTCGTAGAATTAACACATTATTATTCCTAATTTGGACAACCATGTATGGTGAAGATAAGGTACTTTTTTAAAAAAAATAATAAAACAAGATAACTAAATTAAAAACATTTTCTTGAATAAAAAAGAAAGTAAAACAATATAAAAACAGTTACATAGAAACTAGTAATTAATGAAAATGAGTAAAATTAACTGTTAAAGGTTAGTACTATTAGTGGACCAGCAGCACGCACAATCATGTGTGCTTACGGACTGTATCCCTTGCAGACTGTATTGATATATATTGATATATAATGTAGGAACCAGAATATTGATAACAGAAAGAAATGGGGGGAGGGAGGTTTTTTGGGTTGGTGCACTAATTGTAAGTGTATCTTGTGTTTTTTATGTTGATTTAATAAAAAAACAAAATAAAAAAAATAAAAAACGATACAGATAATAAAAAAAACGATACCGATAATTTCCGATATTACATTTTAACGCATTTATCGGCCGATAATATCGGCCTCCCTACTCCTAACCATTATGGACAACACCTCCCACCCACTACACTCCGACCTTGCGGGGAGAATGAGCATGTTCAGTGGAAGGCTCAGACTCCCAAAATGCAACACGGAACGACACAGGAGGTCCTTCATACCGACAGCCATCAGACTGTATAATGCATATGTTCCTTGACTGCACTTAAATGAAGAGTATATGTAGAATATATTTATATATTATATATATAATATCCATCCATTTTCTACCGCTTATTCCCTTTGGGGTCGCGAGGGGCGCTGAATCCTATCTCAGCTACAATCGGGCGGAAGGCGGGGTACACCCTGGACAAGTCGCCTATTTATTATTATTACTGTCTATTGTGAGCAAACTGTGGTGCTGAATTTCCCCCACGGATCCATAAAGTATTTTCTATTCTATTCTATTCCATTCTAGATGTTTTTTGTTTTTTTACCCTTCGCGTTCATATTTCGCTGTGTTTGTTGCATTTTTGTTGTATTTGGCTTGATTGTAAAATATGTCGATTGAGTGTCATATGTTCTCAATATTCAGGGTTTTATCGTTCATATAAAAAAAATGAAATTCCACTCCGTTTTTAAGGCGGTCTGTCATAACATTTTTAGCATTCGATCAGACTTTATTGTGAGGTTTTGAATTAGTTTTCCTAAAAATAGATATACCGGCCCCTAGACACATTTTTTTCTCTAAATTTGGGCCCCGGGTCAAAATAATTGCCCAGGCCTGGTTTAGATGATACCACAAATTTGGGTGTCAATCCGATTGTCAGGTGTTCCTAATGAATTGTCTAAGTGCTTTACAAATAGGCCAAGGTTACACCTGTCTGTTTATACACCACTGACCCATTGACTGTTAAGTTGTTGTTTCACCTTTAATCCTCATACATTTACTTTAATGTATGTATAATATATAACATATTCCACAGTATTTGTTCTTCACCTGTGCGCACAGTGTTGATTGTCATGTGTTACAACTGACTGGTAGGCAGTGATTAATAAACACAGTGCATTTACCCAGACACACAAAAAAATAAGTTTGTTGTAATGGAATATTATTGCTTATTTTAAGTATACAGAACGCAGAATGTTTGAGAAACAAGCCTGTAAGAACATCCAGCCATAGCAAGCGAGCTGAATGCTAGCTAGCTTAGCCAACTAGCTTGCTAAAGCCAGCGGTGGTGAAGAAGACAGCACGCCGCTTAAGACGCAAGAAGAGACGGCTGGCATGGCGTGCACCTCACCGCTGATCGAATCCCGTTGGTTGTCCCTCCACTACAGTCTGTCCACTTCCACTGCTCTCACAATCGAAACGTTGACGCTGTCAGACTGCCATCTCCCACGGGGGGGAAAAAAATCAAAAGTAATCAGCCGTCGTGTGTTAGCGCCTTTATTTACCTTCCTCCTCCATGTTCCAATCACACTAACGTTGCACGCTACTCTGACACCAAGAAGAAGCGCTCCTTAATCAACTGCTGGGTGATATTCTCGAACGGTCTTTACGTACGCTCACTGGCGCTTGAGTAAAGGAGTTACGTAAACAATATTAAGCGTAGAAAATCAAAGTTCAAAAGTTGCCACTATTTTTAAAAACAACCAGCGAATAAACAATGATGCTTTTTAATTAACCAACTCGTGTTATCATTGGTGGTTTTTTTATATTCTAATGAAAACGTTATCAGTCGTTAAGCGCAATGTGGCGTTACGCAAATTTATCAGGCATTGAGCAATCACGTGACCACGTGACTTCTTTGTTTACTAATTGACCGCAGTCGTTTATTACATCCGAAAACAAAATGGAAGGACGTAATATTCTTGTCAGTATTAAAAAAAAAACTTTACTACTTTGTTACTCCGCCATCAAAAATTATTTCCTTTGAGACTTTTATTATTAATCATAATAATTATGGATTAGATTTTATATCACGCTTTACTATTATTAGATACTCAAAGCACTCACAGAGAAGTTGGAACCCATCATTCATTCACACTTGGTGGTGGTAAGCTACATTTGTAGCCACAGCTGCCCAGTGTGAGCAGCACCGGGGGCAAGGGTGAAGTGTCCTGCCCAAGGACACAACGGCAGCGATTTGGATGTCAAGAGGCGGGGAGCGAACCTGCAACCCTCAGGTTTCTGGCACGGCCGCTCTACACACTACGCCATACCGCCGTAGTAGATTGCACAGTACAGTACCTATTCCGTACAATTGGCCACTAAATGGTAACACCCAAAGTTTTTCAACTTGTTTAAGTCGGGGTCCACTTAAATCAATTCATGGTAATCCTGCAATATATGCTTGGCAGAACAATAGTAAGTACAACAGTACAATCTAATGATTAGTCCATCCATCCATCCATCTTCTTATCCGCTTGTCCGAGGTCGGGTCGCGGGGGCAGCAGCCTAAGCAGGGAAGCCCAGACTTCCCTCTCCCCAGCCACTTCGTCCAGCTCTTCCCGGGGGATCCCGAGGCGTTCCCAGGCCAGCCGGGTCACTGTCTTCCCAACGTGTCCTGGGTCTTCCCCGTGGCCTCCTACCGGTCGGACGTGCCCTAAACACCTCCCTAGGGAGACGTTCGGGTGGCATCCTGACCAGATGCCCGAACCACCTCATCTGGCTCCTCTCCATGTGGAGGAGCAGCGGCTTTACTTTGAGCTCCTCCCGGATGACAGAGCTTCTCACCCTATCTCTAAGGGAAAGCCCCGCCACCCGGCGGAGGAAACTCATTTCGGCCGCTTGTACCCGTTAAAAACTGGTTAACTAAAATATTAATAAACATATTGCAAAATAAACTAAAGATGTCCGGCCGATTAATGCTTTAAAATATAATATCGGGAATTATCGGTATCGTTTTTTTTATTATCGGTATCGTTTTTTTTGGTTTTTTTTATTAAATCAACATAAAAAACACAAGATACACTTACAATTAGTGCACCAACCCAAAAAACCTCCCTCCCCCCATTTACACTCATTCACACAAAAGGGTTGTTTCTTTCTGTTATTAATATTCTGGTGCCTACATTATATATCAATATATATCAATACAGTCTGCAAGGGATACAGTCCGTAAGCACACATGATTGTGCTGGTCCACTAATAGTACTAACCTTTAACAGTTAATTTTACTCATTTTCATTAATTACTAGTTTCTATGTAACTGTTTTTATATTGTTTTACTTTATTTTTTATTCAAGAAAATGTTGTTAATGTATTTATCTTATTTAATGATTTTTTTTTAAAAAGGACCTTATCTTCACCATACCTGGTTGTCCAAATTAGGCATAATAATGTGTTAATTCCACGACTGTATATATCGCTATCGGTTGATATCGGTATCGGTAATTAAAGAGTTGGACAATATCGGAATATCGGCAAAAAGCCATTATCGGACATCCCTAAAATAAACATATTAAATACATTTTATATTATGTAAAATAAGTGGCGGGCCGTGCATTTCCCGCCTTGGCCTTCAGCGATGTCTTACTGAGTCCTACTTCAATAAATACCATAATTTATGTTGGCACATAACCACGGCTTGAAAAATACTATACAAAAACACACATGCTCACTACTGGGCATTGAATCACCTCAATTTGTCACTAGTGTGTGCAAAACGGGCTATTTTTTGGCGCATTTTAAAAATCAATAAACCCGCATTGGACGTGGTACTGTCAAAACTAATATAGTTGTAAAAAACAATTTGAATGTGACAAAATATATTTTAAATTTACAATTTGTAAAGCCATTGGTGCCGCTCGTAGTTGGTTGATTCGAGTGGAAGTGGCAGGCAAACCATTTCATCGTTTCCGGGGTCGGCCGACGTCGTCTCACAAGATCTAGTCTCTCTTTAAATATCCTTCTTGAAAATGCACTTGCAAACATAAATCTGCCACCTAATCAACATTTTTGCTCTGCTTTTTTGTTGGTTAAAAAAGTGAGTACCGCTGATTTCTCCGCTGGCCGGGTGTAGCTCCGGTGCCACTTTCTGCTTTCGTAAATCACAACTTGTGATTGGATACTTGGGAGTGACAAGTGAGTATCCAATCACAGTCACGTTCAACGTAAGGCCAACAACTTGTGATCTGATTGGCTATTGCAACTGTCTAATGAATGTCCTCCGTTCGTTAAATGTTGGGTCAGAATGCCTGAGGCAGAATTCATACAGTGCTGGCAACTACCGTATTTTTCGGAGTATAAGTCGCACCGGCCGAAAATGCATAATAAAGAAGGAAAAAGACATATATAAATCGCACTGGAGTATATGTCGCATTTTTGGGGAAATTTATTTGATAAAACCCAACACAAATAATAGACATTTGAAAGGCAATTTAAAATAAATAAAGAATAGTGAACAACAGGCTGAATAAGTGTACGTTATATGAGGCATAAATAACCAACTGAGAACGTGCCTGGTATGTTAACGTAACATATTATGGTAAGAGTCATTGAAATAACTATAACATATAGAACATGCTATACGTTAACCAAACAATCTGTCACTCCTAATCGCTAAATCCCATGAAATCTTATACGTCTAGTCTCTTACATGAATGAGCTAAATAATATTATTTGATATTTTACGGTAATGTGTTAATAATTTCACACATAAGTCGCTCCTGAGTATAAGTCGCACCCCCGGCCAAACTATGAAAAAAACTGCGACTTATAGTCCGGGAAATACGGCAGCTAGCTGAATTTTGATTGGATAAAAGCTCTAACTTAAAAAAGCAACACTGGAGCCTAATATGACATGAAGAGAATATGATGAATACTTTTATATATTTATGGAAAATCAATTAAAAATAAAATGAACTTTTATTAATTAATTATCATGTTTTATGTTAGGCCAGCAGAGAAGGCCTTGCTGGCCCTGATGGCACACCACTGTGTAAAATAGTAAAGTCCAGTATCTGATATATTTGAAAGTGTATTGTCGTTTGTACATTTTACAGAGTTAAACTTATTTTTACACTTTATGCACATGTAATCGATCATGTATGACACTTTATTGCCTAGTTCTATACAGTTACAATATTTTATTTGGTTTCGGAAATATATTCCATTCCTTGATATTATGATAGATAGATTTTTGTGTTTTTGAAACCCTAAAAAAACAGGCTTCTCATGGAAATGTCATTTATTGATTTTATTATGAATTTTGTTGACAGTGGTCTCTCTTGGGCACACTCCATGTCCTTAAACTGCACCAGTAATTGCAGGTAATATTGTTCCAGGAGTGAGGATAATATAATTGTATAAGTTATTCAATGCAATGTGTACTCCTTTGTAACATCACACTCAAAAAACAAAACGGAAAAAAAAAAACAGGCTTTTTCATTTATTTACTGACAGGATTTTAGCACTGCACATTGATAGGCTACACAGACGGACAGCAAGAGACACGGGAGGGGGGGGACAGTTGGGGAGTCACATTCACTGAACCCAAATATCGGGTAGAAGAAAGAACGTAGAAAGTTGGTTGTAAAGGTGAAAAGAGTGCAAAAGATGAGACATTTATCTAAAGTTGCAGGTATCACAACAAATGTGCCTTTCTGTGTTTTTTTCTTTTAATTACAACATTATCACACACAAAAGTAAGAGACACTCATCAAGCCAGGAGTTATCATCCTTACCACTACTACTATATAGTATCATTTTCCTACTTATTTCTTTGATGCTGGAATTAACAAAAAAAAGGAAATGACTTATTCGTCTCCCTCTCGAAATGTGCTGAAAAAGTGGCTGCTGCGATGCTAACAATTTATAATGATAATTATATGATCATAGTATTTATCATTGTATGTACATAAAATTCATTACATAAATACAATCAAAACTGCCCAAGCTGAGCGGACATTCCGGGGACAGCGGGGGTAGTGTTGTGTGCGTGTGTGTGTTTTTTGGAGACATTCTAGAGGTCAGTGTAAGATGCATTAGAGCTCAAGTCAAGCAGTTTAATTAAAGACAGTAATGTAACCAAGCGCCAAATGCACCATGAGTATTGCAGAAGGACCAGTTTGCATGCGTATGCATTATAATAAGCTGTGATGTACGTGAAAAAGCATTAGGATGTTACGCAAATAAAGTTGTATGTTATGACAATGAAGTTGTCATTGTATTATAAGGATTCAGTCAAATAATGCGAAAAAAAAGTCGTAATGTTACAATAGTAAAATTTTCATGACATTCTAAAATTAAATTAAGTCATGCTATGTACACATTGTCAGAGAAAAAAACCTGTGACATAATGAAAATTAAGTTGTCGTGCTATATGAAAATAAAGTCATGTTACGAGAAATTGTTTATAAAGAATGAAATGTTGCCATGTTACCAGAATTAAGTCTTAATATATATATATATATATATATATATATATATATATATATATATATATATATATATATATATATATATATATATATATATATATATATATATATATATATATATATATATATATATAATTATTTTTTATTTTTTTTTAAAGTTGTAATGTTACATGACCAGCCATATTTTGCGGAGAGAGAAGCCGTAACATTAGAATTAAGTCCAACGTTTACGAGAATATAGCTTAATTTTTATGAGAATAAAGTAACATGGTACATTATTGCGGGAGTAACCCCTCAATCATTACAAGAAAAAAAGTAGGAATGTACCATGAATAAGTGGGAAACTTATAAAAATAAAAACATGTTGAAGTCAGGAATATTATTAGAATGTAGTTCCTAGGGAGAAAAAAAACATAACATTGATACAATAATGCGCTAATGTTCTGAGAATGAAGTTGTATTATGAGAATACTGTTGCATTATGAGAAAAAGCTTGCGATGTTACAAGAATGAACAAGGACAAAAGTCGTTGAGTGAGTAGTCTTTTTTTTTCTGAGAAAACTTAGGAAATTAGAATGTTCTTCAAATTAATTCGTAATATTACAAGCATAATATTGTCATGTTACTAGAATAAAGTCAACATTAAGAGAAAAACTTGCAATATTACAGGAATAACGTTGTCATGTTATGACTGTTAAGTCATAATAGTATCAAAAAGGTTGCAACATAATAATGACAATATAGTATTTTTTTTACTACAATTACAAGAATAATGGCATTGTGTTACCTGAATTAAATTGTAATATTCCATGAACAAGTATGTTCTGTGAATAAAAAGTAAACCATAAGAATGCATGATCACTTTTTAAAAATACTACTTTTTTTCCCTCATACAAGTTTTTTTTAATAGCATTTTACTGTTTTCTCATACTACTTCATTCTTGTAATTTTATGCATTGATCCTTTTTCTGCTTTCCAACATGGCGCTACTTCTTCTTTGTTGATGAATGCTTTAAAAAAACGTACGCTTTGGTACGGAATGTGTCGAGAGAGATCGCAAGGAGGGACGAGACAACTTGTGCGCTGACTTTGTAAGTCATTGCCTGCATGTGGAGAGCAAGTATTGAAATTGTGTGGTCGATAACCAAATACAATACAATCTTAAAAGAAAAGAAGAAGAGAAAAGAACGCAGCCTTATTCATCCAGCATCGCGCTATACAGACACATTATCATTGTAATGCACCACAAATCATTTAGGTGGCTGACACCATTATTTGACATTGACTGTGTACATTGTGCCACTGAACATTTAAGTGGAGAACAAGCGCCCCGTCGTTGGATATAGGTCACGTATGGCGTGGTGTGTGTGGCTGGGTATATTACATTGGCTGTGTTGTGCATGGTGTTTGCAGGTATACATTCCTTACATGATCATAAAAGTATCGTGACCGGTGGTTTCCATGAGAAGGGAGTGCAGGGTTTACATTTAGCTCAGTAGCGGCGGGCGTTGCCGTCTCTCGCCTCCTTCTTGATGATGATCCGCTGGTCGTCGCTGGTGTTGTCAGGCGACTCTGCCACCTCCTCCTCCTCCTCCTCGCCTTCTCCCTCCGTGTCCGCAGAGATGCCCATGCGAGACTCGTACGACTGCAAACGTGAAGGGCAGAGTGAGTGCGCTTTTTTTTCCATCCATGTGGACCACTTTTTTTTTTTTTTTTCACCTCCATGGGGTTGACGATGATGGTGAGGGCGGAGTCGTCCCACTGGCAGCCTCCCTCCTTCGCCGCTTCCTGGGCCTCCTCGCTGCGGCGATGGATGGAGCGGATTCGGAAAACGCCGAGGATCACCATGACGACCAGGAAGCCCACACACACCATGATGATGACGGTGGCGGCCCCAGGTACCACTGATAAACAAACAGCAACAGATATTTCATGTAGAGTATAATATGGAATATGGACTTCTCCCTTCACTTAGTCTTATTTTGTATATCCCTGAGAACCAGTGTCCTCTACAGTAGACTAGTGTTGTTTCGATACCAATATTTTGATACCGGTACCAAAATGTATTTCGATACTTTTCTAAATAAAGGGGACCACAAAAAATTGCATTATTGGCTTTATTTTAACTAAAAATCTTACGCTACATTAAACCTATGTTTCCTATTGCAAGTTTGTCCTTAAATAAAATAGTGAACATACAAGACAACTTGTCTTTAATTAGTAAGTAAGCAAACAAAGGCTCCTAATTTAGCTGCTGGCGTATGCAGTAACATATTGTGTCATTTATCATTCTATTATTTTGTCAACAATATTAAGGACAAGTGGTAGAAAATGAATTATTTATCTACTTGTTCATTTACTGTTAAAATCTGCTTACTTTCTCTTTTAACATGTTCTATCTACACTTCTGTTAAAATGTAATAATCCCTTTTTCTTTTGTTGTTTGGATGCTTTACATTAGTTTTGGATGATACCACAAATTTGGGTATCAATCCGATACCAAGTCATTACAGTATCCTACATTGGTCATAATTTAAGTCCTCATGTGTCCAGGGACATATTTTCTGAGTTTATAAACATAATATAAATTTTTTTTAAACGAAAGAAGATTTTGTGATGCTAAAAAATATCGATGTAATCATAGTAGTATGGACCAGATACGCTACTGTACTTGATATCATTACAGTGGATGTTAGGTGTAGATCCACCAATTGCGTTTGTTTACATTGTGACGCCGGTGAGCTACGGTGTGTAGTGAAGCATGTTTAGCTATTCCTCGTCCTGCAGGGATGATACTTGTAAGAAACTTACTTTATTAGTCGCCATGGAGGCGAGGATTAGTGATTTAGAAGTAGCTAAAACACTGCAGACTGTGGCTGGACTTTAGCCGCTAGTTAGCTAGCCATGTCTTAAAGCACCTCTTCCTGAGGGCGTTTCAGTGTTATAACTTCACCTTTATCGTTACTTTTTAAGCCAAAATGCGTCCGTTCTCCCTTTTCTGTCTACACACTGTGTCTGCTTGTAAGTACTCCTTGATTGTGCGCTGCCGAACATGCTCCTATGCTCGTAAACCAACAATGTCACAACGTGACGACGATGGGGGAGTGGGGGACCGGTACTTTTTAGAGGCAGTATAGTACCGAATATGATTCATTTGTATCGCGGTACTGTACTAATACCGGTATACCGTACAACCCTACAGTAGACATTTGATGTTGTTCTATTTATTTTGTCAGATTTACATGAGCGCTGAGCTGTTTTAAGGACCTTCTAAAAAAAATCTGGTCAAAGATCATCTGTATGACAGCACACTAGTGTTTTTGAGAATCTGCTGCAAAAAGGTGAGTCTCTCACAAGTTTTTTTAACTGAACCCGCGGGCCACCAGTCGAATAGCCCAAATTATGAATACGAGAGAACCTGAAATGGAACCTTGAGGAACTACCACGAGTATACACTACCGTTCAAAAGTTTGGGGTCACATTGAAATGTCCTTATTTTTGAAGGAAAAGCACTGTACTTTTCAATGAAGATAACTTTAAACTAGTCTTAACTTTAAAGAAATACACTCTATACATTGCTAATGTGGTAAATGACTATTCTAGCTGCAAATGTCTGGTTTTTGGTGCAATATCTACATAGGTGTATAGAGGCCCATTTCCAGCAACTATCACTCCAGTGTTGTAATGGTACAATGTGTTTGCTCATTGGCTCAGAAGGCTAATTGATGATTAGAAAACCCTTGTGCAATCATGTTCACACATCTGAAAACAGTTTAGCTCGTTACAGAAGCTACAAAACTGACCTTCCTTTGAGCAGATTGAGTTTCTGGAGCATCACATTTGTGGGGTCAATTAAATGCTCAAAATGGCCAGAAAAAGAGAACTTTCATCTGAAACTCGACAGTCTATTCTTGTTCTTAGAAATGAAGGCTATTCCACAAAATTGTTTGGGTGACCCCAAACTTTTGAACGGTAGTGTAACTCAAGTTGAACAAATGACTACTGACTGCATCTGAAGTAAACAACCTACAGCAGGGGTGTCAAACTCAAATACAGAGTGGGCCAAAATTTAAAACTGAACAAAGCCGCGGGCCAAGGTTGAACAAATTAACCTTTTTGATAGGGACCCAAACAAGTTTTGCATTAAATATTGAACAAGCAAGGCTTATATAACTTTATAGTGACATGCAAAATCGAGTTTCAAATAATAATAATAAAAATATAATGGTATATCAAATACAATTTAAATAAAAATTGAATGCCTTTTTTCTATTTGCAGCCTTCTGAGGTAAATATCAACATTAACTTTTTCCACAGGCTAATACATTTGAAAATACAATAATGAATAAAACAACCATTCAGGACTTTAAACTGCTCAGTTTGCAACACACTGATCTAATCTGATGTGCCCAAGCCAGATACCTGCCATCTTTTCTTGGATGCTAGTTCATTAATGTCAGGGCTCAGGCTTTGAGCTGAGGCAACCTTCATTATCGAACAAAGGTGTTCATCAGTCATTATATCTCGTATTCCACAGTCTTGGGGGCGTGCCTTACAGGCACTGCTTTTAACGTCCTCTACGAGCTGACGTCACGTCCGCTTTTCATCCCTTCTAACAACGTGCCCGCCCGGTCACAAGATATGTGCGGCTCCTGTACGCACACACACACATACACACACACGTAAATGCAAAGCATACTTCATCAACAGCGATACATTTTACACTGAGAGTGGCCGTATAAGCAACTTTAACATTGTCAGAAATATACGCCACACTGTGAATCCACACCAAACAAGAATGACAAACACATTTTGGGAGAACATCCGCACAGTAACACAACATAAACACAACAGAACAAATACCCAGAACCCTTTGCAGCACTAACTCTTCCGGGACTATGCACCCCTGCTACCTCCAAACTCCGCCGCCCCCCACCCATACACACACACACACACACACACACACACACACACACACACCTTATAGCGTCCCGGAAGAGTTAGTGCTGCAAAGGGTTCTGGGTATTTGTTCTGTTGTGTTTATGTTGTGTTACTGTGCGGATGTTCTCCCGACATGTGTTTGTCATTCTTGTTTGGTGTGGATTCACAGTGTGGCGTATATTTCTGACAATGTTAAAGGTTTTTATACTGGCACCCTCAGTGTGACCTGTATCGCTGAAGATCAAGTATGCGTTGCATTCACTTCTGTATACGTGCCAAAGCTGTACATGTTATGTAACTGAGCTAGCACTCATTGTACTGGACGAAAGGGGGATGTTACAATTCTTGGGAGGGGCACTGAACTTTGGGAGGAGGTTTGGCAAGTATGAGAATTAGCGGTGTACCGCGGCACCGCCGCTTTATATAATCGGCGGGCCAGCTCTAGTGTTAATTTGATATCACCTCACGGGCCAAGTGAAATTACACGGCGGGCCAAATTTGGCCCGGGCCAGAGTTTGACACCCATGACCTACAGCAACACCTTAGTTACATAAATCACAACACATAAAAATTGTAACTGCCAAAAAAAGAGACGACTTAAAGAGGCCTCCGTTATGTAAATCACAAGTGTTCAATGTTTGCTAGCAGGGTACAAATGTCAATGCAAGGATCTGCCAATGGGGTTACAATGGTCCATGTTCCTTTATACAACAAGAGTGTTTTTAGGAATTTGCTGCAAAAATGTTGTCTCCCAAGTTTTGAACTGAACTCCAATATTGTGTCATTCCTGGGCCGGATTTGGCCCTTGGACTGCCAACTGAAGAGCCTTGGTATAAAATCACAGAATGCAGCAAATTACACTGACTGAATTACCTACTCAGTGGCCTAGTGGTTAGAGTGTCCACCCTGAGTTCGGTAGGTTGTGAGTTCAAACCCCGGGCCGAGTCATACCAAAGACTATAAAAAAAAATGGGACCCATTGCCTACCTGCTTGACACGCAGCATCAAGGGTTGTAATTGGGGGTTAAATCACCAAAAATGATTCCCGGGCGCAGCCACCACTGCTGCTCACTGCTCCCCTCACCCCCCAGGGGGTGATCAAGGGTGATGGGTCAAATGCAGAGAATAATTTCGCCACACCTAGTGTGTGTGTGACAATCATCGGTACTTTAACTTTAATGATAGCGTCAATAAAAGCCTAGCATTATTGACTCTGTGAATGGCCGAATTAGTGCAACTAAAGAAGTTTTAATATCATGAGCATTTAGATGCATTTATGAGGGGGGAAATACATAATACAGTCATCTCTCACCATATTGCGCTTGGAAGTTTGTGGCTTCCCTTCTATAGCAGATGTTTTTGTTTTTTAATGCATATTCTACATATTTTTGGCCTAAATTAAGCATTTTCAAGCAAAAAAAAAATACTAGATGGTCTAAAATGATCAATACTACAGTGGTATTGGCCATTAGATTAGATCAGGATCAAGTGGACCCCGACTTAAACAAGTTGAAAAACTTATTCGGGTGTTACCATTTAGTGGTCAATTGTACAGAATATGTACTTCACTGTGCAACCTACTAATAAAAGTCTCAATCAATCAATCAATCAATCAATCAATCAATCAATCAAGCCAATCAGAGCACACTGTTCAGTATCGTGACCACTGATAGGCTCAGCTTCAGGCAGCATTACTATATTGGATTAAATTAGTATAAAGGTGACTATGTGGGTGTTATTTCATTTCTTGTAATGTATTTACCACGACCAGGACAGTAACCAATCAACAATAACAGAGATAGACAAGTGTTTTCTTTATTATGAAACTAAAGTTGAAATGTCAAGAATAAATGCGTAATGCTACAATATTTCAATTATGAGAATTTGGTTGTAGTTGGAGGGAGGAAAATTATGAGAGTCATTTATTGTTTTTTTATTTTATTATTACGAATATGAAGTTGTAATCTTATAAGAACAAAGTTGTAATGTTATAGGAAAATAGTCACATTTCTGATTCTGAACCAAAAAAATATTATAAGAACACAAATTGTCCCTACGAGGAAAGGTTGGTATGTTATGTTTTTTGTAAAAAAAAAAGTTGTGATATGATATTAAAGATGTTTTTATGAGAAAAAAGTTTAAATGTTACAATAATTAATAGCACAATAACGAGAATAAAGGTGCCATGTTAAGAGCAAACACTACACGTTTTCATAATATGTTGTAATATCACAAGAATAGGTATCCTTAAAAAAATTTATTTAAAAGAATAAAGTTGGAATTTTATGAGAAAGGTTGTCATGTTATTTATTTATTTATTAATAACAGTGACAGTACACATTCATACACATTTCTATGAATGTGCCAGTTTTAGCTACAAAGCCAATTATTAACTGTAGTGCCTGGGCAAAATTTAATATCAGGAGAAAAATAAGCACAGTTAAAATAAAAAAATCATAAAATGTATATATTACGAGGAATAAAGACACTATGAGATAAAACATAGCAATAAAGAGGAAAAAATGTTGCAATACTACAAGATGAAAAATGTCAATATGAAAATAGTTGATTTTTAAAATAAAATTGTAGAAGGAGAGTAGCAGCGGTAGTTCTTACGCTACTGGTTTTAGTTGTTTAGGGCTCCATCTAGTAGTACGCCAAAGAATTTATTAAAGTACAGTGTTTTATTTTCCTATATTCCATGGATTAGGCACGCAAACGGCTTTTTCCGGCTCGCGGGATACATTTGCTAAGTGTAAGAATTATCTGCATTTTTAAATGAAAAAAACTGCTGTTCTCAATGTGTCCACTGTATGTCGCAATTACAATTCTGTTAGGCAAGCAAATGGTTTATATGAAGCCGAGCAAGCAATAGGTACACAGTAAAGCAGGGCTGCAGCTCCTCCCCCTCGACACAACGTGAATCCTGACACTTTAAGTCTTCTGCTTTAAACACATCGTGATTTGGCATCCTCATTTCCACAAAATGTCCTTGTCAAAAAATAAAAACGTGGACACAGAGTGCAGAGTGTTCCAAGAAAATTGATCATCCTCCTATTTATTCACAGAAGTGAATGGGAAACCACACATCTTTGTGCGCAAGTGTTCTCTGTAATAAGCATCTATAAAACAAAGCTACGCTCAAGGCTCCCGCACAGCCACTTAAATAACATCCTAAAATTGTCTGCCACTCAAGATGTGACACCTGATATTGATGCACTTGTGAAGGCTAAAAGATAATCCAATTGGTAACCCCACTTAAAAGGATGCAAGAGACACTGCACCTTAATATCATTCTGTAAAAAATATTGTCTTCTGTGGACATTTTAAAGAAGTGAACAGTGTGTGATTTAGTGCAATATTATACTCTTAAATTCATACGTTTGGTTTGTTGAAATTGTTAATGCATTGCACACCTCGTATTTTACATCAATACACACAGTGATGCCTACAAGGCAGGGAGTAACTCAAATGAATAGTTTCTACCTCAGTTTGTATGGTTTGTAATATGTGGAAATGACAAATTAGGTACCTAGAAGAGTATTTTGTTCAATTTGAGATAGACTGTGACTTAGAATTTATTGGCTTTGTAGATACACTGAGACATAGTCTAAGTTCATTGGGTTCTTCATGGTGTTTCTGCAGCTGTACCAATTTTTTCTTCAAAATGTTTGAACTAACTTGGAGTGTTTTGTCCAAGTGGATTATTTGTGATATTACATTTTCAGAATGTGGTTGTTCTATTTTGGGCCAAAGTAAAACAAAAAAACAATCGGTCGCAGTTGTATTTTTAAGTCATTATGCTATGATTTTACCAGTCCGGCCCACGTGGGAATAGATTTTCCTCCATGCGGTACCTCAGTTTGTATGGTTTGTTGAGTTCACACAGGATTAATACATGGGAATGACAAATTAGGTATTTGATACCTGGAAAACTTTTTATTAAATAGTTATTTTGTACTTTGTTCAATTTGAGATGGACGGTGACTTACAGTTTATTGGCTTTGTAGATACACCGAGACGATGTCTAAGTTCTTCATGGTGTTTCTGCAGCTGTACCAATTTTTTCTTCAAAATGTTTGAACTAACGAAGTGTTTTGTCAAGTGGATTATTCTATTCTATTATTCGATTCTATTTTGGGCCAAAGTAAAACAAAAAAATCTGAAGTTGTCGCAGTAGTACTTTTAAGTTATTATGCCATGATTTTACCAGACCGGCCCAAGTGGAAATAGATTTTCCTCCATGCGGCCCCTGAGCTAAAATGAGTTTGACACCACGGACAAAAATAATAAATACACTTAAAGATGTCCGATAATGGCTTTTTTGCCGATATCCGATATTCCGATATTGTCCAACTCTTAATTACCGATTCCGATATCAACCAATATCAATATATACAGTCGTGGAAATAACACATTATTATGCCTAATTTTGTTGTGATGCCCCGCTGGATGCATTAAACAATGTAACAAGGTTTTTTAAAATAAATCAACTCAAGTTATGGAAAAAATGCCAACATGGCACTGCCATATTTATTATTGAAGTCACAAAGTGCAGTATTTTTTTTAACATGCCTCAAAACAGCAGCTTGGAATTTGGGACAAGTTCTCCCTGAGAGAGCATGGGGAGTTTGAGGTGGGCGGGGTTGGGGGGGTTGAGGTGGGGGGTGGAAGGTAGGGGGTAGCGGGGGGTGTATATTGTAGCGTCCCGGAAGAGTTAGTGCTGCAAGGGGTTCTGGGTATTTGTTCTGTTGTGTTTATGTTGTGTTACGGTGCGGATGTTCTCCCGAAATGTGTTTGTCATTCTTGTTTGGTGTGGGTTCACAGTGTGGCGCATATTTGTAACAGTGTTAAAGTTGTTTATTCGTCCACCCTCAGTGTGACCTGTACGGCTGTTGACCAAGTATGCCTTGCATTTACTTGTGCGTGTGAAAAGCCGTAGGTATTATGTGATTGGGCCGGCACGCAAAGGCAGTGCCTAAAGGTTTATTGGCGCTCTGTACTTCTCCCTACGTCCGGGTACACAGCGGCGTTTTAAAAAGTCATAAATTTTACTTTTTGAAACCGATACAGATATTTTCCGATATTACATTTTAAAGCACTTATCGGCCAATATTATCGGACATCTCTAAACACACTCGTTAAATAAAAACTCTGCCTAGTTTTTAATGAATACTTAGGCCTACTATGCTACTGTATTTATTGTTGGCCATTGTGGTGGTATTTGGAGACCTAAGTGTTTTCTGAGGTGGTACTTGGTGAAAAAAGTTTGAGAACCACTGCTATAGACGCACACTTTGCTTGATTCAAATGCAAGCGGTGTCACCTGTGTTGCGATGTTGGCTGGGCAGAGCGTGCCCACTCAGCTCGCCTGCATGTTGATGGAGAAACTGTTGCTGGGAGGCCATCAGGTGGGACGGATGGTACATGCTGTCCAAGGAGTGGAGGAAGTTCACCTTTGAGTGGAAACAATATATTATTAATTTCATTCCTAGATCCCCTATAAGGAGTCGTGGTGGAACGTTTCCTCGCCTCCAGAGTCAACTCATTGCTGGTGTATCTGCCGTTCATCTCGGAGCAGGACAGACGGAACCGTCTCTCGAAGCGGGACGAGCTTCTGGACAGTCGGTAGCGGACTGAGCGAAGGACGTCCTCATACACAGAGATGGATTCAGCACCTGGAGGACAGGAGTGTGGATTGTGAACGTAGACAAAACTCACTGTGTACGAGAAAAATAACCGGATCCACTCTCAAATTAGCTCCTAATGTGAACAAAAAAATAAATTATTTTTGTTGATTTTGTGTTACAATGTAACTAAAAGCGTTTTTTACAGGTGTGAATCAAAGTCAGACCACTTTCATTTGGATCAAACTGCGATATGGTGGTCCATCGTGGTTTCGAAGCTTAAACTGTGCAATGTGAACATAAAGCCATCCAGAAGTCAGTTGTAGTGCCATTGCATTCTAAAGCAGGGGTGTCAAACTCAAACGGGCCGGACTATTAAAATCATGGCATTAAAACTAAAAAATAAAGACAACTTCAGATTGTTTACTTTGTCTTACTTTGGCCAAAAATAGAACAAACACATTTTGAAAATATTACAATAAAAATATAGAAAAAAAATACCAGCAGCGGTAAAGTTATGATAAATGATAAATGGGTTATACTCGTATAGCGCTTTTCTACCTTCAAGGTACTCAAAGCGCTTTGACAGTATTTCCACATTCACCCATTCACACACACATTCACACACTGATGGCGGGAGCTGCCATGCAAGGCGCTAACCAGCAGCCATCAGGAGCAAGGGTGAAGTGTCTTGCCCAAGGACACAACGGATGTGACTAGGATGGTAGAAGGTGGGGATTGAACCCCAGTAACCAGCAACCCTCCGATTCCTGGCACGGCCACTCTACCAACTTCGCCACGAAGTGAATGAATGTTTATAACTGAATACATTTAAATATGCATAAAAATGTGTTTTCTTTTATATATGTTTTTTAAATGAATTAAGTAACGTTTATAACAACCTTTTTCCAAAACACAATATAGAATGTGAGATATAACAGGATAATGCATGCATATATCATTTGTTTTCAAAACCGTTACAAAAAAGTGGGACCACAAAAATTTACTGTGGCACCCCATTTTTATGACATGATGGGGTCCCTGGGACCACATTTTGAAAATTCCTAGCGCCTGATGGAGTATTGGTGCGTGCAAAACAGCAGCAGGCGGCTGTGGCCTGCGGGCCGGTTCTAATACTAATCAAATATCATCCCGAGGTCCATAGATAATTAATTTGCGGGCCGAATCTGGCCTGCGGGCCTTGACACATAGGTTATAAAGTAATCTAAAGTGGACAAGAACAAAAACTCCCATGAATGAATTCATAACCGAGTGACTGTATGTGAAAACACTCTAGTTTCAAAAGGTGTACTTTTTTTTACCTGTGATGGCAATGTAGGCGGTAGTATTGATGATTTCCAAGCCCCGCTCTCGGACGACGTCCATCTCCAACAGAAGCTCCTCCCTCTCTGGGTCAAGCTCCTCCCCCAAAGGTTGGACCTCACAGCCATCCAAAGTGTGGGCCACGGCGTCTGACATCAGCGCTGAAACGCCAAATAAGAGACAAATATTGTGGGCCGCATTTGTTCTGTTTACCCAAGTGGAAAATGGTGCGGAAGCGTTTTATGGCGTTTTTATCGTCAAAACATTTCCATATTTGCCACTTTGTTGGAATAGAATGGGAAGAACTAATTGTTGAAATTGTGGCAGTTTCGCCATACGTCATCCCAGAACCAGACCTCTATTGAATTCAAAATTGGGACCACTCATGTGGACCATGTACAATGAGTACACAATAAAATACATACCGTACCCAACGGAGCCAAAATTTTGGAGTGACACTCACCGCCGCCTTCCATCCCCTGCGCAGCCGTGTTGACGGCGTGAGTGAGAGAACAGACGATGCGCAGCTCAGGGAAAAGGGGGACGCCCCGGGGACCTTCGAACTCGGGAGCAGGGCGAGCCAGGTGGGGGCCGACCCCGGACAGGGAGATCTGTGGAGCATCGGGCTGGAGGACCACCAGGTACCCTTCCAGGGGTTTGAGGGACAGACAGCTCTCCTCGTTGAAACATCTGGATGCGATAGACGAGAAAAGGTGGATGAGGAGAAGACGGTTAGCCAAAACGGCTATGGCAGCCATTTTAAATGTAGAATTGCAATCAAGGCATAGAAGAGTCTTCCTCTGAAAAAATGTTAACTTAATTTTTGATGCCAGTGTTGATTGCAGTAATGCTCGTGGGGCTTGGCTGCAATTCACACTTTTTAGCCAGCAAACCTGCTGGTTGCTGCTAAGTATCTTTTTGCCTCCGTTGCTTTAAGACACTACTGACAAAATGCTTGAAATTACTTGATGTCCATTCTTGTCAAAATGGCTGCAAGCCAACGACTTGACCCTGAATTAACAGCACCCTCTGCTGGTTGCTGCCAAGTAGCGCAATGCTTTTTGCCCCCAATTTCAGAAGGCATAATCAATTTGAGGACATCTACTTCTTCAACGGCAGTATAAATCAGCATCATATTTAAAGTGGGGATTAGGTACAGTACGTGTGTGTGTGTGTGTGTGTGTGTGTGTGTGTGTGTGTGTGTGTGTACGTGTGTGTTGCATTTCCACTATCAGAGTGAGCAGCTGCTTCTATCGGCCTCCCCAGAAAGGCCTGCTGTTTAGCCATCTGGGTGACTCCTGGCCCAAAATCAATCTAATCTTCACATACACACACGCAATAAAACATGCCTGATGAGGATAAAAAAAGAAGAAAAACTATTGCACACTTAAGCTCAAAACCAAAACCTTCAATTGCTTTTTTTTTTTTTTTTTTTTAAAAAGCCTCTGTGGCCTGCTGGAAATCATTTTATAGCATGCCTTCCAAAGACGCAATACGTGGCTATGAGTTTGACGGGATGTGCCTTGTCAGCGGGCTGCTTTTCTTCTCTTGCTGGAGTATAAATATAAATCTAAAAGATTCACCACATACATGCACTGGACTGCACTAATCTGAGGGGGAATTAATATTTCAGCGGCTAAAAGCGACTGCTAAAGCCAGAGAAAGAGTCAGTTTGCAGCCGTGTAAAGAAAGCGCTGACCCAAGATA
Organism: Entelurus aequoreus; assembly: GCF_033978785.1. Lineage (NCBI taxonomy): Eukaryota > Metazoa > Chordata > Actinopteri > Syngnathiformes > Syngnathidae > Entelurus > Entelurus aequoreus. The sequence goes on along the minus strand of NC_084741.1, from coordinate 66,465,465 downwards.
AAAGACTTTCGTTTGTTTTACTTGTACAGTAGCGGAGTGATTTAGTCACATGTGCTAAAGATCTAGCTCTAAGTGGTCTTTTTTTAAATCCTGCAAAACAGCCTCTTTAGACAGGACAGATGCCATTTTCAAGTGTTTATATTCTTCTTATAATTTTCTACTAAATAATAAGACCCTAATATTTTACCTTATATGCATTGAAAGTATTATACAATGTATACATTTTAATGTAAAAATTCACTGTTTTCAGGGTCTTGTGTCAGCCATATTTGCGGAGTTTTTCACTGTGACACAATGTTAAAGGAAAAAGGTCAAATTATTGACAAAAAAAGGGGCTAACTTTCTATTTCATTCACTAATATTGGAACAAAGATCAGGCATTAAACTGCATTTTCAGGTCAAAATATCACATTTTATGGCACTGCGTCGTCCATAATAGTGGAATCTGTTGCTGTGATGTTCCTGTTGCAGGACAAACGTCACATGGGGCGGTATAGCTCGGTTGGTAGAGCGGCCGTGCCAGCAACTTGAGGGTTGCAGGTTCGATCCCCGCTTCCGCCATCCTAGTCACTGCCGTTGTGTCCTTGGGCAAGACACTTTACCCACCTGCTCCCAGTGCCACCCACACTGGTTTGAATGTAACTTAGATATTGGGTTTCACTATGTAAAGCGCTTTGAGTCACTTGAGAAAAAGCGCTATACAAATGTAATTCACTTCACTTCACTTCACATTATAAACAAAATACTTTCTATTTTTTTTTCCAAATTTTCTTCTAAAAACTTTTCTTAAACATCAGCGTTGTGTTTTCGTGTAAACATGTTGCTATATTTGTGGAATGTGCCGCAGTGATTCTCATCCATCCATCCGTCCATTTTCTACCACTTATTCCCTTCGGGGTCACGTGTCACATTAAAAAGAAAATGTAGTGCTGACTTTTTTTTTCAAATTTTATTCTAAAATTAAAAAGCAAACCCTACTGCAACCTTAACTGTACTGAACTTATTGAAAAATATTTTAGTTTTCATGTAAAAAATTTATATTTTCAGGGTTTTGTGTCAGCCTTATTTGGAGTATGTTACTGTGACAGTAATGTTAAAGAAAAAACTTCAAATTATTACCAAAATATAGCGCTTAACTTTCGATTTCATTCTCTACCTAAGAAATCTTGAACAAAGCTCGACCTTAATTTTTATTTTCAGGTCAAAATTTAACATTTTATGGCACTGTATCAGCCATATTTGTGGAGTGTGTTGCTGTGATGCTCATGTTGCAGAACTAACGTCACATTAGAAACAAAATACCGGTTCTTTGTAGTTCTCAATTTGTTGTCAAATTTTCTACTAAATATTTTTCTCAAACACCACCTTAAAGTGTTTTCATGTAAAAATGTAGCATTTGTAAGGTCACTCATGTCACATTACAAAGAAATGTAGTGTCTACTTTGTTTTTCAATGTTATTCTAAATATATCAAAGCCTACTGTAACCCTACCTCTACTAAAATTATGAAAACATATTTGTTTTTCATGTAAAAATGTAATATTTTCAGGGTCCTGTGTCAGCCATATTTCTGGAGTATGATGCTGTGACACAAATGTTAAAGGAAAAACTGTTAACGAAATAAAGTACAGGTATTTAACTTTCGGTTTCATTCTCTACCTAAAAAAAGTGGAATAAAGACATACATGTCACATTTTATGGCACTGAGTAGACCACATTTGTGGAGTGTGTAGCTGTAAATGCTTCAATTGCTCTTAAGGTCTATGAAATTAAAAGGTTAAACACACCTTAAAATAGTTCCAAAATATAGTGTTGTCATGTCAAAATGTAGTTGCCAGGACCTTGTGGCCATGACATAAACATTACTGTAAAAAAAAATATCACATTATCTACAAAATATAGAGTTTAACTGTTCGTTCCTTTAACTAGCTACAAAAATAGGTAAAAACGTCGATGTGACCCAATTTTTCAGGTCCAAATGTTACGTTTTTTGGCCCTGTGTCGGTCATATTTGTGGTGTGTGTTGTAGTGAAACCGTTACATTAGACTTAGACTTCCTTTTTTATTGTCATTCAAATTTGAACTTTACAGCACAGATAAGAACGACATTTCGTTACATAAGCTCATGGTAGTGCAGGATAAAAAAAGCAATAAGGTGCATATATAAATAAATAAATATATATAAATAATATATATATAATATATATATAAAATAAATAAATATATATAAATATATATAAATAAATAAATGGATTACTGTACAGACAAATATATTGCACTTTTTCACATGCGTCCACGTTTATGGATGTATGTTATATTGTCTTTTTTATTCCAGCGAGTCAATCCATTTTGGGGGGAGTTGAGGGGATAATTTAATTATGATGCGTTTAAGAGTCTTACGGCCTGAGGGAAGAAGCTGTTACAGAACCTGGAGGTTCTGCTTCGGAGGCTGCGGAACCTCTTTCTAGAGTCACATTACAAACAAAATGTAGTATAATCGTGAATTGTTTTGTCTTATTTTGTCCTACATATTGTGCTCAAATACCATGCTTAAAAGATTTTGGAAATATGGTATTAGTATGTCAACATATAGCAAGTTTTGTGACGCCATATTTGTGGATTACAGTGGCCAGCCACACTACCAAAATATAATGCTTAACATTATTCTAATTTTCTACAAATTTTAAACCCAAACCGTAACACTACTTGCTTTGTAATTATTTTGCATTTTCATGTCAAAATGTAGTGTCTTTGTGCCTCCAGGCAGCCGTATTTGTGCAGCCCAGCTGTGGTGCTCATGTTCTAAGACAGGGGTGTCAAACTCATTTTAGCTCAGGGCCCGCATGAAGGAATATCTGTGCACACGCGGGCCGTACTATTAAAATCATGGCATTAAAACTAAAAAATAAAGACAACTTCAGATTGTTTTCTTTGTCTTACTTTGGCCAAAAATAGAACAAACACATTCTGAAAATATTACAATAAAAATATAGAAAAATATACCGGCAGCGGTAAAGTTTAGATCCATGAAAGAAAGAAGAAAGTGAATGAATGTTTATAACTGAATACATTCACATATGCCTAACATTTTTTTTTTTTGTATTTTTTTTTTAATGAATTAAGTAACGTTTATGATTACGTTTTTCCAAAACACAATATAGAATGTGAGATAAAACAAAAATTTACTGTGGCACCCCATTTTTATGACTTGATGGGGTCCCTGGCCCCCCATTTTGAAAATTCTCAGCGCCAACACTGATGGAGTATTGGTGCGTGCAAAACAGCAGCAGGCGGCTGTGGCCTGCGGGCCGGTTGTAATACTAATCAAATATCATCCTAGGGGCCATAGATGGGCCTTGACTTTGACACATAGGTTCTAAGACATACATTATGAAGATCATGTATTACCGTGCTTAACTTTTTGTCACATTTTCTCCCAGTTTCTCATAAAAAGTCTTACAATTTCCAGTACTTATATTTTTTTACACTCGTATGACAGTTAATAATGTCATGAACAAGAGTTTGACACTGGAATATATTATTTCAATGTTAAAAATAATATCCATTAATATTTTACACAATCGTTAACACGTTAGCATGCTAAAACGGGTCATGGTATTTTTGAATGTGTCGTTATTTACCTATTTGGTTCTATAAACTGTAAGTTAAAGTGAATGATTTCTCCTACATCAAGTGACTATTGCCCACACATAATTTCATACTGCAGTGATAAAACAAGCACACACTGAGTAGGAATGTGACGGAACATGAGAAAGGGTGTGGTATTTAGACTGTGCTGGTACTTGAAAAGGAATAGAATGAGCTAATCAATGACATGAGCGAGAAAGCAATAAGTGAGTGTGTGACCTGCAGTTTGCTCCATCAAGAAGAGCGCAGGTGACTTTTGTGGCGGAAATGAGCAAAGAGATAAGATATTTCTTGTTATCTCTCGCTTTGACGAGATTATTTTTCCTCTTGCGTATGGAGCTCGTTCACGGAGTGGCGGCACTTATCGCTGCCGAGGCGAGGTACATGTTTGATGAGTTCAATGTTGAAGGAGGAGGAGGCGTCACGGTCCAGGAATGACACTTCCTCTGACAAGTGCCTTAAGGCTCTGTCTGTTGCCACGTTATGCTTTGAACTACAAAAACATTCCACTTTCACAGATTATACCCACACAGTCTCGTTCCCTCAGCTTGACTTCATTTTATATCGATTCAGTCTTATTGAAGAGCAGCAACCAAGGTATAAAAGACGCCATTTATGTCCGTTATTTGAGATGAAAAAGCTCCTTTCTGTAATAAAAGGTGGTACTCGGCGATAAAAGCTGTTTTTGTACCTGAGCGAGGTGGTGAGTTTGAGGGGTCGCACTCCCGGCGTGGCGAAGCGTAGGGAGTTTCTGTAGGTCACCTGCTGCACGGCACGGTTAAAACTCTCAATGTCATCCCCCTCTAGCACCAACACAGACTGGCTCGGGTTCACGTGCACCTGAAAAGTCAAAGGGCAGATCATTTAAAGCAACTGAGCTAGCAAAGTACTCACTGGAGATGTTAAAGTTAAAAAGTTAAAGTACCAATGATTGTCACACACACACTAGGTGTGGTGAAATTATCCTCTGCATTTGACCCATCACCCTTGATCATCCCCTGGGAGGTGAGGGGACCAGTGAGCAGCAGCAACCCCCAATTCCAACCCTTGATGCTGAGTGTCAAGCAGGGAGGTAATGGGTCTAATTTTTATAGTCTTTGGTATGACTCGGCCGGTGTTTAAACTCACGACCTACCGATCTCAGGGCGAATATCCTCCTGAGAGCCAGCGTCCTCTGCAGTGGACATTTGTTTGTGGTCTGTTTCTTTTGTCAGAACAAGTCATTTTGGGGGAAAAATAGCTATGTTATCCACGTTCAAAAATGTCCACTGCAGAGGACGTGGCTCTTTGGAGGATATTAATTCTTACAGTGTTGTTTTTTTTTTTACTGAGAAAACAGTACCTAATTGTTTCAAATCAAATAAACAAAATATCTGGATTGCCTAAAGCAACATCAGTGAGGGTTAAAACATTTTTTCAGTCTTATTTTTCCATTTGCAGATTGTTTGTTGTAGATCCAAAACCCCTAAAGCCAGAATATTAATTCCTCGTTGGAAAAAAAAACTACATTTAAAAAATAATAGCATATAAACAATTATGAATACTGATGGAACGAGATATTTTCCATATATCCATATTTAAGTGTTACTTCTTTCTAAAAACTCCTATAGTCATATTTACATCAGCTAATGTCTCGTGTGGTACAAAGTGCTTGGATTCGAGTGTCCTTGAGTAGACAGGCAGAGCGCTGTTGAGACTGCCATAACATTCCTGAGATAACGAGCACAGGGGAGACCGAGCTAGACCGATCTGGACCGGGCTAGGGAACGCTTGGGTGCTGGATTGGTCTCATTATTGCCAAAGCTTTGACAATAAACAACGAAATACCAACTACTGCTTTTGGTGGTCAATTTAACATCAGCATATTTGCCATTAAAAGAACTTGGGAGTGGACAGCAGACTTTGACTTCCTTGGGAGGAAGAGCTGTCGACGCAACAATTCATACATACATTAAATACAAAATAATAACAGAATACATATACAATACATTTTCTGTCAAAAACAGTAACATTAAAAATAATATGCATTATAAAAAAACAATTAATGAAAATAAAATTAAAATCATTGTGGTCGTAACACAGAAATAAGGTAAATATAGAGAAGTTAAATGACATACAAATTTGCAATACGGCATTCATAATGCAAACCAGATTTTATGTGGAATAATGGGGACTAACATTATTTTAATATAGCCTTTTTTGTGTGGTAATATAGGCCAATTTTTGTGCACCATGTTTGTAATGTTTGTTGCTCATAATATAATATCCTCTCCAATTCCAATCATAATGCAATGTTTGTTGTTGTGTCATCACCATCCATGCACTGTAGTATGTTACTAACGCTGTTTTATTTCGTTTTTCCTCTCTCTCCCCTGTGGTTAGCGCCCTCTGTTTCCAGAGGTGCGGCTGACAAGGGCACCACTGCACCTTCACATTTATCAGCTCCTAATTGGTGGTGCTGAGGCTGATGACGGTGACGCTGGAAGCGGACCATTACCATCGTTGCTGCCCTCATGGGACTATTACTGTTGTTGATACGGCTGTCTCTCTCGCTATCCACCCACCCTCTCGTCTGTCTTTCTATCTCAACCCGATTGGTCGAGACAAATGGCCACCCCACAGAGTTTGTGTTCTGTTTGAGTTTTCCTCCCTAAGAAGAGTTTTTTTTTTTGCCTATGGGTCCGAGTGCTTCCTCATGTGTGGATCAGTTGGTTCTCTTTAATGTACTCTACAAGGAGTGTGGTAATAGACCTGCTCCATGTGTAGTGACTTGTTGTAAATGAGGGCTATATAAATGAAATTGATATAACATTTTCCATCTGAGCCTATTTGTCTTAGCATCGTTACCGCAAATACGGCTGCCATCCTCTTTGAAAACAGTACACGTGAGCAGCCTAATAGAAATCCCCTGAGGCGTTCAATACCTTCATTCCGGAGCCCAAAGTCTCGAGGTCTCCAAAGTCCAGCCCCTCTCTGCAGGCGTAGAGACACTCCACCACGCTGTGAGGCTCCACGCTGCCTGGACGCACCGTCACCCCCGACAAGAGGCCGTGGAAGCCTCCCACATACTTTACTGAAAGCACATACATGAACATGCATAATAAGTAGGGCTGTCAAATTTAATGAGCTAACGCATGTGATTAATCACAAACAAGAAATCCCATTATTCCTTTAAAAAAGCAGTTTAATCACCCAATTTTTTGGGATCCCAAATACTCTTTTACCCTAACTGCGAATGGTTACCTGAAAGACGGCATGGGCTGCTATAAGGTCAGTGTTTATGTCAATGAAAAGGTCAGCGCAAAAATGAGTAAGGAGACTGTGACGAGAGTGCTCTGGGACAAATTTCGCTTCAAAACACTTATTTACTTTTAGAAAATAAGTAACAGTAGATAACACTTATTACATTTTGAACAACTCCATCCATCCATCCATTTTCTACCACGTGTCCCTTTTGGGGTCGCGGGGGGTGCTGGAGCCTGTCTAAGCTGCATTTGGGCGGAAGGCGGGGTACACCCTGGACAAGTCGCCACCTCATCGCAGGGCCAACACAGATAGACAGACAACATTCACACTCACATTCACACACTACGGCCAATTTAGTGTTGCCAATCAACCTATCCCCAGGTGCATGTTTTTGGCGGTGGGAGGAAGCCGGAGTACCCGGAGCGAACCCACGCAGTCACGGGGAGAACATGCAAACTCCACACAGAAAGATCTCGAGCCTGGGATTGAACTCAGGACTACTCAGGACCTTCGTATTGTGAGGCACATGCACTAACCCCTGTGTCACCGTGCTCGAGGAACTACACGGTACCAGACCCCCCCGGCCTCTTTGACGGCCACGTCTGGCCCATGTACTTGAAACACAAAAAAATAATGTAATAAATAATTTTGAACAACTAAATGACGTAAACTCTTTTGTATCTTCCTTTGTGGGTTTTGATGTTTCCCTTTTGCTTTAAACGACGTAAACTCTTTTGTATCTTCCTTTGTTGTTTTGATGTTTCCCTTTTGCTTTAAACGACGTAAACTCTTTTGTATCTTCCTTTGTGGTTTTGATGTTTCCCTTTTGCTTTAAACGACGTAAACTCTTTTGTATCTTCCTTTGTGGTTTTGATGTTTCCCTTTTGCTTTCATGTGTTTTTTGCCTTCGGTGCTGCTTTTTTGTGGACTGTTGTATCTGCTCCGGGGTGGGGGAGCCTTTTGGCCGTGGCCATGATTGCACCGGAGACCAGCTGCTGGCTCTCTGCCACACTGGAGTCCACGTGGAGATGCGTACTAGACATTAACCGAGAGCTAGTGGGCAGCCTAGGACGGAGTCAGCTCTCTTGGTTGTTTTGTTGGGTCTGTTCCTGTCTCTGGCCGTGCTACATCTGCCCCCGAGTAGACGATGGCGTGGAGCACCGCAGAGGCCAGCGCCTATGTGGGTTTTGAAATTATGTTTTTATTTTGTTGTTTGTCTATGCATGGTGCAATCGTATGTGCACAATATGTATTGTTTATTGCTAATTTTTTGGGTTTTTCGTTGTGTTTTACTTTTTTAGCTGCATGTAGAAATGGCAGCTAGTTGCCCAAGCTCTGGGGTCTTTTATATCTTTTATGCCCTTTGTTTTCTTTAGTGTTTCCCTCTTGTTGTTATCCATCCACCCATTTTCTTCCGCTTGTCCCTCTCGGGGTTGCGGGGGGTGCTGGAGCCTACCCCAGCTGCGTTCGGGCAGAAGGCGGGTACACCCTGGACAAGTCGCCAGCTCATTGCAGGGCCAACACAGATAGACAGACAACATTCACACTCAAATTGACACACTATTTAGTGTTGCCAATCAACCTATGCCCAGGTGCATGTCTTTGGAGGTGGAAGGAAGCCGGAGAATGTTTAACCTTTTTTTTTTTTTGGACTTCCTGAATCTGCACTGCAACCACAAAATTTCCCCATTGTGGGATAAATAAAGTATATCCTATCCTAATATTAAGAAAACAGCACAAGAAAAGTGTAGAATTTTTTTTACCTTCTGGAATGCTGTTGTTCACTATTTCCTTCTGCTTCTCCTCTGACTCTGTAGGGAATACAAATTGGGAGTGGGTGAAGGGGAAAAGAAAAAAATGTATAAATACACTCATCAAAATGTATGACGACAACATGAGGAGAAGCCTGAACAGACTTAGGAGAGAAAAAAAAAAAACATGGGTAAAAAATTGCAAAAAAGACACATGCTATAGAATATACTCTTGCATGACTAATTAGTTAAATCTGATTATTTTCAGTACACATGCATGCAAGGCAATTTTTTTACATTACTAGCAAAAAAATGTCAGCCTCCGCTACCATATGAGGCTATGTGGCTCCTGGTTGTTCTACAGCAGGGGTGTCAAACTTATTTTAGCTCAGCTGTGCACACGCGGACCGGACTATTAAAATCATGGCATTAAAAGTAAAAAATAGAGACAACTTCAAATTGTTTTCTTTGTCTTACTTTGGCCAAAAATAGAACAAACACATTTTGAAAATATTATAATAAAAATATTGAAAAAAATTGCGGCAGCGGTAAAGTTTTGATCCATGAAGGAAAGAAGAAAGTGAATGAATGTTGATAACTGAATATATTTACATATGCATAAAAATGTGTTTTCTTTTGTACTATTTTTTTTAATGATTTAAGTAACGTTTATGACAACCTTTTTCCAAAACAATATAGAATGTGAGACATAACAGGATAATGCATACATTTATCATTTGTTTTCGAAACGGTTACAAAAAAGTGCGACCCCAAAAATGTACTGTGGTACCCCATATTTATGACTTGATAGGGTCCCTGGGACCCCATTTTTATGACTTGATAGGATCCCTGGGACCCCATTTTGAAAATTCCTAGCGCCAACACTGATGGAGTATTGGTGCGTGCAAAACAGCAGCAGGCGGCTGTGGCCTGCGGGCCGTTTCTAATACTAATCAAATAACATCCTGGGGGCCATAGATCATTCATTCGCGGGCCGGATGTGGCCCGCGGGCCTTGACTTTGACACATACAGTCGCGATCAAAAGTTTACATACACTTGTAAAGAACATAATGTCATGGCTGTCTTGAGTTTCCAATAATTTCTACAACTCTTATTTTTTTTGTGATAGTGTGATTGGAGCACATACTTGTTGGTCACAAAAAACATTCATGAAGTTTGGTTCTTTTATGAATTTATTATGGGTCTACTGAAAATGTGACCAAATCTGCTGGGTCAAAATTATACATACAGCAATGTTAATATTTGGCTACATGTACCTTGGCAAGTTTGGGGTGTGTTTAGGGTCATTGTCCTGTTGGAACCCCCAACTGCGCCCAAGACCCAACCTCCGGGCTGATGATTTTAGGTTGTCCTGAAGAATTTGGAGGTAATCCTCCCTTGTCATTGTCCCATTTAAAGCACCAGTTCCATTGGCAGCAAAACAGGCCCAGAGCTTAATACTACCACCACCATGCTTGACGGTGGGAGTGGTGTTCCTGGAATTAAAGGCCTCATCTTTTCTCCTCCCAACATATTGCTGGGTATTGTGGCCAAACAGCTCAATTTTTGTTTCGTCTGACATCACATGTACAAAAATAGGACCTTCTGGAGGAAAGTTCTGTGGTCAGATGAAACAAAAATGTAGCTGTTTGGCCACAATACCCAGCAATATGTTTGGAAGAGAAAAGGTAAGGCCTTTAATCCCAGGAACACCATGCCTACCGTCAAGCATGGTGGTGGTAGTATTATGCTCTGGGCCTGTTTTGCTGCCAATGGAACTGGTGCTTTAAATGGGACAATGAAAAAGGAGGTTTACCTCCAAATTCTTCAGAACAACCTAAAATCATCAGCCCAGAGGTTGGGTCTTGGGCGCAATTGAGTGTTCCAACAGGACAATGACGCCAAACACACGTCAAAAGTGGTAAAGGAATGGCTAAATCAGGCTAGAATTAAGGTTTTAGAATGGCCTTCCCAAAGTCCTGACTTAAACGTGTGGAAAATGCTGAAGAAACAACTCCATGTCAGAAAACCAACAAATTTAGCTGAACTGCACCAATTTTGTCAAGAGGAGTGGTCAAAAATTCAAGCAAAAGCTTGCCAGAAGCTTGTGGATGGCTACCAAAAGCGCCTTATTGCAGTGAAACTTGCCAAGGGACATGTAACCAAATATTAACATTGCTGTATGTATACTTTTGACCCAGCAGATTTGGTCACATTTTCAGTAGACCCATAATAAATTCATAAAAGAACCAAACTTCATGAATGTTTTTTGTGACCAACAAGTATGTGCTCCAATCACACTATCACAAAAAAAAAGAGTTGTACAAATTATTGGAAACTCAAGACAGCCATGACATTATGTTCTTTACAAGTGTATGTAAACTTTTGATCGCGACTGTAGGTTCTACAGTATTACAACTACCTGTCTGCTGCTGTGGCTACTATCTCCAGTTTAAGGGACATTTTTCACTTAAGGGCCACCATAGTTCTAGCAAATAGTTTGAAATGCGCTATTTTGCTAACTCGTTTTAATTTATGTTTATTAAGTGCACTGTTCCTTATTACGATTAAAAAAAAACATTGAGAATGTATGGTGTTGATTAAAACAATGCTCCAGTACCAGCAGGACTCCTGACTTCTCCAAAGTACAGTATATCTATTTCTATAATATTGTCCCTTGAGAAAATAGGCTGTCAAAAAAATGCTTGCTGAAATGTGAGTGGTGTATTCTAGTGTGAATAAGTTTTTCTTTTTTAAAGACTATAAAAGTCTCTGTTATCCAGCAGCTGTGACCAGCAACTTCTACAGTGCTTGTGAGAGTGTATTTGCACTCCTCTCTGCTAATTGGCATCCAGAGATTTAGACATTTTATTGTGGTGCTGCTGTAAGAGGCTGATAGCTGTTGAATAATTGATAATTCAGTTATATTATTAGCCCTCAAAGACAAAAAAACAGCTAAATCATAAGCGAGTGAATGTAAAAAGCATCCCACGAGAGCGCGCTTAAAAAAACAAAAACATCCTGACAGCAGACTGTGGAGTTGGCAATGTGATTTAAACGACACGTCACCAATGGAGGGACCGCACAGCTGCTGCTCATGGTGTTTACGCAAAAATGTGTTTCATTAGCCCTCCGCTCTCTGACGCTGCCTGTCACACTCAATCCGGTTAAGTAAAAGGTGAATTATACATCTACCGCGTCACCAGCGTTCCTCTCACTCACCCCAGCAGGCGCCAATAAGCATTCTCTGGCGGGGGACCGGGTTAGGCAGGGCGCCATTGTCGTGGATGAGGGCAGGGTCAAAGGTCACACCGTCCACATACAGGGTCACCGAAGGGAACTGAACGCTAAGTGACAGATGGTGCCACTCGCTGTCGCATACCTGTTGACCACAGAGGACATTAGAACAGAATGTTGTGCGCAAACCAGCCCCAAAGTAATAATTGGCCATTTAATAAAATAAAATGACAATGTTACACAAATTAGTTGATCACAAGTACAAAACATACAATAAATGTCAAATGATTAAATATGTTATCCCACAAAAAACTGTTTACTAGTCACCTCTGTATATAGCAAACTTAGCTATCAAACATTTATTTTATTGTCATACATTAAACAAATATTATGGTAGTTTGAAAAAAAAAAAATTTTTTATATTCCACAAATTAGGGATGTCCGATAATGTCTTTTTGCCGATATCTGATATTCCGATATTGTCCAACACTTTAATTACCGATACCGATATCAACCGATACCGATATCAACCGATATATGCAGTCGTGGAATTAACACATTATTATGCCTAATTTGGACAACCATGTATGGTGAAGATAAGGTACTTTTTAAAAATAATAATAAAATAAGATAACTAAATTAAAAACATTTTCTTGAATAAGAAAGAAAGTAAAACAATATAAAAACAGTTACATAGAAACTAGTAATTAGTGAAAATGAGTAAAATTAACTGTTAAAGGTTAGTACTATTAGTGGACCAGCAGCACGCACAATCATGTGTGCTTACGGACTGTATCCCTTGCAGACTGTATTGATATATATTGATATATAATGTAGGAACCAGAATATTGATAACAGAAAGAAATGGGGGGAGGGAGGTTTTTTGGGTTGGTGCACTAATTGTAAGTGTATCTTGTGTTTTTTATATTGATTTAATAAAAAAATAAAAAAAAAACAAACAAAAAAAAACCCGATACATATAATAAAAAAAACGATACCGATAATTTCCGATATTACATTTTAACGCATTTATTGGCCGATAATATCGGCAGGCCGATATTATCGGACATCCCTACCACAAATACATTCTTAGTCATTGATCTTTGCCCTTAGCTTTTTAGACATCGTATCTATTAGCTTACAAACATAGCTTGCAAACATTCCTTTTTATACATTTAAAAAATGTTATACTTTAAAAAATATTTCAAGAACATTCACATTTTACGATCATTCTATTTTATTTTAGATCTTTATCATTTAAATTAAAAAAATATCTTCATCCATACCGTAACAGCTTGGCAAATGAGCTAACAAATTTAGCTTTAAAGACATTATTAAATAAAATCATTACATTTTAAAATACAAATTCATGTTTTAACTATTTGAAAATGTTCATGTTTTTATTCCTGTTTTTACTTTTGACCCAGCAGATTTAGTCACATTTTCAGTAGACCCATAATAAATTCATAAAAGAACCAAACTTCATGAATGTTTTTTGTGACCAACAAGAATGTGCTCCAATCACTCTATCACAAAAAAATAAGAGTTGTAGAAAGTATTGGAAACTCAAGACAGCCATGACATTATGTTCTTTACAGTGTATGTAAACTTTTGACCACGACTGTGTATATATATATATATATATATATATATATATATATATATATATATATATATATATATATATATATATATATATATATATATATATATATATATATAGATAGATAGATAGAGAAAGAGAGTGTTAAGTATTTTAAACTATTTGTTTTAATTTCATATTTTAATATTTTTTATTTAAAAAATAAACCTTCAGTAAAGTATTTCTCTTTGAATAATAATTCAAGTAAAATGAATAGAAATCCCAGTGAATTGGAAGCGCAAAGAAAGTAGAATAGAAAGGGTAAAATGACAAGACAAATATTAAAATAATGTGCATAGGAGAACAGTGTAATGTAACAAGGTATCAGCAGGCGGTTCAGACAAATCTTAAAAGCTTAAACTCTGTATCAGCTTTAATTTAATCCTCTTCAATCTGTCTGGGGCCAGTGGCTAGTCAAAAACGAACCCACCACCACCACCAAGCCATACACTCTCACACATACCCAATTGGTTTATGCTTTAAATATTCAAACAAAAATGATTTATTTATTATCATATGTGTACTGCATGGTGGGATTTGCAGATGTGTTTGTTTGGGCACGTACATGACCATTAACCTTACATGGGATTCACTGTTTCATGTGAAAGTGAGCAACACATCAAAGTGCAAAGTGTTGCAGCTCCCCCAGTACCTGCTCCAGTTTCCACAAGAACTTGACGGGGCGTGCAGCGGAAACGTCGGGCCAGTAGAAGAGAGAGAGGCGGCAGCCGTGCACTGACAGGGAATAGTGGGAGAACGAGTCGTCTGTGGAGAGCACAGGAGAAGCAATTAATTGGCGGCTTAGAGCGGTCTGGACTTCAGCTCAGGTTTCCTATGGATTTTTCTTTGGTTTAATCTCTCGCCCGTGTGCGCCTCCAAGCATTTATTTTAGTGCTGACTGTGCACCTTTACGCAGCAAAAATATTCAAACAATATTCCGGCAGCCGGGCGCAGATTCACTCTGTGATTGGACTTGTGCTGCCCACTTGGCTGTTCAAGCATGTGGAGTTTAAATGCCTCCCTCAAGAGCAGAGTAAAGACTCAGGCTGTAAACACGCAGCGGTTTTCTCTGCTAAACCTGCATCTCTGAGCATCTGAGATTATAACCCACTGAAGGCTCCAGCAAAACATGTTATGGGAGGGTGGGAAAAAAACCTAAAAAAGTCACAGAAACATTTGATCATGAAAGACAGGTGGATTGGTGAGAGCAAGGATTCTCACTTGGAGGATCACCTGTCTAAAATAGATGTGGTCTTTTATTTTGATATTCATTTTGTTTTGAAATTTCGCAGCCATTTTGTGGGCAGGCTTATTGATCTTCGAGCTCATTCAGTCAGCAAAGCAGTGCTGTCATTAGATCCTGTGCTAATGGCTACTTTGCGTGCTTTTAAATGTTTTTTCAGACTTTTTAGAGCATTTTTTTTAAATTGTAAGCTTAATATGAGTCCAAAGAAAGCGATGGACCAGAGATATGTGGTTTGAAACATTCAGGAAGTATCAACAGCGTTGTCGACAATGGACTTCTGTCGAGACTGGAAACCTACAGTACAGGCCAAAAGTTGGGACACACCTTCTCCTCATTCAATGCGTTTTCTTTATTTTCATGACTATTTACATTGTAGATTGTCACTGAAGGCCTCAAAACTATGAATGAACACATTTGGAGTTATGTACTTAACAAAAAAAGGTGAAATAACTGAAAACATGTTTTATATTCTAGTTTCTTCAAAATAGCCACCCTTTGCCCTGATTACTGCTTTGCACACTCTTGGCATTCTCTCAATGAGCTTCAAGCACACCTGGGAAATGATAACCATCGAGAGAATGCCAAGAGTGTGCAAAACAGTAATCAGGGCAAAGAGTGGCTATTTTGAAGAAACTAGAATATAAAACATGTTTTCAGTTATTTCACCTTTTTTTGTTAAGTACATAACTCCACATGTATTAATTTATAGTTTTAAAGCCTTCAGTGACAATCTCCAATGTAAATAGTCATGAAAATAAAGAACATACATTGAATGAGAAGGTGTGTCCAAACTTTTGGCCTGTACTGTAAATTCATGTTTACATTGTTTCTTATTGACACATTTCCTTCAATACAAAAACGTTTCTATTTACAAGCACTGTTCAAGAACCATTTAAGTTTGGAAATTGAGGTTTATAATTTATAATTCATATATAGAATAATGTATTACAAACATCGATTCTGAATCAAATTGTCACCCCATGAATCAGAGTCGAATCGAATCGTGATGTGCCCATAGAGTCCCACTACTAGTGAATAGTGAATCTATATTGCTATACAAGCTGTACACTGACCTACCTGTACGTAGTATGCACGTTTTTTATCCTAGTGTTGTCCCTTTAAGAAGATACACGGTCATAAATACGTTGAAATACTCACTTTTGTGAAATACTATATAAGTGAAAATGTCCAATGTAGTAGACTTGGTTATTCCGTGCAATATTGGTATTTAATTTGAGCAGCACTTTGCAAATGTAAATGTGTGTATTTATCTAACGTATATTTTCAGAAAAGACAAACAATGTGAAAAAAATGTGTGTCCCACGGTGAGAATAGTTGTGAATCTCTTTGTTAGAGGACAGGTATGCAATTACGGTCCAAGTGGACCCTTTGGCATCTCTTTAGGACGCAGGAACGCATTTTACAGTGAACTATTAGCTTGTAAACAATGGCAAGCCCTTATCTTAGCATGGTTATTGCCACAGCAGCAGTTTTATCGGGACGAACTACAACAAAGATGTTGTCAATCTCCTCCTGACCTAATTTTCACAATAAAGACTGGTGGCTTGTTAAGTCAGCACTTCGTATAGTGCAACCTCTAAAGTGGAATACTCCTGAGGACGTACAATTTGGGGTTTGACCAACATTTATAACAGATTTTTCACAGGTATTTGCTGAAGAAGAGCAAAACCTACCAATCTTCTATATCTGCAGTTGAATGATGGGTGAAAGAGCGCCATGTGTTATTGTAAGATGTGTAGCAAAGCCTGTTTTTTGGGTGTTTTCTTTTTAACAAAGCTGTCCTTAGTGAAAAGTGGCGGGTATACAAATGCATGAGGTTTTTTTCCTATATGACGTCTTGAAAAGTCACAACTTTAAAAAGTGGAGCAAACACGAGAGGAAAATTAATTTTCTCACGTGTGTCGCTCTTAAACAAGTTCTCTAGCTTTTAAATCATTGACAAAATAAGTATTTTGTGTAACACACCATTCTTGATAGTGCCACACACAATGGTCTCTTCCTCCTTGCGACTCCCTTTAGGCTGAGCGGCCACGGGCTGGACGTTGGTGCCCCACCTGCGCATCCACAGCTGCAAAGTGAAATGGTCGCCAGACAGCCCAGAGACGACCGAGTCGGGCACAACAGCCACATGGTTTGAGCCGTTAAAGGAGAAGACCAGGGAGGAATCCGAGGAGGGCAGCGTGGGAAGAGCTGACGTCCAGTTGGCAGCGGGTGACGGAGGCGGGAGAAGGTCCACCTCGCCCCGAACAGCACCTGAAAAAGATGAAGTGAAAAAATATCCATAAAAGTATATTAAGATTCACATGTTTTGCATTTGGACTGGAACCCACCGCAAAGTCGTCGCACAGATCTGTCAGAGTAGCTGTCTCGATCACAGCCTTTGCCGATGTGGCCCGTCTGAAGCTCTACGGTGGCCTGGATGTTCCACACGGTCTCCTCACACGTCTCCAAATGCAAGCTGGGGAAGAGCGGGATGCTACCTGATCCAGGCGTATACTCCACTCGCTTAGTCCAACCTGCATTTAAAACCACCCAAATCAGAGTTCATCCAATGTACAGGTAGTGCTTTGCAGGGCTGGAGTCTAATTCACGGTCAAAAAGTTCACACAAAACTGCAAAGATGACTGAAAATGCTGTGCTATGCTTGTCATATATAGTCTTTGGTATGACTCGGCCGGGGTTTGAACTCACAACCTACCGATCTCAGGGCGGACACTCTAACCACAAGGCCAACAATTAGAAATGTCATTCGAACGTCATGTTACTCTTTTTTTATGCCACAAACTTGTCTAATTCAACGGCGCCTTTGCTGGTTGCAGAAAAGTAGTGCACTACATTTAGCTTCAATTGCTTGTAAGACCCAATTAATTCAATAACATTTCACAATTGACACAAGTCTACGAATCAATTATCATGCCCATCTTATGTAAAGAGCCTTCAATTAAGCCTGGAAAGAACCAAAGCAAGACAAAATCTTGTCAATGATCCATAGTTATATTGAAACAGTTACATTTGTTAACTTGCCAGATATTATTGAGCTGCAACACCACCTCCTTCAACTCGAGGGTGAGTCATATTAGCGCCAGCCCACATAGATCCCAACCCACAGACTAAAAATCAAGAAGCCAAATGACAACTATGGCTATGTTCACACTGCAGGGTATAATGCCCATTTTGGATTTTTCTTTATATCCAATCTTTTAATTAACATTACAAAACACAAAAAACATATTTTTTGGTAAAGAATTATGACGTTGTTAGCTTTTTGATGACGTATAGGTCGGATGAACACGACCCGGTTGTTCAGTTGCATTGGATACATATCTTGAATTATATCTACATATGAAAGAGTCAATGTTTGAATTTGAAACAAAAATTAAATTGCACTTTTAACGTTGACAAAAATCAGATACAGCTAGGGACGTGTACCGAATTTGCTATTTTTATAGGCAACGACCAAATTTCGACAGTACGACCGGGTATCGATTCACGTAAACTCAAAACGGTGCCATATTTTGATTCCTCTGTTGCATGTGACGTCTCAGCCGGCTCAAACACTTGGAGGGAAAACAATCACTCAAGCAGCAGACTCAGTCGAACTGCCTCTCGGTAACGTTGCAATAGCATGTGCAATGCCAACAAAGCAAGTAGGCCTGATATAAAAATACTAAAATGTACAGCGAGGCCTCATTTTTCTAAATGTGCTAGCTCGATGCTAATTTACGGCGGATTTGCCATAGACATGCTGCTATTAGCATTAGCTATTTTACATGTGGATTTCAACAACACCAAAATTGATGATGAAAACTACAACTAAGATGCACATTACAATCAAACAGCTGGTGTGTAATAAGTGCAATACTAACAGTTTAAACACTAAAGACCAGTGGTGGGCCGTCAGGGCCAGCAAGGCCTTCTCTGCTGGTATAATATCTCCAGCCGTGTCTATGTGGTGACATAAATTACAGTATTTTGAGAGGACTAAGTAGGACATCACTGAAGGCCTAGGTGAGAAACGCGCGGCCCACCACTACTAAAGACGAGATTCAGCTTAGTGGCAAAACCTACTTCCTCACTCGGAATTGCTTGTTGCAAATGATAATTACAAGTGTAAGAAAACAATAAATAACAACTGGACAGCAGTTTTCATTATCAGCTCATTGTTAAATGTTAAATAATACATTTATTTTGTATTTAAACAAATTAACATTTATTAGGACATGAACCCAAACAGAAGAAGGATTTATTGGTAACGTCGAGTACTGGTATCGATTCTCAGGTACCAGGAATTGGTACCCTATCGAATGAAACGTGAAAGGTGAAAAATGGGAATCGACCTGCAGTGTGAACATAGCCTAAAGCAAGTAACAGCAAAGCAATGGCAGTTACCCATCCAGCCAGGTTTGCAGGACGGCTTGACCGTGACGACGACCTGCGCATCAGCTTGAGCGCGGTTCTTTCCGCAGTCGAAAGCGGTCACCCAGAAGGTGTAAACGCGCTGACGTTTAGAGTCCAACGGCTCAGTGTTCTTAATGTTGCCTAGGAGACGAAGACGGGAAGGGGAGAAAAGCAGAGGAGAATATAATGAGAACAGAACTAAAAGTGTAGCACAGGAGTTCGACACCAAATCCCACACACAATGGCAACTTATTGATACAAAGCACATATAATTAAGTACTGTTGGTTAACAAGAGGTGAGAGAAAGTAATTGTCTCAAAACAAGAGTGTGAAATAGACTTGACATGATCAGGAGAAGCCTGCAGCGGGTTCAGAACGCAAGGCCCTGAGTTTCTGCAGAGTCACAGTGAGCCAGCTTCCTTCCTTTCTTATCCTGCTTTGTATTGTCAGCCGGTCTGCCAGTGGACGCCATAACGAGGGCGAAGACATGAGGGAATAGCAGCAACAAAGAGACGCCGCATGCACCTGGTAAGCCTCTGCTTGTGTTTATGCAGATACAACCACATAACTATAGTCCACCCACACTTTTTAAGTAAACTTTGAACATTTTTGGGCTTCCACCTGGCAGGAGAATGAAGGAGCTGCAATAGCTTGACCCTATCGATGTGCATGATGTGTGTGCAAGGGTCTTTCTAAAGGAATTACAAACAGTAGCTTCAATAGGAAATAATAGGCTCTAGTGTCAAGCTGTCACCGTCAAAAAACTTTTTTTCACAGGCAATGTTTTAGGTATCTGTCATACAGGTGTATTTTTTATTACCAATGTATAACAAAACTACAACACATCAAAACTGCTCAAATGGAGAGGGGATACAGCCCTCGGGAGCCAATACCATGCTAGTAGCCATCTACATGCTATTACGTTAGCATGAGCTATATGATGTTTGGTGAGCATTACGCCTATACTGGCTCTCCTGCACTGGCTTCCTGTGCACTTAAAATGCGACTTTAAGGTTTTACTACTTACGTATAAAATAGTAAACAGTCTAGCTCCATCCTATCTTGCTGATTGTATTATATGTCCCGGCAAAAAATCTGCGTTCTAAGAACTCTGGCTTATTAGTGATTCCCAGAGCCCAAAAAAGGTCTGTTGGGTATAGAGCGTTTTCTATTCGGGCTCCAGTACTCTGGAATACCCTAGCGGTAACAGTTAGAGATGCTACCTCAGTAGAAGCATTTAAGTCCCATCTTAAAACTCATTTGTATACTCTAGCCTTTAAATAGACCCCTCTTTTAGACCAGTTGATCTGCCGTCTCTTTTCTGCTCTGCCCCTATCAGGTGACCACAGATGAGGCGCTAGCGATTCAAAGTCGGGACCCTGGGTGGACCCCTCCTCTGTGCATCAGTTGGGGACGTCTCGATGCTGCTGACTTTTCTCCACTCAAGATGATCCCCTGCTGGCCCCACTATGGACTGGACTCTCACACTATTAACTAGATCCACTCGACATCCATTGCACTGGTCGCTCGTGGGGGAACGGGGGGGGTTCTCGTTCTTTCCCATTGAGTTGAGTTTTTTCTTGCCCTGATGTGGGATCTGAGCCGAGGATGTCGTTGTGGCTTGTGCAGCCCTTTGAGACACTTGTGATTAAGGGCTATATAAATAAACTTTGAATGAATGATTGATTTGCTTGGAAATCTTCATTTAGCCTGCATTTATGCGATCAATAATTAGGGCCGAGCAGCAAAAACTGTGACGGCCCGAACGGAATTGTTTCGTTCATCATTATTGTCCCACTTCTATCGCATTTTAAAGGTACTTAAAATGCACGAAAATTCACCATTTTTTGCAAGCGCGTACCGTCCAACGATAAAAATTATATTTTCGGGGTCTAAAATACAAAATGTCAAAATTCACACTCTAGCGCCCCCTTGAAAATGAGAAAAAATTAGCCTCTGCCCCAGTTTGATCTGATACTTCGCCAGGAAATGTTTAACATTTGTAACTCGGCTCCACAAATTCAGATCTCGATGAGAATTGGTTAAAATGATGATGATGACACTTTGAAATTCTTGATGTGTCAGTATCTATTTGTACCTATTTGTGGTTGGGTGCAGCCTAATGGGAAAAAAGGATCCTCGCCATTAACCATCAAACTGTCATTACTTGACCATAAGTGATTAACTCTCCTTCCAAACTGCTATGAGGCTTTAAGGTTGGGAACTTATCATGACTAGATATTGATATTAACGCCAATATCACCGCCTTGTAGTGGAAAATTATAACAGCTACAACTTCCTTCCGCGTGCTCCAATCTTCCTGGGTCTGGGCATTGGTAAGCACCTAACGGGATGCGTCATGCGTTCCCGCTGACTCGCGTGAACCAGAAATTGCACAAGCTGCTTGCAGGTTTAAATTATAACTTGTATTGCTGAGCTGCAGCCAGACCCTTTTCTACATGTCACAAAATTGTCAGAAGTAAACATTTCTGGTTCGATGGTAATCATCACCTTTTCCCCATCCCCCCCAAAAAACAATAAATAAAAGCCAAAGAAAAAGCAAATTGTAGAGTGAATTAGGTTTTAGGTTTGGTTGATATCAGCACTTCAGTCATCAACAATTATATAATCTGAGAAATGGACATTGAAACAGTGTAGGTCTGACTTCGTAAGATATGTACAGCGAGCAGTGAACACAGTGAGCTCAGAAAGCATAAGAACAAGTATATACATTTGATTATTTACATTTGATTATTTACAATCTGGGGAGGTGGGATGTGGTGGGGGGAGGGTGTTAGTCTAGGGTTGTAGTTGCCTGGAGGTGGTCTTTTAGTGCGGTTTTGAAGAAGGGTAGAGATGCACTGTCTTTTACACCTATTGGGAGTGCATTCCATATTGATGTGGCATAGAAGGAGAATAAGTTAAGACCTTTGTTAGATCGGAATCTGGGTTTAACATGGTTTGTGGAGCTCCCCCTGGTGTTGTGGTTATGGCGGTCATTTACGTTATGGAAGTAGTTTGACATGTACTTTGGTATGAGGGGGGTGTAGCAAATTTTATAGACTAGGCTCAGTGCAATTTGTTTTACTCTGTCCTCCACCCTGAGCAGGTAGGAGTGAGGTGTGTTCTGGGGTGGAGGTCTAGAAGTAACCTGACTAGCTTGTTCTGGGATGTTTGGAGTCTAGACATTTGTTAATTTTTTTGTCAATTCAAGCTTGGAACGTGTCCTTAAATGTTACAGGATTAATCTGCTTGACCAGCAGTTGTTTACGTCAATCATGTACAAGGGTAGTAGAAATAGTACCGGGTAGTAGAAATAATATCTTGTTTTGCCTATGGAAAAGGAGAGTATACAGTGCAGTGGAAAGGGGGCGTACATGGTGGATTCCCCACCAATTTTTTTACATTTGAAAATGCTCATGAACTGAAAAATGAAAGATGGCATTGTGTACACTAAGCGTCTTACCGTCATTGTCAATCGCAAAGGGCACATTGGGAGTGAAGATGTCATAGAAGCAGATCTGGCTGTACTGTGGCGAGCAGTCAGCATCCAGAGCCTCCACTCGTACGATCCGGTCGAAGAGACGTCCCTCGGGGACCGACGCCTCGTAGCGACGCTCCACAAACACAGGAGAGAACTCGTTGACGTCATTGACACGTACGTGCACAGTGGCCCTGAGGGATGAAGAAAAGGGAAGACATGGCGTTTACAAAAGTTGGGGGGAAAAAAGATGTGCAAGCTTTCTCAGGAGGATGGACCCACTTGTGGGATTTCTTGCTGTTGACTCCATCAGGCCCCTCGCCGCAATCGTAGGCCTGGATGGTGAAGCTGTGCTCCCGCTGGCTCTCGCAGTCCAGCGGCTCCTTGGAGCGGACCAGACCCTCGCCAGTGGAGCGGTCCAGGACCACCGCCTCGAACTGGACAGAACCTGAGCCTGAGGGGCCATTATGGACCCTAAAGCCACAAATTTCACCTGGGAAGGGGCAAATGAATAAAGGCAGAAATTGTGTATTTAGTGAGCAATATATTTGGGATGTATATCTAATTGTACATCTAATTATACTACAATGTATTTATACGATTT
Source organism: Entelurus aequoreus (assembly GCF_033978785.1). NCBI lineage: Eukaryota > Metazoa > Chordata > Actinopteri > Syngnathiformes > Syngnathidae > Entelurus > Entelurus aequoreus. The sequence continues at coordinate 66,442,191 of NC_084741.1, read as the reverse complement.
TTATATCACTAGCTAACAATAGGTAGCTTGTCATATGCCACAGTAGTTACAAATACTGTACAGCATGTCCTGTAGCTAACTTGTCAGTTTGTCCTATCTACTGTGCGTAGTCAGCTATCTAACAATATGTATATTTATCTTTGTATTTACTATATCTATCTATGAATTTACATTTGTATCTACGTAATCATATAGCCTTCCTTGGCAAGCTTCAGCTAACTATCCATATTTAGCTAACTACTTAGCATCAGCTAACAACATTGTTAGCTGAAAAAATAAAATACTGGTACACAAAAACATTTTACTAAGTAATTTACTGATGTACAGTACAGGCCAAACGTTTGGACACACCTACTCATTCAATGCGTTTTCTTTATTTTCGTGACTGTTTACATTGTAGATTGTCACTGAAGGCATCAAAACTATGAATGAACACATGTGGAGTTATGTACTTAACAAAAAAAGGTGAAATAACTGAAAACATGTTTTATATTCTAGTTTCTTCAAAATAGCCACCCTTTGCTCTGATTAATGTTTTGCACACTCTTGGCATTCTCTCGATGAGCTTCAAGAGGTAGTCATCTGAAATGGTTTTCACTTCACAGGTGTCATAGTTTTGATGCCTTCAGTGACAATCTACAATGTAAATAGTCATGAAAATAAAGAAAACGCATTGAAATGAGAAAGTGTGTATACAAACTTTTGGCCTGTACTGTATGTCACTACTTTATTATACAAATAGTATATGTATGGTATTAAATTATCAAATTACATAAAGTCTAAAATAGTAAAAAGAATAATTAATCATTTCAAAACAAAAGAGCATTTTTTTTCAGAATTTGCCACTCCCCCAAAAATTGCATCTTTATGAGCGCGCTGCTTCATTCTGTACTACTCTAATACTTACATTTTCCCCATGAGGATCAAATACATAAAATAAAAATGTTGAAATGATAGGGGCCTTAAATTCAAAACACTAAAAGTGTGAATTAAACTGTTTTTTCTCATTTTTAATAGGTGTTATTTTAATCTTCATGCATCGAACATTTGTGTCCTTATATAAGGCTTAAATATCCATCTACCATTTTCTACAACTTGTCCCTTTTGGGGTAGGAATAAAATAACAGATCTTATAAAATACCATACCATTTACCAACCATTAATTAGGATTTAAAACCATAAAAAGAAGAAGCATGTTAGGTGCATTTCAAACATAAAAGATGCAGACTTCCTTGGGTTATCATTGGCAATAACTTGCAGAGAGGAATAAAGATGAATGTTGCTGACACTCGATGCAAAAAAGTATGTCATCCAATCTCTTATATTCTGAGTGACACCAGCCCCCATTACATTCTCGAAAGTCCTTCTAGTTGCGCCATAATAATTTGAAGGCCATGCTTATTTTCAGGTCCCAGGGTGCGCGCATGATAGAGTGGCTGACTGCTCCTGCAATGATGGCTTCAATTACACTACTACGCTCTAAAAATAGAGGCCCTCGGCAGGGCTAATATGGAGGAAACACATTGGCCAATGACAAACTACAAGAAGAAATCATCTCCTCTAAGGATGTTCAGGTCATTTAATGTACTGTACCGGCGTAGTGCAGAGGAGCGTCTTTATCCAGGGCGAAGAGCGGCGGGTTGAGAAGCACGGTGTTGTCGTTCTCCATAACGATTCCCTGGTACTCGGTTTCGATCCATGGCTTGTGTTTATTGGCTGGAAGAACCAAGGAGGGTCAAAGGGAGCTATTAGAAGAGACCGACTGATATATTTTCAACATTGGGGAAGACACAATAAATGCATAAAGCCATGGGACAAAACAACTCTGCTACTCTTATGTTGCTGCAAACAAAAGGATGAAAACTTGACAAAATATCTTACTACCGGTACTCCTTTTCGGGCATATTGTAATGAAAATGTGATGTAACAGAATAAAACGGCATACATGTTCGAAATAAACTTCAACCAACCAAAAATATGCATCCTTACTGTGTTGCCTGTGCTATTATTTCTATGACTAATACACCACATTGTGGCACTGGTATTTCAAGATCAAGATTCAAGATTCAAGATGCTTTATTATTGTCCATTTTTTAACATGTACAAGACACACAAGAACTGAAATTTCATTTTCGGCACAGTCCCACTAAGAGCAGACATACGTTACAGGGAGACAAGACGGGACCGCCAACGGATCAGCCACTTACGGCGCTCCTTAAAAAAGGTGGGAAAAAGGTGATATTGGGAAAGGGGGGAAGAGTAAAAAATATCAGTCTAAGGCTGGACCCTCAGGAGGGGGTCCAGACTGAGTCCAAGGGAAAAAACCTCATTTAGCATAGCACACATAAACATGTTACATATAATCACAACAACTCGCAACAGGGGGGGGGGGTTTGGGGCCCTGGAGGCCGGCCTGCTGCTATAAAGCGCTACTAGCCGTCCATAACCCCGGAGAGGAATTAAGCGGTGGTGGTGAGGGGCGTTGGATGGGGGTGGGGAGTGTGTTTGTATATATTGATTGATTGATTGAGCCATTTATTAGTAGGTTGCACAGTGAAGTACATATTCCGTACAATTGACCACTAAATGGTAACACCCGAATAAGTTTTTCAACTTGTTTAAGTCGGGGTCCACTTAAATTGATTCATGATACAGATATATACTATCATATATACTATCATCATAATACAGTCATCACACAAGATAATCACATTGAATTATTTACATTATTTACAATCAGGGGTGTGGAGGGAGGGGGGGGGGGATATGGACATCAAGTAGTGGACATAGAGAGAGAGAGAGAGAGAGAGAGAGAGAGAGAGAGAGAGAGAGAGAGAGAGAGAGAGAGATCAGAAGGCATAAGAAAAAGAAAAAGTATCTGCATTTGATTGTTTACATTTGATTATTAGCAATCCGGGGAGGGTGTTAGTTTAGGGTTGTAGCTGCCTGGAGGTGAACTTTTATTGCGGTTTTGAAGGAGGATAGAGATGCCCTTTCTTTTATACCTGTTGGGAGCACATTCCACATTGATGTGTCATAGAAAGAGAATGAGTTAAGACCTTTGTTAGTTCGGAATCTGGGTTTAACGTGGTTAGTGGAGCACCCCCTGGTGTTGTGGTTATGGCGGTCATTTACGTTAAGGAAGTAGTTTGACATGTACTTCGGTATCAGGGAGGTGCAGCGGATTTTATAGACTAGGCTCAGTGCAAGTTGTTTAACTCTGTCCTCCACCTTGAGCCAGCCCACTTTAGAGAAGTGGGTAGGAGTGAGGTGGGATCTGGGGTGGAGGTCTAGAAGTAACCTGACTAGCTTGTTCTGAGATGTTTGGAGTTTCGATTTGAGGGTTTTGGAGGTGCTAAGGTACCAGGAGGTGCATGCGTAATCGAAAAAGGGTTGAACGAGAGTTCCCGCCAGAATCCTCAAGGTGCTTTTGTTGACCAGAGAGGAAATTCTGTAGAGAAATCTCGTTCGTTGGTTAACCTTTTTGATTACCTTGGTTGCCATTTTATCACAGGAAAGGTTAGCCTCTAGAATGGAACCTAGGTAGGTGACCTCATCTTTCCTGGTGATGACACTGTCACCTACTTTTATGGTGAAGTCATTGACTCTCTTAAGTTTGATGTGGGACCCAAACAGGATGGATTCTGTTTTACCCAAGTGGATGGATAGCTTGTTGTCAGCGAGCCAGGTGCAAGTTCTACAGAGCTCAGCACTGAGGATTTTCTCCACCTGTGACTTGTCCTTGCCGGATACCAGCAAGGCAGAGTCATCCGCAAACAAATGCCCATTGTCTTTGGGTGAAGTCAAGTAATGTTCATAAGCCCAGAGTCGTTCTGCATGCAATGCAAGCAAAGATCGATTCTCAGGTGTCGTTGAGGAAGGAGGGAGGTTAAAAGCGTCCATCTTTGAAATTCCTCAGGGGATGATTACAGAACAGCCTGTTCTTGTCTCAAGGCCATTCAGGGGAGTCAAATCGTAGATAAGGATTTTTGTTTTTTCTCGAGCAGGCATTACAATGACTTGTCTGTTCTTTTCGTCCATGCTGGCTCTCATGTCCAAACCTTCCTTTACAGCAAGCTTCTCCATGATGTGATCCATCTTGCGATTCAGTTCAGAAATCGCCACAGTCTGTGTTCCCACAGCCCTGCCCAATCCTTCCATTGCGACGAACAGCCTTTGGGCTCCTTGAGTGGCTGCCATCGTCTTACGAATTTTACAATACACCAGGGCAATGCCCAGCCCAATCAGCAGGTGCCCCGCGATCATGGTTCCAAATAGGTAGATGTCTTCCACATCCTCGATGGAAAGGACAGAGGCACAGGATTCTCCATTTGTCCCAGGAATCCCTCACGTACCCCGCAGCAATGGTTCCATCAGGGCAGCCAGGCTCTCCAGAACCTAATTTCCTCGTCGAAAAGATTGTGTCAATAGAGCCGAGAGTCCAGCTAATCAATTCCATGTCTGATGATTAGATTTGGAGGACGGCGCAAAGAAAGAGGCTTCCAAAAAAGTTTAGACAAGACAAGACAAAAGAGAACAAGCCAGGAAAAGACGGGAGGAGAAAAAAATGTGACCGCCCCTCACCAGAGGCAAGACAGAGGGCTGTTTGCAATTTGCTCGAAATTCCCTCTTTTAAACCAAAAATTTGGGATGTGCTGTTCGATCAGCCACCGCCGATCTGTATCGGACGATTTTCTTAAAAAAGAATTGCCATCGATTACAAATGCCGATCACCTATGGCTGACACTTTATTTCTAGTCCCCTGACTGACAGGCGGCTAGCAGCTAAATATGTGTCTCCATACATAAGCTAATAATAATCACATTACGGTACATAAACTGCATTTCTTAGTATAATTATCAGGTATTAATATGACTGGAGGACGAGGCTAAACATGTTACACACCGAGCGCAAGCCAGAAGCAGGCATGCTCATAGCTAAGCTAACCGCTAAAATAACTTGAAACAACACAAAGAAATAAGTGCCAAGTAAATTTTAAAGGGGAGCTATTATGCAAAACCAACGTTTCTTACCTATTGGTGCCTGTTTTTGTGTATTTGGGATCTGCATTAGTTACAAATAATTGAAATCAAACCATGGAAGCATGGCGGATATATTTATAAAAAAACAATCTTCACTACTTCGTCTTTCCTCCTAACGAGCCGTATGGAATGTGCTCCACTGGTAACGATTTTCCCAAGTGTGACATCGGCGAATATATCCATATATGGTAGACATTTACCCAAAGAGCTTTGTGCAAGTCCGACGTTGTGGTTCAACCATGAAGTCAATAAGTTCCTTCTTTTTGTTCTATCCTGTTGTTGTGGGACAGACTGTCTCGTACATGCACATGCATCCTCAGCTGTTGCCATTTCTAATACAAATTAGTGTATAGCTTGAACTTAATCTGTCAGTAGACTCGCCATGGAGGAGCTAAAAAATTCATCATGGCTGGTGGGGAGAAGACACGTAAAATAAGACCGCCCACAGAACGAAGCATATTGAAGAGACGTTTAGAAAGCGGCTTGAAGATGGTCTGTAAAACAAAATCTATGCAATTTTGACCAAAGAAACCACCTTTAAAAGTTATGTAGACCACAAGGAAGTGTTTTAAATGTAGAAAAAAAAATTAAGGTGTATATGAAACCGCATTACAGCAAAACATAAGCAGCTTTTAACAGGAACGTTAGATTAATAAGAGTTAAGAGAGTTAACTGTTGATGTGCCAGCATTGTCACAATCAGTACACGACACAATACTCCATCCAGAAATTGATGGTGTCGATACCAAGGGTAGTATTAATATATGACAAGAGTAATTACATCGATATTTTCAGGGAATAATTCCTTGGACACTGGAGGACTTTGAGAGCAAAAACCAAAGGACTTAAATGAGTAATAGATAGTATTTTTTTATTTTGTAATAAAAGAAAATAGGGAACAAGTTTAAATATTGTGTTGGTTTTGTTACTGAAAAATTACAATTAATACATTTGATCTGTATCGGTATTGGTATCGGCCGATCTCACTCATGGATGATTGATATCGGAATCGGCAGTATAAAACCCTGATTGGAAAACCTCTACAAAAAATATAACAAGAACATCATCGGCTAGCTTATGTTAAAATTAGTGGTTAAACAGAATATATATATATATATTTTAAAGTATCTATATTTTTCCACAATTACTAGGTTGCAAACAGCCCCTTTGACCAAATAAGTCAGATGGACTTGAAATTTCTCACACAGCTCGACAGTACACTAACTGTCACTTTAGGGCAGGGGTGTCAAACTCATTTTAGCTCAGGAGCCGCATGGAGGAAAATCTGCCGGACTATTAAAATCATGGCATTAAAACTAAAAACTAAAGACAACTTCAGATTGTTTTCTTTGACTTACTTTGGCCAAAAAGAGGAACAAACACATTCTGAAAATATTACAATAAAAATATAGAAAAAAATAATGGCAGCGGTAAAGTTTAGATCCATGAAGGAAAGAAGAAAGTGAATGAATGTTTATAACAGAATACATTTACATATGCATAAAAATGTGTTTACTTTTGTATTGTTTTTTTTAATGAATTAAGTAACGTTTATGACAACATGTTTCCAAAACACAATATTGAATGTGAGACATAACAGGATAATGCATACATGTATCATTTGTTTTCAAAACGGTTACAAAAAAGTGGGAACTTAATCATTTACCGTGGGACCCCATTTTTATGACTTGATGGGGTCCCTGGGACCCCATTTTGAAAATTCCTAGCACCAACACTGATGGAGTATTGGTGCGTGTAAAACAGCAGCAGGCGGCTGTGGCCTGCGAGCCGGTTCTAATACTAATCAAATATCATCCCGGGGGCCATTGATCATTCAATCGGAGGCCGGATCTGGCCCGCGGGCCTTGACTTTGACACAGGCTTTAGGGTGTTTAACGGAAACACAGCAAAATTTGGTACACACCATTAAGGGTTGTTAAATTATAACCGTATTTTTCGGATTATAAATCGCTCCGGAGTATAAATCGCACCGGCCGAAAACGCATAATAAAGAAGGAAAAAAACATGTAAGTTGCACTAGAGTATAAGTCGCATTTTTGGGGGAAATGTATTTGATAAAACCCAACACCAAGAATAGACATTTGAAAGGCAATTTAAAATAAATAAAGAATAGTGAACAACAGGCTGAATAAGTGTACGTTATATGAGGCATAAATAACCAACTGAGAACGTGCCTGGTATGTTAACGTAACATATTATGGTAAGAGTCATTCAAATAACTATAACATATAGAACATGCTATACGTTTACCAAACAATCCGTCACTCCTAATCGCTAAATCCCATGAAATCTTTTTCCTCTGTGTTGCTTCTAAACAACTCTGCCATCTCCTCGTCTATCAGTACGTCGCTTACTTCTGCCATGACCCGCCCCCGACGAATTTCTATTGGTTGACGTGTGTGTGTGACGATTGCTGATATACGCCTAGTCTCTTACGTGAATGAGATAAATAATATTATTTGATATTTTACGGTAATGTGTTAATAATTTCACACATAAGTCGCTCGAGAGTATAAGTCGCACCCAAACTATGAAAAAAACTGTGATTTATAATCCGTAAAATACGGTAAACGGAAGCTATCAGTATTACATGTACCGGTAGGCTAGCATGTTTTCCACAATCTTTAGGCAGCACCATAAATCCATCCTTTCACGAGAATAAATGTGTCATATGAGTCACATGGTCACTGAGCAGCTTCAGCACAACAGCACAATGACAACCTGATCACATTTCCCCCCCTTTTTATTAACCCTTACATCATCTATCGAGTGACCATCACTCAGCTACACATAATTTCCAACTCAAGCGCCCAAGGTTTTTCTGTGAATTTAACCTTTAATTGCCAATTAATTATTCATCCCAGCGCTGGATGTTCAGTGCTGGTGGATCAAAAGGCCAAGTTAATGAGCAAGAAGGAAGAATTGTTCAACACACTGCAGCAAAGTCACACTGTCTCTATTTTTTTCTTCTTCGTCCATTGTCCTGCAGCTTCTTTTGCAAGTTGGAAAATCAGAGGCTGCACAAAAAAAGCTGTCACGCCATCTTATCTGTGAGGAAGATGGCAAGACAGCTTTAAAGACAAGACTGGATTAAGGGCTTAATACCGTATTGACGCAAATATCAGACAGATTTAGGTTAGAAAAAGGACTGGTCGTCTTATTTCCGAGGACTATAGATTTATGCATACAAGTGAGTCAGTGCTTTTTTTCCCCGGTCACTCCCTTGCACATACATAAATGGCACCATTTTTTTTTTAAACAGCTCGTCTTATATTTGGTGTGCAGAATGACAACATGTGAGACTAAACTGATGACAGTAGTCAAAAAACAAATATAGTGATACCATCCATCCATTTTCTACCACTCGTCCCTTTTTGAGGTCACGGGGGGTGCTGAAGCCTATCTCAGCGGGGTACACCCTGGACAAGTCGCCACCTCTTCGCAGGGCCAACACAGATAGACAGACAACATTCACATTCACACAGTAGGGCCAATTTAGTGTTGCCAATCAACCTATCCCCAGGTGC
>NC_084741.1:66186102-66428602 GCF_033978785.1 Entelurus aequoreus | reverse complement strand
AATACTTAAAATTAAACATTTCATCTCAACACAATCATAGTCATTAACACATGTCAATTTATACCAATTCCCTCAACACGCAGATTAAACTGCAACATGACGTCATAGGAGCTGTCGTCAAAGGCAATTTGAAATGCAGCACTTGTTTTATTAATCAACATTAGAAAATATTTTTTTTTAAATCACATTCCCCCATGGGTCCATCCCACTTTTTTGTAGATATTTGTCCATTTGGTAAGGCAAAAAATGCAGTTTTCAAATTACATCATAGTCACCATTGTTTTGTCAAAATCATAATAATCACCATTAACATTTGCTACAGGCATTCCTGCAAAGTGAGATGAGGTGAAGGACGGCTAAAGCTTCTCTTTTTGTTGCTTTATGAGTGCCCTCATTTTTCCACATCACTTTATTTTTGTTTAACTCTTTTGTGCACAAACAAATGTGGGTAAAGTTGCTAGAAAATGCACCCCTATTGTGTTTTTGGCAAATACACCACATGGTGGCACTGTTACTTGACCCCATAAGTCAGAATGACTTGAAATTTCTCACACAGATATGCATGCTCGACAAAGAAACAAAAAACTACAGGCTGTTCCATTGGAACGCTGACAAATTTGGTACAAAGGGTACCGATAAGCATGTGTGTGCAAAATTTGAGCAAAATTGGCTAAAAAAAATTGCTGCCGTCAAAGAAACCATCTCTGCAATGACAGAACTTAGCAACAAATTGGCCACAAGTCATTCATCATTTGTTCAATAAATAAAGATTTGAGGATATAACACGTATGCTAGCATGTCTAACAAAGTATTTTAACCACAACCCATAGGGGGAGCCACAGTTAAAGTAATGTGGGAAAAATTAGGACACTTCAAAAAGTACTTACAGTTCTGTTCTTAAATAACACGCAGTAGTGACTATCTGTACATTTCGGAAAAAAACAACAACACAGAAATTGGCAGCAATAAACCAAAATAATACAATCCAGGATGAGAAGGTGGACAGCATTGCAACAAGTAGTATTTCTCATTCAAAATGACAAAAATTGGAAAAATCTATCAAAGTCTTTTTTTTTTCTATCACAAAACAAATCACAAGCAAAACAAACAGTAAAAACATTCATGTACACAAGGCCATGTTGAGTCAGGTGTTGTGTGTGTGTGTGTGTGTGTTTATGACAGTGCTTGTGTTAGCCGTCTTCACAAATGAAATCCTAACCCCCACCTAATAATTGAGTTGTTTCCAATGCGAGCAGTGTGTTGTTACGTTACATTCCGAAAGTGCATGAACACCTCACAATGAAGAGATACTGCCGCTAAACACAATTTGGAGATGGATAGAAATCAGAATGAGGAAAAAAAAAAGGGTACCAACGACTGGCTGTGAACCTGCTGAGTGCAAACTACGTGTTTCGGAAAATAAAAACAAACAGGAAATTGCCCGCTGACGTGCACTCAATTAGCCCATGTGGCACAATGGTCATTTTCCTGTAAGCATTTCTCCAAAATTGTTTATAAAACACCCTCATTATTGTTCTTTTTCTTTTTAAAAAACACAAAAATATATATATTTATTTTCACATGAACATATATTTATATATTATTTATACTAAAGGCCTAAAATATTTTCCATTCTGCTCCTTTTTGCCACGGTTCCTTTCTGTGGACATTAAGCCTTAGACCGACCTGCAAAAGAAGCACAGAGACACTTACAAACACTCAAACAAAACATTGACATTGCAGGGAAGATGCTTTACATTGTGTGTGTCTGCCGGTACCCGACTTTAATCCTGCTTGTCCTGGCTGCGTTCCCTGTTGGGCACCAGTGCCTTTCGCAAGTATGGCATGACTAAAAAGACTACGAGGAGGAAAACGTGACCGCAGAAGTAGACTGATGTGTACACCTGGGAGACACAAACAACGTACGAGTCAAGTCAAAATCAACATTACAAAAGTTATATGTTGATTGTAGAGTGCAAAGAAGAAGATGTAAGTGATAATTAGAGAGAGGCTGGTATTTCCGCTTAAACACATTTGCCAACTTATATTTATTTTAATTTTTTTACAAAGGGAACTATACATTTAACACACTTTCTAGTGGTCTAGGGGTTCTTTCACCTCACGGCCCAACTTTTCCAACTACAGGGGCCCGAGGCACACTCAAATATTAACACGGAATTAGTAATCTTACTCTTGATTTTAATCGTATTCAATAATTATATCTAACCTACTTACATTCTACAACCTTGTCAAATGATATGAAACTATGTGTTTATCACAAAGATTAATATTTATTTGCCACATAAACCTTAGGCTTAAGACAGGCTGATTGGAAAAATAAATATGAACCATATATACAGCTTAAGAAGGGACTGATAAATAACTGACAAATACATTTACTTTGCGAAAATAAAACTAAAATAAAAATGAATGATTAACTAATGTCAATCAAATTTGAGTGCTCATGAAAATGCAGCTTCACTACTTTAGTCATAGTTTTTGCGCTTATGAAACTGCTCTATGAATTTGGCTCTGTCACGCCAAATTTCTTCCCCCTACAAAAACCTCCTCCCCCCAATTTACTTCCGGGGCTGCGTCCAATAAAATCACAAAGTTGCCGGGGGTCCTTAACCGGCATGCGACTGTCCTGTTTCGCGCCTGTACAAAAAAAAAACGATAATCGATTTCTTCAGATTCCAGCAGCTGTCAAAGACCAAGTATCCTTCCAGCGACGGGCAGTCAAAGCCGAAGTGCTATCGATCGCTGTCAATGATGTAAGAGGAAACATGACCATGGAAGTAAATGGGGGGGGGGGGGGGGGGGGGGGTTTGTAGGGGGAAGAAATTTGGCGTGACAGCTCCAGACTTCTTCTGTTTGAGATTGAGTGTCATTACTGCCACAAGTGGTGGAAAAGTGTATTACAACTGAGTACTGCTCTGGCCCATACGGATCGTAGCTGAGAAACATACTTTATGGCGGCCCTCTAGGAGGCGCTCGCGGACCAACATTGGTTAAGTGGTTCCCCAACCTTTTTTCCACCAGGGACCGGTTTAATGAATGCATTATTTTCATGGACTGGCTTTCTATGTGTGGCACATCCATCCATTTTCTACCGCTTGTCCCTTTTGGGGTCGCGGGGGGTCGCTGGAGCCTATCACAGCTGCATTCGGGCGGAAGGCGGGGTACACCCTGGACAAGTCGCCACCTTATCACAGGGCCAACACAGATAGACAACATTCATACTCACATTCACACACTAGGGCCAATTTAGTGTTGCCAATCAACCTATCCCCAGGCACATAAAAACAGCAAAAAAATTTGCATAAAAAATGAGCCTTTGGCTATAATCTGGCACATTAACATTTTATATGTCCATTAATGTGCAATTATTGTAATATACATCTATTAAAAAGCTTATTGGTGTGTTTAGTGGGACAGGCGAAAGTTAAGTCAGAGAAAATGCGGTAGTTTATACATTTTTTATTTTTTCTGAGCGGCCCGGTAGCAAATGCGTCACGGACCGGTGATTGGGGACCACTGGGTTGAGAAACACTGGTCTAGATAATAAGTATTGGCTATGCGTTGGTACAAATGTTTTTAAATGTACACTCTTAAATATATATATATATATATCCATCCATCCATCTTCAACCGCTTATCCGGAATCGGGTCGCGGGGACAGCAGCTCCAGCAAAGACCCCCAGACTTCCCTCTCCAGAGCAACATTTGCGACTTCCTCCTGGGGAATCCCGAAGCGTTCCCAGGCCAGAGAGGAGATGTAATCCCCCCATCTGGTCCTTGGTCTGCCGCGGGGCCTCCTCCCAGTGGGACGTGCAACGAGGACCTCCCTAGGGAGACGCTCGTGAGGCATCCGCACGAGATGCCCGAACCACCTAAGCTGGCTCCTTTCCAAGCGAAGGAGCAGCGGCTCTACTCCGAGTCTCTCTCGGGTGACTGCACTTCTCACCCTATCTCTAAGGGAGATGCCAGCCACCCTTCTGAGGAAACTCATTTCGGCCGCTTGTATCCGCGATCTTATTCTTTCGGTCATTACCCACACTTCATGACCATAGGTGAGAGTAGGAATGTAGATAGCTCGGTAGACCGAGAGCTTTGCCTTCTGGCTCAGCTCCCATATATATATATATCAAGAAATTGGACATCATCTGTACATTTTTTTCAGTCACGGTCAGAAATAAACTTTACAAACGATATATATACTGTAGTTGCCGATCGATACAGAGCTGACATTGTGCGCATGTCACGATTAGAGGAAAATTATACTTCATGCTATCTTCTCTTGTGTTTACTGTCTTTTTCGTCTGCACCATAACTTGTAAATTCCAATAAATATAATTATTTATTTATAACATGATGTTTAACATAATCAAATGCATAACTACTTTAAAATATTGTCATGATCATGACATGCTCAAATACCTAAGAGCGGTGTTGTTTTTAATGTATCTTTTTGTCATGGTGCTAACAGACTCATGCATAATGGTGTTCCTTTAATGCTACCACGACTATCAATCTAATATACGCACGACTCATATGTTGACATGCACATACAATATAGGCGCTTACATCTGATTGACAAACTATTTCCATCACTGTAATGTAAAATAGCAGCGACATAACAGTTAATGCAACGATAGATTACAAATTTAAAAACAAAGCAAATAATTTGTAATTAATTGTAAGACATTGATGTTTTTCTTTATTGATAAACATTTATTTGCTTCCACTGTATGGAGGATCAAAATCTATTTCTAACATTCACTCACCATTTAACATATTTGTCTGCCATGTCTTTAAGAAATGCGTACACGAGGTAAAAAGCTTGCAGACTTGTGCGCACTGGCTTACGTCAGATTGTGTTTTGATAGGTTGCTTGGCTAAGCGTAGAAAACGAACGTACGCACCTTTTCGACCCGGTTTTGAGCATACGCAAGCTTTATAAATGAGGCCCCTGGTGTCATCTTCATCACCTGGCTCCGATTACCATGGCAACTCTTCATTTTCCACCCTTAAACCTCAGTGCCAAGACTCCCACTTGCAAATGATCACTATCAGATAACATAATGTCCATTTATTTTTTCCACAGATACCATCTGTTCTACTGCTATGCCTTTAGTTCCTTATTTTACAGCGTTACATGATCTCGTAAAACTGCTGTACGTCACTGGCAAAATGACAATGAAAAAAAAAGCTACCATATATTACCAACAGCGGTTTAGGAGAGCAGATTTAACAAATATATGTCTATATTTGTCCCAGTTAAAATTTAGGCCGAATAAGATGACTGGCACGCAGGCTGTCAATCTTTGCTGACTCCCACACATGCATGTGTCTGTAGCATGTGGATATACTAAAAAGAGATCTTTGAGAAAGAAAGATTTTGAAAATAAATATTATGGTGGTTGGTTGCTATATTTAACCAGTGGATGAAATAACAGGCTTTGTAACATAACATGACCCTTTTGTTGCGTTTGTGCGTATTAGAGGGGCATAGTTTATATGGGGACCAGAAAGAGGGTGGGATAGCAGCTCATCCGAACGCCAGCACCCCCTTGGCAGCCACCAATTTGTGACACAAAAGTTTTCAAATCATTAATACAGCACAGTGATTCCCCAACCTAAAGGGCTCCTATTATGAAAAAACAACTTTTCCTAACTACCGTACCTGTTTTTTTGGATTTGGGATCTGCGTAAAACCTGAAAATTTGAAATCAAACCATGGAGGCATGGCAGAGGCATTTATAAAACAATCTTACTTTGCTTCATACTTCCTTCAAATGAGCCGTTTGCAGATAGATCTTTGCGCAAGTTCGCCATTGTAGTTTAACGATGTAGTCAATAAGCTCCTTCTTTTTCTCTATCCTCTTGTTGTGGGGCAGACTGGCTCAAACTTGCATACGCATCCTCCGCTGTTGCCTAATTGAAAGTAGCGTATAGTTCTAACCTAGATCGGTCAGTAGAAGCGTTAAAAACTACAACACGGCTGACAGGGATAAGACGCAGTCGAAGTGGATGCATCTAAATAAGACCGCCCACGAAACAGCGCATCCTCAAGAGGTGGTCAGAAAGCGGCTTCAAGATGGTCTGTAAAATAAAATCTATGCAAAATTTTGACTAAAAAAACACCAACATGTTCTGTAAACCACAAGGAATGGTTTAAATGTAGGAAAAAAATGATAATATGACCCCTTTAAGAGTGTTTTGGGATAAGAGCTGTGTTTTGGTTATTTGTTATGCTTAAGTTGCATGTAAACATTTGAGCAAATGCCACAGTGAACCCTGGTCTTACTTGCTAGCATTAGCTTACAGTTAGACATTGACATAACTTTGTTTTTCACATCATTGGAATAAAGAAATTGAGTGTGAAGTACAGCATTGAGAAGAAGGGGATAATAGTCATTGAATTAAAGAAATACATCCTCAAAAACATAACAGACATCTCGCCAAGATGGCGAAACAATTTGACCGTATCACTGCTAGTCTTTACCATACTGAAGCAGAATGAGTCGGTAAAATTACAGCTGTCAAAAGTTAACGTGTTAACTATAACTTCCTTTAAAAAGGCACACTTTTTTTGGACGGGTGATTAACACGAATGCATCGTTTTTTACCCTCGAGCTGTTCCATTGCGTGGGAAAATATGGCTGCGTTGACTAGTTACTGATGAGTCTTTAGCGGGAAAATAGGGAGCAGAAATGGCCAAATAAAATGGTACATTATGGAAATATCAGGTCCAAAGCCATGGCAAGTAGTTCTCCTGACAAGAAGAAACTATTTTTTGCTGTCAAAGAGGTAGGAGGAGCTCCACTTTTGTGTTTAGATTACAGTTAAAGTGCATTGATAACATAAAATGTAAATTGTTACTGTGACTGGTTTATTAAGATAGCATAAAAGCTAAGCAGAAACAAAAGTTGGAAGGCGAGAAGTCAAGAGGCACTGTATTATTGCAAACATTCAGGTCTGTCGTTAAAACATGTCAAGACACCTTCTCAAACAAATCACACACTTCCGGCTTCAAAATAAAAGCGCTACGCTTTACAGAACAGGCCAAAAGTTTGGACACACCTTCTCCTCATTTAATGCGTTTTCTTTATTTTCATGACTATTTACATTGTAGATTGTCACTGAAGGCATCAAAACTATGAATGAACACATGTGGAGTTATGTACTTAACAAAAAAAGGTGAAATAACTGAAAACATGTTTTATATTCTACTTTCTTCAAAATAGCCACCCTTTGCCCTGATTACTGCTTTGCACACTCTTGGCATTCTCTCGATGAGCTTCAAGCACACCTGGGAAGTGATAACCATTTCAGGTGACTACCTCTGGAAGATCATCGAGAAAATGCCAAGAGTGTGCGAAAAAGTAATCAGAGCAAGGGTGGCTATTTTGAAGAAACTAGAATATAAAACATGTTTTCAGTTATTTCACCTTTTTTTGTTAAGTACATAACTCCACATGTGTTCATTCATAGTTTTGATGCTTTCATAGTCATGAAAATAAAGAAAAGACATTGAATGAGAAGGTGTGTCCAAACTTTTGGCCTGGACTGTACATCTGGCCGAACTACAGTAAACATTTTTAAATGTCTTATATTACGCTCATGCTTTGTCAAATATGTTTTGTATTGTAATCTGTTATATTTCTACCTGTTTGTGGCAGGCTGAAATAAAGTGTATATTCTTTTATAACATGCTCTGTTTGATAGTCCTCTATTGCTGAGTTGCAATCACATGTCCTAGAGGCACTTCAGAGTTTGAGGCGATGGTCTGGAGTCCCATTAAGCTACTGATATTTTTCTGCATCAGTACAGATTTGGGCGTATTTTGAAAGGTTTAGAGGAAAATACATAAGCGATTGTGAAAAAAACATAAATGGGATGGAGTGGATTTATAAACTCTTAAGAAAAACTGTTTTTAAAAGATTTAAACCATGCATCATCACCAAGACGTTACTGCTCGCTACGACTTCACTTCATTTAAATAAATAAATGATAAATAGGTTATACTTGTATAGCGCTTTTCTACCATCAAGGTTGGAAGCAGATCAGAATCATATCCATATTTAAGTGTTACTTCTTTCTAAACTCCTATAGTCATATAAAGAATAGCTAGTATTCTTCCTTCTTTTGAGTCTCATAGTAAGGTGTTGGCCTTCTAGATTGGAATGTGTCAGAGTAGAGATAACTCGGAGTAGTCTAAACAAAGGGAGTGGGGGCGAGGGACAGAGGGAAGATCACGGGACTTCCGGGGGTTTGAGGGGAGACCGAGCTAGACCGATCTGGACCGGGCTGGGGAACGCTGGTGTGCTGGATTGGTCTCACGTTTGTCCTCTAAGCTTGGAGAATAAACCACAAAATACCAACTGCTGCCTGTTGATTGAATATAAACATCAGCTTATTGCCATAAAAAGAATCTGGGAGAGACTAGCAATTTGCATTCCCCATTGGAGGAATGCTGGTCGACGCAACAATCATCACCAAGACGTTACTGCTCGCTACGACTTCACTTCATTTAAATAAATAAATGATAAATGGGTTATACTTGTATAGCGCTTTTCTACCGTCAAGGTACTCAAAGCGCTTTGACAGTATTTCCACATTCACCCATTCACACACACATTCACACACTGATGGCGGGAGCTGCCATGCAAGGCGCTAACCAGAAGCCATCAGGAGCAAGGGTGAAGTGTCTTGCCCAAGGACACAACGGACATGACTAGGATGGTAGAAGGTGGGGATTGAACCCCAGTAACCAGCAACCCTCCGATTGCTGGCACGGCCACTCTACCAACTTCGCCACGCCGCCCCAGATTTGACTCTCACAAGGGTTGAGCGAAGAAAAGATTGGAGGCACATCATGTTGGAGGGGTCCAAAAATTAAGCAATAATCCGTGGAAGGCCATGTTGGATTTCTCCGTGGATCGCTAAGTACCGTATTTGATTGACATAACGAGTGCCGTGCTGCTGTGATCGTGACGCTAGTGAGAAAAAGGATACGTTTGTTTGCAGTTGGTTTGATGCTACAAACAGTCTCATCTCCAGTTCATGTCTGCAATTGTTTTTATGGTCTGAAGTTCATATTTTGTCTCATTATTTAGCTAAAAATTTTCCTTTTTGTTCAGCAATGTTTTCTAGCGACATCAATATTCAGTATGTGCTGTTGACCTTATGAGAGATTTATTCATCTAGTTTATTAAGACTATTAAGGATATTTTCTTGATGCTAACAAATATCACCAAAGACGCTATATCAGGGGTGGGCAATTAATTTTCACCGGGGGCCGCATAAGCAACCCGAGCACTGCTGGAGGGCCACACAACAATATTTCAATTACATTTTGCTCAATATTATTTTTGATATACCGTAAGATAAATAATAATGATGATAATAATAATAATAATTAATAATAATAATAATAATTTAATTTAACCTAACTTAACTTTATACAAAAGCAGATTGCTTTTGATGGTCACTTTATCCTGCATTATCCAACATTTTTCCCCATCAGATTTGGACAACCATCTGTTGTTAAAAATAGTTTTTAATCATATTTATTTTATATTGTTTTTTATATTGGTTTTATATGTAATTGTTGTTTCTTTTTATTCAGTCATTGGTGGAGCTAAGGATAATATTTGAATATTGTTTGTAATATTGTTGTGCAGCACTTTGGAAACATTTTGTTGTTTAAATGTGCTATATAAATAAAGTGGATTGGATTGTCACACCTGCCAGCTTGTCCCAACACGCATTTACTTCTGTGAACAAGTCATTACCTGTGGTTGTCTCTTTAATTGACTGCATCAGAGCTATCATCCAAAGTTAGCGAAAAACAGTCCATGTCTCCGGGCATTATCAGCGCAACAAAGTCCAATAAGCACTCCTTAATAAACTCTCCGTCAGAAAACGCCTTACTTTTTCTGGCGCTTTTGTGAGAAATGACGAAACTTGTCCTGACGGCTGCATC
Organism: Entelurus aequoreus; assembly: GCF_033978785.1. Classification (NCBI taxonomy): domain Eukaryota; kingdom Metazoa; phylum Chordata; class Actinopteri; order Syngnathiformes; family Syngnathidae; genus Entelurus; species Entelurus aequoreus. The sequence goes on along the minus strand of NC_084741.1, from coordinate 66,418,611 downwards.
TCTGGGGGTGTGAAATATGGCACAAAGTCCTTGTTGGGTTTGCAGTTTTACCATCAACGCATCAGCCTCCCTTGCGCGCGCTTCATCAGACACATTCCGGTATTTTCCCTCGTGTTTCTTCGTGTAGTGGCGATTAAAATGATATTCAAACACAGCAAGCTGTGTACCACACATTAAGCACACGGCTTTACCATTAATTTATGTAAAGAAATACTTGGCAGTCCATGTCTTGTTGGAAACACGCCAATCCTCATCAACTTTTCTTTTTTTAGCGTCTCATCACTTGTCTCTATGCACCTTCACTCACAGGTTCCCCCCCGGACATACGGCATAAATAACACATTTCAAAATAAAAGCAGCACAGTTGTATTGCGCGCACGACATAGATGTTTTTTAAACTATATTTTGTCATTTGTAATTGCGCCGTTCAATTCACTCACAATCGCACACGCGCATACGTCCACACGGAAGTAATACAAATAACGCTTTTCAAAACAAAAGCAGCACCGTTGTATTGCACACTCGACATAGATACTTTTTGAAATGTATTTTGTAATTTATGATTGGACTCACGCGGGCCGGACAGGGATGCGCAAAGGGCCGGATGCGGCCCGCGGGCCGTACAATGCCCAGGTCTGCGCTATATTGTGGTCATCCGTGTGGAATAAAGAAATTGTTGAATACTGTAAACTATTATTATATTACTTCATAAACCTGTTGTACTTATTAGTAGTACATTCTACTGTATTGTTTTTCATACAATATTTCTGATCTAAAAGTTTATAAAAAAAAAAAAAAAGGCATATTAGATTTTAAAATTGTGCTTTTTCAAGTACCTATTCATTTCAATGAGCGACGTTGACTTAAGATGCAAGTGTTTTGCGTAAAGAACTCGGTCATAGAACCATTTATGCTCATGTGAGGTACTGCTGTATGTAGTATTGGTATAACATTTTCCAAATAAATGAGAAAGTTGCATGTCTGTTGTAGAAAACCCCCTACTTAAATGGTCTACAAATATTGGTAAATTATTGTTTTGTCGTTCCTTAGCTAAAGTGAGTGTAATGTAGCTTTACATTACTGTTGCAAACATTTGTGTCCTCTTATTTACTCTTTAATGTTACCTTGTTGTATGTGACATACGGTATCTATTACGTTGGAAAAGTGCGGCGTTACAGTGTAAATGTAAAAAGGGGTTTAAGTACTCACCTAACACAGCTCATTAGCATTGAAGTGAATGGTAAATGGTCTGTATGCATATAGCGCTATACTATACCTGAAATGATACCCACAGCGCTTAACATTATACATCACATTCACCTATTCACAGACCCTTGATGGCGGAAGCTGCCATGCCATGCGCTAACCCCAAGTTACAGATACACACTATGGCGTGTAAACAGTAGGGTTTTACTAACCAGATGTTTAAACTGACTTTTAGCATCAAGGCTAGATTTTGACCAATACTAGGGGTGTAACGGTACACAAAAATGTCGGTTCGGTACGTACCTCGGTTTAGAGGTCACGGTTCGGTTCATTTTCGGTATAGTAAGAAAACAAAATATAAATTTTTGGGTTACTTATTTACCAAATTTGCAAAATCTTCCACCAAAAATATTTTTCGTACTGGAATATTTGATGTGAAGTAGTCGGAACCTTGGATAGGTTAATAATTCATAATAACATTGATTTTGATTCAATTTTATGTTTTGAGCAATGACCGTTTGAAAGAAAAAAAAACAGCTTTGTTTTATTAGTCAACATTGCAACTTTTTCTAAATTACATTTAACCTTTAAGCTTTTTTATTTCACTTTTGTTAGGTTTTTGTTTATTTTAATAGTATTTTTAGAATGTGCCGTGGGCCTTTAAAACATGCACACTTTTGACACCCCTGCTATAGATAATAAAAAATGAAATCTGATAAATCTATGGATAAAAAGCAGAGCCTGGCGACGCATGCGCGTTTATCATAACTCTCTCGCTCTCTCTGTCTCTGCCCCTCCCTCACAAATGCTGCTGTGCGCACAATTTGTTGTTTTTAACCCCTTCTTAACCCTGAACGTACATTGAAAATACACGCAACCCTAACTCAAAATGCCGGACATTTGAGGCATTTAAGAAACTCCGCCCTGACAGCTCCGCAAAAGAGGACTTGTCCGGTGAAAAGAGGATGTATGGTCAGTCTATCGTAGCCTGTTAGCTGCTAGCATGCCGTGTGTTGTACATCGGTGTGCATTGTTTACACAACGTGCGTTACGCTACTTAATATGTCCGTGTGGAAACTCATTCGGTGCACCTCCGAACCGAACCGGAACCCCCGTACCGAAACGGTTCAATACAAATACACGTACCGTTACTCCCCTAACCAATACACTATTTTGGGACCTCAGACATTTATTTTAAATTGTAGAATAAAATTGAAGAAGAATACCGTAATACAAAAGCTTTAGAAGAGGAATTAGCACTTCTAACTGTAGCGGCAGCCAAAAAGTGCTGTATGTAACAATTTCCCTTGTGGATCAATAAAGTGTGTCTAAGTCTAAGTAAGTATGTATTACCGGTACTGGGATTTCAGACCTTGAAGTCAAAGTCCATTGATTTGAGTCATAAAAATACATAATTATTTTCTGCAATTCTCCTGCATTCACATTAAAGAGTGCTAACAGTATCGGTTTTGGTGCGTTACCTTTAGCCATTTGTCGTAGGTAAAGATACAGAAGGGCACCAGTGCGTATCCCATCAAGAGCCAGTGGATGAACTGCTGGATGACGTATATGAGCGGGTAGAGGGAGCTGTTGGCCAACTTTGTGAGCGCTGGACTGTCCTGCACCAACGCCTGGGCCTGTCGCACACAACACACACGTGATGACTTCTTTAAAATGGACCAATGCCAAATTAGCACCCCAGTCATCATTTAATAAACACATTTATAATTGATTTGATCAATATGGTTGAAGAACAAGAGACTCTCCTAATTAAAATTGTGCACCATTTTAATGAGGCAAACAAAGATAATGATTGCTTTTTAAGTGTGCTTGAGAAGTAAATTAGTGTACCTGTCTCTCCAAAATTATGATGAAGAACTCCAAGGAGAAACAAAGAACGTATCCAGAGTGGAGTCCATGCCAAATGGTCAGAAAGAACAAAGTGGACACATGGGACAGCAACTTGTTGCCCAAGAACTTCAGCCGCTTAAACACATGCCTGGTCGAGAAAGAGATATTAATCTTTTTAAACAGTAACGCACATATAATTACTGGTGAAAAGTGCATTTCAGAGCAGAGGGGAGGACTATAACTCGGTACATAAAATGACTACAATACAATATCAATATTGCACTAAATGAGACCAACAAATTACACATTTCACTTATATCTGTGCAGTGAGCAGATGCCAATAAGATTCATATCAAAATATTTGAGGCTTGATTTACCAAAGGTTTGCGTGTACCAAAACACATACAAATTTGATAGCACATGCAAAGCTGATCTACTAAACGTGTGCAAAGTGGATTGTGTCTGTTAAGTGATTACAATAAGTCATGCAATCCATTTTGCGACTCTGTCTTCATTAATATGCAGAATATATGCTGATCATCAAAATGCCCACAATACTTGGAGGAGAAGATGCAAATTCAATATACAGCACACGCAATGTGATTTATCAACACTCATCATTGTTTTGCAAGCACTATTTAGCGTTTAATTATAATTATATACGTATTGACACAGCTCTAAATCAACCAACCAAGTTAGTTAAATTTAGTGTGGAAGATCCTGAGAGTCCTGACATCCAAAATATTTTACGAACATTTAAAAAAAAAAAGCTGTCCCAAAAGAGTGAAAGATGTTCTTAAGAAGGCTATGATGATTTTCTAACTAATAAATTGAATTTTGTTTATTGATTGCACTACTCGGCTGCAAACAGCATAGGCATTGTTGCTGGAGTCCAAATTAGTTTGCAGTCAAAAAAGAAATATCGCTTATGTTTCCTAAAAAAGCAGATATGCTTACTTTTCTGCAAAATATTGGTTCACTTTCATACTTGATGGTTAAAAAATTGCACAGTGTACAGTTCTACTTGACTTGACTTGCTTGTATTTGTCTTTGACTGACGTAGTTGTACTTACTGTTGAGCACACAGCATATATTCTGTATATACATTTTTAACAACATATATAATTTTTATTTCTATTCGAAAAATATTAAACAAGTTCTTTTACATTTTTGTGTAACTGTAATTTGTCACAGAAAATGTATTTTGTTTATTACTACAGTACAGTATTTATTTTATTATTATATTTTAGTTATTTTCCAAAACAGAATATTTTTTTACATCAAGACTGTGGGTACAGTGGTTCTCAACCTTTTTTCAGTGATGTACCCCCTGTGAACATTTTTTAAATTAAAGTACCCCCTAATCAGAGCAAAGCATTTTTGGTTGAAAAAAAGAGATAAAGAAGTAAAATACAGCACTATGTCATCAGTTTCTGATTTATTAAATTGTATTAACAGTGCAAAATATTGCTCATTTGTTGTGGTCTTTCTTGAACTATTTGGAAAAAAATATATAAAAATAACTAAAAACTTGTTGAAAAATAAACAAGTGATTCAATTATAAATAAAGATTTCTACACATAGAAGTAATCATCAACTTAAAGTGACCTCTTTGGGGATTGTAATAGAGATCCATCTGGATTCATGAACTTAATTCTAAACATTTCTTCACAAAAAAATAAATCTTTAACATCAATATTTATGGAACATGTCCACAAAAAATCTAGCTGTCAACACTGAATATTGCATTGTTGCATTTCTTTTCACAGTTCTTTTTGACAGACATTAAAAAAAAATCTCACATACCCCTTGGCATACCTTCAAGAACCCCCAGGGGTACGTGTACCCCCATTTGAGAACCACTGTTCTAAGACCTTACTGTGTACTGTATACTCATGTTTTTTTTTAAACTAAACAAAGTTGATGCTAATCAACTTGTTTGCTATTCTTTTATCAAAATGAGAATTGATAAAGAATCGAACAGTTAAGCAGAATTGAAAATGGAATTGGAATTGTATAAATCTTATCAATTCCCATCCCTATCAAACAGTATTATTATATTGGATTAAATGAGTGTAAAGGTTAGTATGTGGGTGTTATTTCATGTCCAGGGGGCTCTCATAATGATACAAAATTTATTTGGAAGGTCATAAACAGGTTGTTATATTCTAGCTATGAAAATATTCAGTCAATTATTAATAATTCCTACTTCACAGAAGTTAATTTACCACTGTCAGGCAAGGTACCTACAGCGATAAACAACAGTTTACTGTATTTGGTGAAATAAAGGTTTCAAGATATGGCAGAGCCTTGAGGTAAAGTTACACAGAAAATAGGAATAAAAGAGAAAGAAGAAGTTCAACCTGAGGTCCTGAAGCTATTTAGTTGACTAGCCCTGCACTAGACTGAAGCAATATATAGTAAGCCAGGCTCACACCTGGGATGGAAATTCAGCCTTCCAGATATTTAAAGTTTCATGCAAAAAACCTCAACGTGAAGACTTTTTGGCATGTGGGCTTTAGTGTTTCCAATGTGCAAATTGGGGCTGTGTCGCTGTCGTCTATTTTCAACTGTCATCTTGACTGAATAATGAACATCCCTGACAGCAGCTGGAGAGCTTCACAGCTTCCACTGACCTGGCGGCCCAGGCGTTGGTGTTGATGTTAAATGAGGCGATGGTTCCCCCGAAATGCGGCGTGGTCTCGAAGAGCCACACCTTCATATTGGCGCAGGCGTCCCACTGGTGCTCGCCCTCTATCACGCCGTTGTACCCGAGCCCTGTCAAGATGCATACGCCTTCCTGCAAACGCATATCATCATCATGCCACTGCTGCTAGAGTTCTAACAAAGACCAAAAAATGTGAGCACATTACACCAATTCTTAAATCCTTACATTGGCTCCCTGTACATCAGAGAATTGATTTTAAAATCCTCCTGCTCACATATAAATCACTACATGGTCTAGGGCCGAAGTATATTACTGATATGCTCCCACTATATAAGCCCTCTAGATCACCAAGATCTTCTGAGACCAATCTGTTAGCGGTTCCAAGAGTAAACTCAAATCAAGGGAGAGCATCATTCAGTCACTATGCAACAAATAGCTGGAATAAACTTCCTGAAGATGTCAGACTTTCCCCAACTCTGACTACTTTTAAAACTAGACTGAAGACTTTTATGTTCACCTTAGCTTTCAGCTAAATCTTTTAATCTTTTAACTTTTAACGTCTGCACTGTTTTTATTTTTATTGTCTGCATTTTAATTTTGCTTTTATTTTCTTTCATTTCACTTTGTTGTCTGTGAAGCACTTTGAGTCTGCCTTGTGTATGAAAAGCGCTATACAAATAAAGTTGCCTTGCCAAGTGTCATTTATCCATGAAAAACCTGCCAAGCTAGTTGCTAATTAAGGTGTGCCTTAAAAACGAATTTACAGTCTTACTGACTGGATGTAGACAGATGTGTGGAGGTTATCAAGTATTTCAATTGCTGAAGACTATTTTAAGACATTAAAACAGCTGGTATGCTCAATGAAGCCTTTCAATGACAATGTATTCGAACGTCGCTGCCTGAGAAGAGTATCTAGTTTGTTTTCATATGTTGGCAAGCTACTTCCTAGTTCACAGAAAGTAAGAGGACCGGTTTTCCATTTTCATTCTGCGGCAACATTAGGAAAACATTTTTTTCCTCTATCCATTTCACATCATTTTTATCAGGACTTGCACCCAACTTTTATGGAGTTCTTGCTTAAGTGCTGATGTCACCTCTCCTCTTCACTCTGTAGGTTTTTTGTGTGCTAAGATTAAATAAATATAACGCCAAATAAATGTATAATGCAAATATTAAATAAGGAATTTGACTGTTAAATAATTTTATAAATTAACCCATTCAATTAAATATATAGAAGTATATTCTTAAATAATTGCAATAAACTATTTACCCTTTATTTATTTAATGACCTTTTTATACATAAAAAATGATCTAGTAATACATTTCAGACATTTTTTCTTTGATTATTCATTATTTCATGATACATTTTTATATTTTATATTTCAAGGCATTTTTAATTATTTACCAACATTTAAATGTATGTATATGTGGTTATTTAATTTAATTTTTGTTAATTTAATGGCATTTTACATTTTGTAATCACGTGTCTGTTTAATTGATAGATAATGTAATACATTATTACACATTCAAAATATCCTTTATTCATATTTATTACATTTTGCAAGAAGAAAATTATTTTTTTTGCATAATTCTACTAATTAAAAAGTAACAAACCACATTAATGCATACATTTTATTGACACTGTCAGAAAGGAAATCATTTAACACTAAATTGTCACTGTCCAGTGAACAGCAAAAATCTCCAAATTTTGATATTAATGTTGTGTGTTTGCAGCGCTTGTATTTTACTCCTTTTCAAACCAACAGTATTTAGTATGTTGCATTGCGATGTGCACAATAATAAACATAATGTTACATTAATATAGATACTTGGCACACAGTACAACTTTAATTCAGCTATTTGGGTTGTACCAAACAAAATGTTTCCAATATGTATTAAAACAATTAGAAATGTCTGAAAAACACTTACGGCTATTAGCCAGCAGCAGACGTATTTATACAATATGATTTTAGCCCAAATCAGAATGAAGACGCAGCGATACCAGAATGGCTGAGCCTGCGGAGGAAGCAGAAAAGTTTAGACGTGCAGGAAACTTTGTGAATGCACAAAGGTGAGCACATGCGCATACTCACATCGTATTCATCTGTCAGGTAGTAGCTCTCCTGGTAATGAGGGCTGAATATTGCAAAGATAGCCAGGAAGAGAAAACCTAGAGAAAACCTCTTCAGCGCTGGTACAAGGCTGGAACAGAAACACATGAAGATTTGATAGGATATATCAGATATATGAAACATGAACAAAATTCTGGGTACCTGTTTGGAGGCTTTCCAGGGCAGTCGCTGAGCTCCCCAGCCACCAGCCTTTGGTAGCTGCGCAGCGTGAACTGGGGGCCCACCAGGAAGCCCCCGTAGAAGTAAGAGAAGCCGCACACCTCCAGCAGCGAGAGCGTGGACGACAGGGCTGCGCTTTTCTGCTGTGAAGTCAGCTCCTCCTGACGATTTAGGATTAGAAGGGAAGCCATATTTTTCACAAGTGCATACAAACATATGGCAACACTGCGCACAATCTGAATATGCTTCCATGGGAGTGGCCTTCATTGCAATTGTCAGCTACATGATGAATATTCATGTTATTTAAAGAATAAATCAATATCTAATAACAAAACAAACTACTGTACAACTAATAGAGAGAAATGTCGTTTCAGTGAACTACGCTTACCGGACACATAATGAGGTACACCTGCTTATACTGTAATATGATTCAATGCAAAAGCTGTAACTTTATAATTCTGTTTTAATGTATATGCTCTCTTTGTAGTCATTCGCAAATGTCATGTAGTCAATGAAATAAGCTAACCAAGATATTAGGAACAGCTCACTTTACCGCGAGCAACAATATCATCAACGCAGCTCATTAACATTAAAGCAACACGCACACAAAACTGGCGGGTTCTTAGTAGGACTTAATGAAAGCACTTTCAGGTACTTTAAAAACGCATACTTTCTAATGTGTTTTGGCCTCTTGTCCACATGCACATGACTTTTAAAAACTCTGGACAGAGTGAAGAGTTTCAAAAACTCTGGCTTGTGCTAGGATAAGTAAAACTGAGTTTGGTTCATAAGAAGTGTGCAACCTAATGTTTTAAGATGACTTTAACAACAGAACATGAAGACATTGACTTACAAGTGTTTCATTCATTTATGGGCAGCGGCAGACACTGTGACTTATTTATATTTATATTTATTTATTTATATATATATATATATATATATATATATATATATATATATATATATATATATATATATATATATATATATATATATATATATATATATATATATATATATATATAAACACATTGGGCTCCACATAAGTTTGTGCTAATTTTAATTTTAAAGATAATCTACTTGTCATTGTACATCTAATTACAATAATGATGAACAGAGGCGTTATAATGTCACCAAGGCAGCTGTGGCTGCTTTGCAGGATTCCAAATTGATACAAGTGTTTCTTTTAAACAGAGATTGTTTTTAAAAATATCCGTGTTCATGTGGACAGGTTAGATTTTGGCCAACACACCTCTTATAAGGACTTATTTCAAGCTGTTGAAAAATTGCATGAAATGGGAACCTTTAAAAAACCCCACAAAACAAACACTTCATACCAATTTTTTCGAGTGTGCTTAATGTAACGGCCGGTGAGTGTATGTGGAGAAGAAAGAACACAAAAGAAAGCAACGACATCAACCAACTCACTGGTTCTTTCCCGCCGTCATAGTAATCAAATGCCAAACCTGAAATCAGAGAACGCAAAACGGGCATAAGAAAACTATGTTAGGGTGACTAATGAATGAAATCGTGACATCAAATTAAGCAGGACAGCGTGCACAAGCGGTTAACGGGCATGAAAAAAGCATCATAGGCAGATGGATAGATGGTAGCTGTAAAACAAGAGCCAAAGAGCGTGCAGCTTTTCGCAAAAGGAGTTTACCGATAAGTTTGAGCGTGAGCACACAGTGAGGCATCGTCCACTTAATGTCATACTCTTCCGTCGCTGTGTAGTAATAGCCTGCCAACAGGTATAACTGCAGGGAAAGGACAAAGAAATATATAATTTAAAAAAAAGTTTGCATACATGATGTGTATTTAAAAAAAACAGTCAAAGCTAATATATCTGGAGGCTGTTGAAAAAGGATGGGCAACGTGAGAGCATTTGATAGGACTTACAATTTATACACACACGTGTGTGTGTGTGTGCATATATATATACATACATACATACATACATATATATATATACACACATATATATACATATACATATATATACTGTATGTATACATACATATATATATATATACACATATACATATATACACACACACACACAAACCCACACACCTCTAAAACATTTACTCACAAATGCTTACTATGCATAATAATGATTTTTAAAAGTCACACCAGAAATGGTCCTGATAAGAAAAAGGTTCCACACTCTAGCTAAGACTGGTGAATCATTAACATTAACAGCATCTCAGAAACAGTTAGGAAGAAAATGATTGTCTACACAGACATTAATATTGAGACATACCTTTTTATAGAAAAACAATCAAGTACCGGTAGTTTGACACGGATTCCATCAATTCATTGTAATTCTTCATCCTATCAATTTAGAGGAGGCTCTTTTCTGTTACCTGCGCACAAAGCCAAGTCCGTAAAAGGCATCCTTGGATGAGTTAGGTGTGAAAGACTGCAAATCTTTTCTATTTGGCCATTCATTTACAAGAAAACTGTGTTTTATGTACTTGAAAACATCAAATATTTGCTATTTGGCCTTTCATCTACAAGCAAACTGTGTTTCATGTCCTTAAAAACTAAACTTTTTAAAATAATCCAAAATAGGCTTTTTAAAATGTTTGTTTTCAGTGTTTACGCAGTTGTAAGAAACAGCATTTTTGTTTATTCATGTATTTATTTAAAAAAACGGATTTATAATAGAAATCATTCATGTTCTAGTTATGGTGCAGCAACACACACAAGCAATTTGAAACCTACCATAAGCAAGTAGAAGTGTAAATTATATTATTATACATTATATTGAGGCGGCAATAAAGCAGTTCTTTTTCTAGGCTTCATCGTGACTGAATTGCGATTGAGAACTAACAATTGTGTGTTGAATGCTGATGTGTATGGATGTAGAAAAAGTAGAAAAAAACACTTAACTATGTGTGGACTTATACTAGTTAGAAACAACTTTAAATATAATCGTTACAAAATACAGTTTTAATAGCTTCCATGTGTTGTAACTGAGTGTGCACAAATCATCAGGCAGTTAAGTCAATACATTTGCTGCACTGTTTTAAAACAATGGGTTAGATAACGTCTGAAGAGTTTGAGGTAGATCCGGGGTGCAGCGAGGGGGACATTTGCGGCACACACCTTTTATTTTAATAGGACACAATTGAATAATACAATTACCGTAAACAAAAAAAATCTACAAAAAAACCTGCCAAAATGGAAAAATAAATTACAATTATTGATGCAAATTAGACCACTAATAATATGCTTTGTCTTCAATAATACAGTGCTGTAGAGATGGAACAGTTTATGAAAAAAATCCTGACACGGTTCGGACAGCATGTGTTGCTCAAATCATGTCTTTTTTTGTGTGTTACTAATCAGTTTGGAGCATGTATGCATAGTTCTGATCATTCACTTGCTCATTCATCCCAGAAACACTCACCCGCCCCCCACCGAACCAAACTACCATTTGAAACACCAGCTAAGTGTGCGAACAAACTACAAAGCTATTGCTAGCCAGGACAAACCATACACCCGCAACACAACGGCTTGTGTCATTTTGGACGACACCAATGATGCAATATCAATGTACTGACAGGACAGCAGCCGTAACTCGAGTGGCACACTTTTGTATTTCTTCACAGCATTTAGTTGTTTCCACGCAAAAACATAGCAGTCTAAGAACAGCAGCACACTTCCAGCCTTCACAATAATAGATTGACTGCACTAACAAAATAAGTTTCAGAAGAATTGCTTACAACAGTTTTTACTTTAAAATGTGTCATAGTATAATATTTTTTTCTACATTTATACACTTCCTCGTCTAAATAACTGGTCTAAATAACATGTAATGGTGGTTCTTTCGTCAAACTTGTGCAGATATGTTTTACTGACCATCTTCTAATTGGAATTAAATCTGTTAGCACAAAATTGGCAATAAAAGTTAAAATGCGTGTCGTACTTTGTGACTTCTTCTTGACGCAACAACACAATAAGCTGAAAAATGAAAAATTCAGTAATTATTTTTAGAGCGCACCAAGCAGTAAAGTACACATAAAAAATTGGTTTGCAAATGTTTAATCACTGTTGCTTTATTCTATACAATGATTTCAAGCACAACATCTTTTCCCCTGTGCTCAGGGACCCAAAAGCTGACCAATCACAGCTCCACAGTACGTGTCGCCACCGATGCAAAGCTAGGATTTTTGGGAGGTGCGGGAAGGTACGTGAGACGCAAAAGTGTAAACCAAGCTTTAGTATAAATGACACTGCATTTTGATGATGTATAAAATGACTTTTTCCAGATAAATGCATCCGTTTGACTTCTTGGACTCGTTTTGTATCATCAACAGGGTATAACCAAGCATTGCTGCTCTTCTAGCTACTTAATGATGCACTCACTGTCTGCATACAAGCGCATTATTCTCATTTAATTAACATATCGTTCAAAAGTTATTTGATTTTAGGGCTTCAATTTAAACAAATGGATCCATTAAAGGCTTATGGTGTTTTTTTTCCGGCCTATTTGCTAATTAGAACGCAAACCAGTAGTCGAAAACATTGAGGTTTTTTTTTTAATTCACATTCCATGAGACACAAAATTATTTTTACTAGATAAAACATATCAGAGCAGCTGGGTTATGCTCCAGCACCCCCGCGACTCCGAGTGGGATAAGCGGTAGAAAATGGATGGATGGAACATATCAGAGAAATTAAGAAATACATTCTTGAAATGTTTCACTGTATACTGGGATTTCATAGAATATAAGAGTTTTACCATTGGACAAATGTAATAAATTAACTGTTCAAGTGTCCCTGGACATAGCTTCTAAAAATACTGAAAACAATAAATCACTGCAGTAAGGCTAATATTTGTACTTGGTTAAATTCATATGATAACTTCTGTTTTGGCCAGGCAACACTCGCACATGCAATGACAAGGCCAACAGATGCAGGAAAGAAGGAAGCTACCGTGGTGTTAGACAAAGAGAAAGTCATAGGAGGACGTCTCACCATTTGAAAGCTGAAGCTGCTCAAAACGGCTGTGACCGTCCTTCCCATGAGCCTCAGCATCAGGAACTGGACGAGGATACATACCGCCGAGTGATAAATCTGGGGACCTGTTGGACAAAGAGAGGAGCGAAGTTTGAACTGCTGGATGAAACGCTATACCGTTTCTGATGATAATTGACAGGAGTTAACCATGCTAACGTATAGAACACACAATGTTAATGCCAGCAAGATGGATGTCTCAAATTGACAGGAGTTATCCATGCTAACGTATAGGACACACAATGTCAATACCAGCATGATGGATGTCTCACAGAAAGAGGAGTACGGAGCAACAGACCTGCTGTGTGATCCAAAGTGCGGCAACAACAGAATAACACAATAATAAAAGAGAAAATCAATGTTAAGGCCAGTGAAAAAAGTCAATTCATCCTTTCAGGAAGTGAAGTGATCCCAAAATATAGAGCGCTGCAGAGCATTATTGACATACATGCTAAAAAAATAAAACACAAATTCAAACATTCCACACCTTTAATGGGAATTTAATAGAACCTTTAAAGTATTCAAATCAATCTAAATTAGAAAATAAAAAAGTGATTCAGTTCAGTGAGCCTCTAAAACTAACTACTTTAGGTGTATTTTGCTTTTATGTGTGTGCGATAACACAGGAAATGTAACCTTTTTTTTTTTTACACATTACTGACAGTTGTTTTACTTGCTTGTATGAAAGTTAGGAATTTTAAATGTTATGTTAGTACTTATACCTATAAAAACGGCCAAAGTTTGGCTCTGTTACATATTATTACTATAATAATATGAAATGGATGCCACAGAGGGAAACAATTGATGTCAAAAAGGTACAAAAGTGATGATAACTATAGAACAAGAAACTAAATGTTTTCTTTAGCACATCTCTACGATAAGAGAGGTTAACTTATGTTAAACAGGTAGGAATGTTCACAAAAATTTGACTGAAAACATCACAGTGGCCTAGTGGTTGTGTCCGCCCTGAGATCGGTAGGTTGTGAGTTCAAACCCCGGCCGAGTCATACCTAAGACTATGAAAATGGGATCCATTACCTCCCTGCTTGGCACTCAGCATCAAGGGTTGGAATTGGGGGTTAAATCACCAAAATGATTCCCGGGCGCGGCCACCGCTGCTGCTCCCTGCTCCCCTCACTTTTCAGGGGGTGATCAGGGGTGATGGGTCAAATGCAGAGAATAATTTTGCCACACCTAGTGTGTGTGACAATCATTGGCACTTTAACTTTAACTTAACTTTCACAATTAAAGGTTTTATGATAGCGACCGTTCTTGAGTCTGACTGTAACTGAATATGAAATAATATGAAATTGAGGCCTATGAGGTAAAAAGTTATGGTAACCATAGAACAAAAACAATGTGTTTACTTGTAACTTCTTAATTTACATTTACACTTGTATAACAGTTATACATGTGTAAATGTTATTTGAAACCTTACCTGTACAGTTTATAAATCCTTGTGATGCAAACAGTTTTACCCTCTAACAGATTATTTTTTATAATAATATGAAATTGATGCCAAAGAGAGGGAAACCGAATATATTAAACTTCTTTTTGATTTATTTTTTTACACATCAATATTAACACTGATTATAGTCACACTTGTATGACAGTAGAGTTAAAATATTAATATTGTTTAAAGGTCTTGAAATGCCAACAGTTTGACAATGTAATGGGTTAGTTCTATCATAATATGAAATAAGAACAAATTGGAAGTTCTTTGTGGTTGACTTTAGAGCAGGGGTGTCAAACTTCAGGCCCGCGAACAGGTTTTATCCGGCCCGCGGGATGAGTTTGCTAAGTTTAAAAATGAGCCGAAACTTTTGAATGAAAGAAACTGCTGTTCTAAATGTGTCCACTAGATGTCACAATAGCAATTCCTTGTATCTTATGCAACATATGTAAAAAAACAAATAAACCACTTGATGTTAGTGCACCAGTCGAGAAAAATGAGCAATCTACATAAATAATATCCTGTAATTGATTTTGATATTATTTTTCTATCTTGATAGATTGAAAATTAACACCAATGAGTTGACTGATGAACATTATCACATAATGTATTCAGAAAGTATAAATAACGACAAATAAAGGTAGAATTCTATTAACCGCAACATGTAAGTGTAAACACAACCCAACAAAAAATATGATTTGTACATTTTCAGAATGTGCTTGTTCTATTGTTAAACAAAGAAAACAATCTGAAGTTTAAGTTATCGTGCCGTGACTTTACCACTTGGGAGTAGATTTTTCTCCGTGTGGCCCCTGATCTAAAATGAGTTTGACACCCCTGCTTTAGAGGTTCCACTGTTATTTGCACAAATAAGTTATTAGAAAATACATTTTAACCGTACTAATTCAACTAATAGGTGACGTACACATTTAATCATCACACTATTTTGTGTCAGCTCTGCTGTATTGAGTTTGCATTCTTTTGAAGGAGGAAATTAGTCTAGATAAGCTGATGACTCATGCGCATGAAAATAAAAAACAACAATGCATTTAGAGACCATCATGTGTTTCCTCGGAAGGGAGCGAAAGTTCTACTGGGAAAAAATGCTCTTTTGCTTTGGTTTGCTTCACTCGAGACCTTGTGAGTCCATAGACGGAATACTGTACACAGCCCGAGGAACGTGTCCTTAAATAACTACTGGTACATTTGAGGAAAAACTTTCAAACACACAGTCGACCAAACCTCGCTTTGCATGCAAATAAGACGCGTGCGCGCACACATACAGGCCTCAGGTGGTAAGACATCGTTAGGAGGACCAACCCGCAACACAGTATCAGCCCGCGGAAATGTTAAACCCAAATATCACATGCAAAAAGGGGAACAAATAATCTCTCATGGGCCCTGAGATATTCTCAAAAGAGAGGATAAGATTTAAAAATCCATGGAAGAGACACAAGTCAGGGTTAAGTTCTGTCTAGTGTATGTGCACATTTACATATCCGTGTATTAAGCAGTTTCTTGCGACGTGAAGGACGTCTCGTTGTCAAATATTCTATTCAGCCCTTTAATTAAAAAACATGAGCTAACAAAAGTGCGGAGGCAATTATAAAAGGTGAAATTGGATAACTCATATCGCTTCACACACTCAGCAGGAAGTCATTTATCTGTTGTAAGTCAGTGAAAGCTTCTCTCGACTTAAATTATATTTGACAAAATTGTTTCTAAGCCTCTCTTAAAAAGGTTCTCTTTATGCGAAAGTAACTTTTTATGAACAGTAATGTGTCCTTAGAATCCATTCATGAGTACTAGACTCTAGACTTTATCATCCCCCGCAGTTGTTTGCTCCATTTTTAAGATGTTTTTGAAAGGCTTAATGAGTTCAGTGTTTTCATAACGTCATGAAGGAAAAACCTACATCCTCATGGACATACCACCATATAGCTCACCCCGTGAAAATAAGA
Source organism: Entelurus aequoreus (assembly GCF_033978785.1). NCBI lineage: Eukaryota > Metazoa > Chordata > Actinopteri > Syngnathiformes > Syngnathidae > Entelurus > Entelurus aequoreus. Next base: position 66,402,156 of record NC_084741.1, on the reverse strand, counting down.
GTATTAGTAAAAAAAAAAAAATACGTTAAGTCAGGCTTATCTACACATCTTAAAATAAATCATGGAAATCTGCCAACCATCCATCAATCAGCTACAGATATGGGAGCTTTAAGTTTGACAATTTTGTTTTTTTTAGGGAATTTTGAATAGGATAATCTAGCATGATGTGGCTGTTTAAATGTGAGTGCAACATTAGCACTGTAGCTCACATAGCTATGCTAGTGTTGCTAACTTGCTAACATTTGTGTCCTCAACTCCACTTCTTATTGTTACATTGTTGTTTGTGATATATGGCTTCCACTACGTTGGACAAAGGCAGAGAGAGTTATAGTGTGACTTTAAAAAAGGTACACAACAGTGCTTTTGAGAAACACACTGGACTAACACAGCTCATTAGCATTAAAGCAACAGGCACACAAAACAGCATGTTACCAGTAGGGCATACTAGAAAGACTTTTACTAAATCCATCCACCCATGCATTTTCTACCGTTTGTCCCTCTCGGGGTCGCTGGGGTGCTGGAGCCTATCCCAGCTGCATTCAGGCAGAAGGCGGGGTACACTCTGGACAAGTTACCACCTCATCGCAGGGCCAACACAGATAGACAATATTCATACTCACATTAATCCATCACTCTCGGGATCACGGGGGGTGCAGGAGCCTATGCCAGCTGCATTCGGGCGAAAGGCGGGGTACACCCTGGACAAGTCGCCACCTCATCGCAGGGCCAACACAGATCGACAACTTTCACACACACTAAATTCCACCAGGCTAAATTTTGAGCAATATAATAATATGGGACCTCTGACATTTACTTAAAACAGGAAGTTTAATATTTTTGAAGGAACACAAACAGGTGAAAACTCACTGTAGAGGATGACTGTACAGTTCACACAAAGTGAGAAACTACCAATCGCTGACACCTAAACATGGGAGACACATGACCTTTGGGCCTAATAACCTCAAATCCTAAATTGAAATTCACTTATTTTGAATCACTATAAACAACTTTAAACGCTTTGAAGACCATGTAAATGACGTCAATCACAAACTTTATCCCTCACAGTCACCAGGTTTCACCGCAGTCTCAAGGCTGTGGCATGTTTATGAAACAAAACCAACAGTGTCCCTGACTCGGGTGGCATTCAACAGACACAGCCTCGGTTTATGAGCGTGTCATGTGACCTTGCTCAACTTGCAAACCACTGAGCTCATGCTTGTTGTGCTGCTGTGCTAGTGTAGCATGTAAACAGTGTGTCAATTTCAAGTTGGAATAAGAGACGCTTGTGGAAATCAAAGCTAGTAAAGATACAGTGGAACCTCTAAAGTCGAACTCACAAATAGTCAGCCCAGCCCTGGGCGATACAAATCCATTTCATTGATTAATTCTTACAGTGGTGGAATCATTTACCCGAGGCACTGCTTATGATAAGAAAGGGGCTCAATGGAGAGGTCATGAAAGCAGTCACATTGTACCTTGCCTTTAGAACACTGTAAGTTTTGGCACTGTTTGGAGCTCGAGAAAATGATAAAATATCAAATGTGTAATTTTATTTATTAAAATTTGACAAGCGGTAGAAAATGGATGGATGGAAACTTGGTAATTTAAAAATTGTTAAAATGCTGCAGCTTTGAATGTAAACAAGTATGTGTGATATCTAACAACAAACTGGGGTATTTTTTTTTCAAACAAAAGAACAGCTGGCACGTTATTTCCATGAGGGAAATAAGAGTTACTTTTGTTGAGTTATTCATCTAAAATAAAGCAAAACTTGTTTTGAATTATCTGTAATTTGTACTTACACTGCCTGTTAAAGCCTCTTTGTAGTTTGAGACAATATTGGACAATACTAGAGATCTGACAAAATGGGCACATCGTAGCTGTTGTATATAAGCCAATTCTGTATTTGTTCTCCTGTGTATTTGACACAGAACCAAGTGACAATTGCTTTCAACACAAGAACAACACCTATGGAAGTGAAGGCATGACAAGGGTGTAAAATAGGGTTGGGCAATATCGGATAAAATCTATATTTATTATAGCTATATATTGCAGCCTCCTGCGATGACGACATACAGGTATATCATGATATATTACTCAGGGTTTCCCCTACATGTAAACGATCGTGTTGCAACGCCACGACAAAATTACTGTCGCCACACATTCAAAATACGTTTTTTCTGTCTTTTTTTCCCCATGAAAACATGGAAACACATTTAAGTGACGTATTGTCTGAATGGATATACAGTATATAGTCTTTACTATAATTAGTTTGAAAAACAGCTCAAATTTGCTTTATTTTGAGAAAAAAATATGTGCATTAAATCGCCTATCAGAAGCGCCTCAGCAACTGGTCGTGCACCTAAACGAGTTGACACCCGGCAAAAGTAAAGAGAGAAAGTTGAAGAGAAAAGTACATTAAGTTAAATAATGCATTTCTTGTTCAAGTGTAACCTACCCTAAATATTTTGACATTACTAGCGACAACAACGTGGTTACTTTTAGAGTGACTTCATTGTGAAGAATAACAACAAAACACCCAGTTACATTTTTTCCAAATCTAACTCAAAGGACTGTTTACAGATTTGCCAAATTAAATTGCAACATTAAAGTACAGCCTATGTTACCTTTTACAATAAACAACAATTGAAATTGCATTGAACAAAGAGAGCACAGTCTAACAGGTCAGATTATTTGTGTTAAAGCTGATTGTGATTCTGATGATATAAGATTTTTTTTTTTTTTAAATATTAATAAGGGTATTATTGATAACTAAAAACACTTGTGTTTTTAAATATACATAAAACATTTGATTAGCATTTTTATAGAAAATGTATACATCATTGCAAATCAAAATTATCATGTCATATGATGATGTCATATTGACTACGCCCCCCACCGCAACGTATGTGTCAATCAATCAAAGTTTATTTATATAGCCCTAAATCACGAGTGTCTCAAAGGGCTGCACAAGCCCCAACGACATCCTCGGCTCGACCCCACATCAGGGCAAGAAATAAACTCAACCCAATGGGATACAATGAGAAACCTTGGAGAGGATATAGTGGAGTATATAGTGGCAATCAAGGAGAAACCCTGTTACTGGTACGTAAATGACAATAGAACCATTTCAAAACGGGTTACAAAAGATCCTAATTTAGCTGCTGACATATGCGATAACATAATGTGTCATTTCCAGTTTTATTATTTTGTAGGGATGGACGATTATGGCAAAAATAATAATCACAATTATTTTGATTGATATTGAAATTACGATTAATAAATCGATTATTCATTAATTTGAAAAACATAAGCATTTAAAAATCAACTTTGAATACAATTTAAAACAACCACACAACATTAGTAACAAATAAACAATAATAATAAGACTAATTGTAACAACAATACATTGAAACAATAAAAGCAATATTATCCATTGTAATGTTTTTGAACACCGTTTTTTTTACACTTGTTTTACCACCATAGAATGTGTGCTTTTTGTGTATGAATAAAATGTTTTAAAAACAATCAAACTCACATCAACATGTCCTAATCTGAACCAACAAATGTTTGATAATCAAATGAAAAATCCTCACATTTATTGGTGCAATACATCTTTGAACAATTTCTATTAATATTTTAAGTCAAAACATAATACTTTTATAAATTTATCAACAAGTGTTTTCAGTACATTATGCTTGTGTAAGGTACTTGTTTTAAACCTTTGTTTTGTTTGTACAGTCAGACCGGATGTTATGCATACCGTTGTTACTGTGAAAAGGGGATTGTGCTTTTGTTTTGAGCTTGACGACTCTGGACTGTTAGAAAAATATATATATTTTTTTTTTCTAAAAAGAGAAAGCCTCTCAAGTTTGTACGTTGATCTTACATCAATGATGTCGTCCACAACAACACAAGCAGATTAGATGTGTTGTAGGTGTATGGATTGTTCTTGCTAGTTTTAGCTTTGTAGTTTAGTCAGTTTTTTAAGTAGCCGTCTAGACATTGGTTAGTTTGGGATGTGTTTTGGATTTGAAAGAACGGTCCCGGACACAGTATTTTCCCAAAATGTTCCTTCTCCTCACAACAACAGCATTTTACTCACATTTATGTCAACCTCCTGTGATCAGGGACTTATGTCCTGAGTTTGTAAACAATAATAAAAGTGACAAAATATTTTTTGATAATAAAAAATGATGATCTAATCACTGTAGTATAAACTATATTATACTGATAATAAACTTGGTATCGTTACTGTCAATATTTGTATCGGAGCGCCCACATTTGTTTACGTTAAAGCGCTACAGCTTGCGGTTAGCATATGCTCCTATGGTGTGTAGTGTAGCAATTTGAGCTATTTCTCGTCCTCCTGTGATAAAACTTGTAGGAAACATTGTTTGCCGCCATGGAGTCGAGGACTGCTGACTCAGAAGAAGTGTCTTTGCACCTTGGAAGACTTAAGCTGATAGCGAGAATCATTGTGTTGAGAACGCGTTTGTTTGCTTGTCGTTGTCAATTTTCCGGGACTAGAATGTGTCATCAACATGCATTATCATGCTATACCCATAATAGTAAAAGTCTTATCTTCTGTGGAATTTATATAATTTATATTGCATATCGCCTATATAGCTCAACCCTAATGTGAAGTTTCACTCTTGACAGTCCCGCCCCTGTTGGGATGTATGCAATCGTCACTGTCCGACAAAGTATTTTATACGTCACACTAGACGCTGGCATGTACCAAATTCTTTTTTATAAGTCTTACGGATTTTTCAGGATCTCAGTGTCAAAAAAGGCTTTTGATAACTAACAGCAATAAACACTTGAGTTTCTGATGGATTTCTAAATTTAGCGGCCGGCACGCACGCACGCACACATACACACATACACACACACACACATAGGTAAAACAACCTCGCTCGCCCGCCCCGTTCATCTCACCAAAGTTGAATGTTGCTAGAGCCAGTCCGGATAAGGCATGGAACAGGTGGATAATGGTGGCTGGCTGGTAGAACAAGAAATGCCTGTAAAAAAGAGCGAAGGGATACCCTGCAGGAGAGAAGTAGAGAAATATCAGCTGAGTGGAGTTATGGCGTTAATGTAGTGAAAACACATGCTGCAAACACAAATTGGAATGATAAATCATGGGAACATGGCACCTCAAAAAGGTAAAATAAACTAAAGTGATTTGCGGACTTTTGAATGAGCTGTTTTAATAACGATTTAGTCTAATAACACCTCTTTAAGTCATTACCATTATCAATTAATGGGGCTATTTGTAGAATTGCATCATACTGAAGGTGTGTTCACATTCATCATGTTTGCTTCTGTTAAAAGGACCTACACTGAGTTTGCTCCTAGCGAAGTTTGTTTGGGATGCACCGAAATCAAAATTCTTGATTAAAACCAATAATGTGGAACCCCAAGCAGAAAACCTAGACAACAAAATAAATGATTATGCCAATTATTATCACTGTTTCACATTCTTGGCTACGACTGTATACCACTGAAGTCAAGGTATTTTGTATGTTGGAGAGGGTAGGGCAACTGGAGGATTTCAAAAATTTAAGAGAAACGTCAGGATAAACTGGATTTTTTCAGATATCTACAACTTAGGTACTACTATATGAACGAGATCAGGATGAACACTTCCACTGAAAAGAACGGAGTGATAAATAATAAGGAATACATTCAAAGGAAAGAAGATCAAAAACATATCATGTTGGAGAGGGTGTGGACAAATGGATGTGGGGCATCCACATATTTTTGGTGGGAAATATAATTTAAAAAATGCAATTTTGGACAATTATACACAATGTTTTGTCGACGATTCCTGGATAGGAGATTCCTGTATGTCACCTGCAACCATGTACTTGGGAAAAACATACATAAAGATACTGCTGACAGCATGTAAAAAAACAATACCAAGGAATTGAGGCTAGGAGGACAGGCCTACACAAGACTGATGGGTTCAGACTGTTGAGGAAATTTATTTCACGCAATCCTGACACGGCCTGCAGCTACAGGGACCGGAATTCGAGAACATGTGGAGGAGGTGGATAGTGTTCAAGACCAAACTGCGACAACAACAAGATACTTACACAAATTAATAATCATGCTTCAAACAATCGTAAAATTATTAAAACATTAATTTACCAAAAGGTATATATATATTACGAGAATTGTGTTAAATTGAAAATCGATTATGAACCAAATCGTCACCCGAAGAATCCAAATCAAATCAAATCGTGAGGTGCCAAAAGATTCCCATCTCTAGTTGATATACTCAGTAATAAAAAATCTTTTGCCATGGATTTCCTTCATTTGTGCAACATTTAAAAGGGTGCATTTTGTTAAAAAAAAACAACAAACAAACTGCTAGAGCCTTGAAAATGGAAAAGTCAACAATTAATTGGGGCAGAGGGGATGAAAGAACAGTGGAGAAGTCTACCACGAAAGAAGGAAGGACCGATGGTCGGACATCCAAGCTTTACTGTTGCCTCTTCGGCCCAACGTGTTTTCACTGATTTGGATATAACCACAAATCTGCTTTTGGAAAAACATCTAAGCAATAATGATGAAGTTAACAATAATGCAACATACAGTACAGGCCAAAAGTTTGGACACACCTTCTCATTCAGTGCGTTTTCTTTATTTTCATGACTATTTACATTGTAGATTGCCACTGAAGGCATCAAAACTATGAATGAACACATGTGGAGTTATGTACTTAACAAAAAAAGGTGAAATTACTGAAAACATGTCTTATATTCTAGTTTCTTCAAAATAGCCACAATTTGCTCTGATTACTGCTTTGCACACTCTTGGCATTCTCTCGATGAGCTTCAAGACGTAGTCACCCGAAATGGTTTTCACTTTAACAGGTGTCATAGTTTTGATGCCTTCAGTGACAATCTACAATGTAAACAGTCTTGAAAATAAAGAAAATGCATTGAAATGAGAAAGTGTGTCCAAACTTTTGGCCTGTACTGCGTGTCGACATTAACTGACCATTTTTTTTAATTTATATGACCATTTTGGGTCTAAAACTTTATGTTGACAAAAGCACAATGACTAATGCTGGCACTTTTTACTAATAACAACAACACGGTTTACCAAGACTTAATGAGTGGTTGGACTTAAACAGGATTCGCTGTGTAACAGAATAAATAAATAATCTAAGTATTTAACCCAGCAGATAACATTTTGAGTAACATGTCACATAACATTTCTCAAACGCTGCCCAATCAAGTCCTCACTTTATGCATTAATATCTTTACAGCGCAGCCTTTGGCCCCATGACCAAAATACAAATGTGAACTAACGCTAACGAACGCTAACCAAAGTCTTTTTTTTTTTTTATCAAGAATATTGAACCACAAGTATGACCACAGTCTATAAGATGTGTATTTTTTTAATATTTGGTTTATATGATTTGGCTACAGTTGGCTTAAGCTATGAGGCAGCGCCACAATAATGCTACTAACTTTCCACAGAACATATCTCTCGACATGCTGATAAAACCTTGATTACAGCTGTTTAAACGGGCTAAGCAGTGTAGTTGACCAAGAATACTGAACCACAAGTATCATGGCCACAGTCTATAAGATGTTTATTTTTTTATATTTGAGTTGGCTTAAGCTATGAGGAAGCAACACAATAATGCTACTAACTTAACACAGAACATATCTCTACATGCTGATAAAACCTTGATTACAGCAGTTTAAACAGGCTAAACAGTGTACTGACCACAATTGTTATGCAAGACCCATTGAGCAACACAAGGACAGGGAACAACACACGCTTAAGAAACGAACAGGCGCTAACATGTGTCAGGGCAAAGTTCACGCTATTAATAATGACACTCTTTCATAGTCATGGATTATTTTGGACATCCATCCATCCATTTTCGTGTTTAGCAAAATGTCATAACTAAATGTAGTTCCACTTGTTCAATACATTATGAGTTTAGTTAAGTTTGAGTTTATTTGGAACATGCATGCATACAACATTATACGTCACAATTTACAGTTCCTCTATTCAACATGTTCAAAAAGGAGTAGGAAGAAGCAGAGTTTATTTAATCCTACCCCTTTTCCTTTACATAGCAGTTGCTAAAACTTTTGTTCACTTCCTGTTCTCAATTTATTCACAATTGACTTCATAAGTAATACCAATAAAAATAAATAATAATTGGTGAGGTAAGTTATATTTCATACGGTGAGATGAGTCAGATTATCTTGAAAATGAATGGATGGATGAGATAAACTCAGAATTGTTTTTATCATGGTTCTTCTTCTTTGTACTTTGTAAACAGTAAGTTTGAAGAGTTTCTTGCAGTGGATCATATTAGTACCGTATTTTTCGGAGTATAAGTCTCTCCGGAGCATAAGTCGCACCGGCCGAAAATGCATAATAAAGAAGGAAAAAAACATATATAAATCGCACTTGAGTATAAGTCGCATTTTTGGGGAAATGTATTTGATAAAACCCAACACCAAGAATAATAATAATAATACCTGGGATTTATATAGCGCTTATCTAAGTACCCAAAGTCGCTTTACATGTTAAAAACCCATCATTCATTCACACCTGGTGGTGGTAAGCTACTTTCGTAGCCACAGCTGCCCTGGGGTAGACTGACGGAATAGACATTTGAAAGGCAATTTAAAATAAATAAAGAATAGTGAACAACAGCCTGAATAAGTGTACGTTATATGACGCATAAATAACCAACTGAGAACGTGCCTGGTATGTTAACGTAACATATTATGGTAAGAGTCATTCAAATAACTATAACATATAGAACATGCTATACGTTTACCAAACAATCTGTCACTCCTAATCGCTAAATCCCATGAAATCTTATACGTCTAGTCTCTTACGTGAATGAGCTAAATAATATTATTTGATATTTTACGGTAACGTGTTAATAATTTCAGACATAAGTCGCTCCTGAGTATAAGTCGCACCCCCGGCCAAACTATGAAAAAAACTGCGACTAATAGTCCGAAAAATACGGTACATTGTTTGATTTATTTGCTTAATCCATTCCCTAATTTAATTCCACATACTGATATACTGGAGGTGTACTTAAGTGTTGTATGTGCGTACAAATGTTTTAAATGACATTTTTCTCTAAGATTATATTTCTCCTATTATGCCTGAAAATTAGTAAGAAGACACAATTTATTCCCAGCCCTGGTCCATGTCTGACTAAACGATGTACAAAACAACTATATTATTCTATTCCTTAACCCGGTTTATAATAATTAACATGCTGCTTGAGCTCTCTGCTCAAACTTTTACTCCACATTTTGCCACACTAAAACTTTTTACTGTTGTGCAGGCATACACTTTCCCCCCTTTTTTTTACACATTTACAACATACACACTGACATTGACACTGCTTAGTGTTAACCATGTGTTTATGTTAACACTATAAGTATTTTAGATAGCATGCAACTTCCTAAATGTACGTGTATGATGATGACGCACAGACTACATGATGACATGTTTCACTGCCTAAAAAAAGAATATGTCCCCTAAATTAGGGTGGAAATTGGGGTGAAATAACCCACTAAAAGTAGCTCCATGCGGTTGCTTGAAAGTTGCCTTTGCTCCAAAGGACAAACACGTTCATGTAATCTCCAGCAGGGTTAGCACACTTTTTTTTTTTTACAAATGTTTTTGGGGTAAATAGAGCAAGTGGCAAGTAAATAAACACCACGGCTGCAGTGGATTGAGTCATATATAGTAGACATGGTACCGCCACATCAAAACAAACATATCCGCACTCAAACGAGAACAACTAAAGTATATGTTAGTGAGAGAGAATGCCAATTCACCGCCTGGAAGTGAAACTTACCGATTAATATAGAAAATATAAGCCGAACAGCAGGCTCGGGAGAACCCAAAGTCTGCGATAGCTTCTCCATCCAGGGAGCCGCCATCTTCACTGTGGGCGGAAACGTCTCTACGCGACGCTTCACCGAACTCTACTTCGAGGCGTCGCTTTCCGCTCACATCCACACACGCTCACACAAAATAAATAGGCGACGTTGCGTGGGAACAGCTCCGTGGTTCGGCCCCCCCTCCCCTTACCTCTCCTCCCCTCCTTTCGCCGCGTCTTGTCAGCGTGCGAGTCGCTACTGCGTCAGATGACCTGCTCGTTAACAAACCCCGAGCTGATTGGAGGAGAGACCACAGGTCCGGAGTCGCCAGCCAATCACGTTGCGCGTTTCATGAATATTCATGATTTCATTACCTAAAAGTTCTCGTCGTTTCCCCCCCCCACACGTTCACTTGACATTTTACTTGGCAGTGATGCAATATCATGGTGAATAATATTTTATTAAGAAATAGGTCATCGGGAAAATTTAAACGGTATTCTTTCCTACAGCAAAAAAAACAAAAAAACGCAGTCAATTCAGAGCCGCGTGAGTCAAAGGGAACAAGGTTGCCACCATGTGGCGAAATGCAAACACTACATTGGCTATAGAATTAATTTAGAGCAGTGGTTTTTAATAGGGCTGCGAATCTTTGGGTGTCCCACGATTCGATTCAATATCGATTCTTGGGGTCACGATTCGATTCAAAATCGTTATTTTTTTCCCGATTCAACACGATTCTCAATTGAAAAACGATTTTTTTTTCCCCGATTCAAAACGATTCTCTATTCCATGGGTGTCAAACTCTGGCCCGCGGGCCAAATTTGGCCCGCCGTGTAATTTCATTTGGCCCTTGAGGCAATATCAAATTAACATTAGAGCTGGCCCGCCGGTATTATACAGCGGCGGTGCCGCTGTAACACAGCATTCACCGCTAATACTCATACTTGCCAACCCTCCCGATTTTCAGCGCCTCTTTCGAAAGTCTCCCGGGGCAACCATTCTCCCGAATTTCTCACAATTTCCACAATATTCAGGCAGTGCCTCAAATGCACTGCCTTTAGCGCCCTCTACAATCTGTCGTCATGTCTGCTTTTCCTCCATACAAACAGCGTGCCGGCCCCTGTCACATGATATATGCGGCTTCTACACACACACATAAGTGAATGCAATGCATTCTTGATCAACAGCCATACATGTCACACTGAGGGTCGCCGTATAAACAACTTTAACACTGTTACAAATATGCACCACACTGTGAACCCACACCAAACAAGAATGACAAACATATTTCGGGAGAACATCCGCACCGTAACACAACATAAACACAACAGAACAAATACCCAGAACCCCTTGCAGCACTAACTCTTCCGGGACGCTACAATATACACCTCCCGCTACCACCAAACCCCGCCCACCTGAGCCCCGACATTAATGAACTACCATCCTCGAGAAGATGGCAGGTATCTGGCTTGGGCACATCAGATTAGATCGGTGTGTGTCAAACTGAGCAGTAAAAAGGCCTGAATGGTTGATTTATTCATTGTTATTTCATTTTCAAATTTATTAGCCTGTGGAAAAAGTTAATGTTGATATTTACCATAGAAGGCTGCAAATAAAAAAGAGGCATTCAATTTTTTATTTAAATTTTATTTAATATACCATTGATGTTTTTTCGTTTGTTTTTTGAAAGCTGATTTTGCCCTATTAAGTTATATAAGCGTTGCTTGTTCCATATTCAGTGTTAAAGCAAATCAGTTTAGCAAACTGAGCAATAATTAACATTTTATTCATACACTTTCTCTTGCTACTTCAAGGCTTGAATGTTTGATTTATTCATTATTGTTATTTTATTTTCAAATTTATTATTAGCCTGTGGAAAAAGTTTATTTTGATATTTACCTCAGAAGGCTGCAAATAGAAAAGAGGCATTACATTTTTATTTAAATTTTTTAAGTAAACTTTGATTGATTGATTGATCGATTGATTGAATGTTGTGCAAATCGATACCGCAATATCAATAACGCTGATACCAGATATTTAGGCCCTCTTATAGGTCGATACTTTGAGTACATTGGTAATTTAAGATTATGTATGTAATTAACAGGAGCACACTTTGATTGATTGATTGATTGATTGATTGATTAATTGATTGATTGAGAAGTGTATTGACATCTTAAAGAATTTAATCCATGCAATGCTTTAAAAAGGCAAATGGATGGCACAAAAAGCCAAAAGGCTGGTTTCCATCGTGGGCCATTAAATATTCATCACATTTGATACATTCAATAATAAAAGATATATAACCTGTAACATGTATATAAAACAATACGTTAAAAAATGGATAAATTATGTACATATACACAGTATGCATGTCAGGTGATTTGAAAAACAATATATACAAAAAAAGGGGGTGGGGGTATATACACTATGTACTGTACATGACACTATGTACAAGACTATGCACATGTTGACTCCAAGAGTGAGCAAAACAGAATGAGAAAATATATATACACTATAACCACATCTAAACCTGTTTGATGCTTCGGAAAGTTGCTGGGGATCAATTTTGGTTCAGATCAGGTAGAGGTTGAGCTGAGCCATGATTTTATGGCAGTTTTAAAATTTAGTAGGGAAGTTCGAATTTTAAGGTCTGGGAAGTAACTAAATGTATGAGATCTGGTTATGTATGATATGACATTACACTATTTCCTCTCATTGGCAAATCAGCCAAGATTTAGTCAAATAAAACCCAAATAATAATAAATAAAAAAACGTTGTTTAGTATTAGTCACGCAATGAGCTATGTCAGTAATCGAATTATACTACCTTTATATAATTTTCCGGTCACATCGAGGGAATTGCCAACAGTGTTAAATTCTTTGAGTTCCAACTTGTCGAACTGACGCTGTTGAATTATATGAATCTATTTTGATACCATAAATAAACAATGTTACCTGTTTCCTATCCACTTCGTGCTTTGTGGCACATAAGGCCCTCACAGAGCTTCTCCACTTCTCACGATTGGGTCCTGCAGTCCTTGCCTCCAACCATGAGTTCCATCTTCCCTCTTTCCTTTCTTTCTCAACGGTACGCCTCCAGGTGGTCTTTGGTCTTCCCTTTCTTCTTTTCCCCTCTGGTGCCCAGGTCATGGCTATGCTGCAATTGTTGCTATGGTCCTGCCGTAGTATGTATCCAATCATCTTCCATCTTCGTAACTTTACATCCTCACTGAGTGGCTTCATATTCGCTCTTTCCAAGGGTTCTTCAGTACTGATGTGATCTTTCCAGCAGATTCTGAGAATTCTTCGTAGGCATTTGTTATGGAATATGTCAACCGCCCTGTTATCTCCTCTGTTAGTTTTACAGGTTTCACACCCGTATAGCAATACTGGTACCACTAGTGTCTTGTACAGTTTTAGTTTTGTTCTTCTTGTGATGCTTTTGGAGCTCCAGGTCTTTCCAAGTCTGATGTCTCTTTCGACAGTCTATTCTTCAGGTCCTTCGTGCCGCCTCCCTCTTTACAAACTGTGGCTCCCAAGTAGGGGAACTGGTCTACCTCTTCGACATCTTGTCTATTGGTTTGGATTTTTTCCTGGTTTCTTGCATTGATCCTCATTGTTTTAGTCTTTTGTGTATTGATCCTGCACTGGCCGGCTTCTTCGTCCATCCATGTTCAAAGTCAATCAATCAAAGTTTATTTATATAGCCCTAAATCACGAGTGCCTCAAAGGGCTGCACAACCCACAATGACATCATCGGCTCAGATCCCACATCAGGGCAAGGAAAAACTCAACCCTATGGGCTATAATGAGAAACTTTAGAGGCGACCGCAGATGTGGGGACCCGCACCCCCACTCCCTCACCCCCACCGCCGGGCTACCGGTGCAATGGACGTCGAGTGGATATAGTTAATAGTGTGAGAGTCCAGTCCATAGTGGGGCCAGCAGGAGATCATCTTGGGTGGAGACAGGTCAGCAGCGCAGAGACGTCCCCAACTGATGCACAGATGAGTGGTCCATGGGTCCTGACTTTGAACAGCTAGCGCGTCCTCTCCACGAAGGAGAGGGGGGCAAAGCAGAAAAGAGACGGCAGATCAGCTGGTCTAAAAGGGGGGTCTATTTAAAGGCTAGAGTATACAATGAGTTTTAAGATGGGACGTAAATGCTTCTACTGAGGTAGCATCTCTAACTGGAGCCCAAATAGAAAACGCTCTATAGCCCGCAGACTTTTTTTGGGCTCTGGTAATCACTAATAAGCCGAAGTTCTTTGAACGCAGATTTCTTGCCGGGACATATGGTACAATCCAATCAGCAAGATAGGATAGGATTTTATACGTAAGTAGTAAAACCTTAAAGTCGCATCTTAAGTGCACAGGAAGCCAGAACAGGTGAGCCAGTATAGGTGTAATATGATCAAACTTTCTTGTTCTTGTCAAAAGTCCTTTGTTGTTGTTCTACTCTCCATGTGCTGTTTTGTGGAGGACAGTAATGCTATATTGCAGCCCGGAAGAGTTAGGGCTGCATGGGATTCTGGGTATTTGTTCTGTTGCGTTTATGTTGTGTTACGGTGCAGATGTTCTCCCGAAATGTGTTTGTCATTCTTGTTTGGTGTGGGTTCACAGTGTGGCGCATATTTCTTACAGTGTTAAAGTTATTTATATGGGTACCATCAGTGTAACCTGTATCGCTGTTGATGAAGTATGCGTTGCATTCACTTGTCTGTGCGTGCAGAAGCCGCACATATAATGTGACTGGGCCAGCGCTCGTTGGACTGGATTAAAAATGGATTAAAAGTGGATGTGATCATTTGTTTCCGGTGAGGGTTGGCAAGTATAAGAATTAGTGGTGAAATATAATCGGGGGACAAGCTCTAGTGTTAATTTGATATCGCCTCAAGGGCCAAGTGAAATTACATGGCGGGTCAAATTTGGCACACGGGCCAGAGTTTAACACCCATGCTATACGTCATCTGCAAAGTCCAGGTCGTCGAGTTTTGATGTTAGCTTCCAGCAAATTCCATTCTCTCCCTCTTTAACTGTTCTTCCCATATCCAATCCATCACGATTAAGAATAGGATTTCGGACATATTACATCCCTGTTTGACACTGGTGTAGACTTAGACTTAGACAAACTTTAATGATCCATAAGGGAAATTGCTCCACACAGTAGCTCAGTTACAAATGTTGAACCACTCGCATGTTTCTCCTTGGTCTTCTACTGCGCACTAGAAGTGTTTGTAAAATATTTTCACCATTCTCACAATCTTCTCTGGAATTCCATATTTCTTCATAATCATCCACAGGCTTTCGTGGTGGACGGAGTCGAAAGCCTTTTCGAAATCTACGAAGTTCATGAATAGTGTTGCTTGCCACTCGTTAAACTGTTCAATTATGTTTCGCCGTATGAAGACTTGCTCAGTTGTTCCTCTGCCCGTTCTGTACCCTGATTGCTCCTTTCTTAGCCTGCAGTCGATTGCTTTTTTCATGCGATCTACAATGGCTCTTCCAACTATCTTTCCTACTACGGAGAGTAGTGTGATGCCTCTCGTGTTCTTGCATTCTTTGAGATTCCCTTTCTTTGCTAGTTTGATGATGAGCCATTTCTTCCAGTTTGTTGGGATTTTCTCATGTTTCAATATTTTTCCCAACAGTTGGTGTACTTTCTTTGTTGAGAAATCTATATCCGCTTTTAACAATTCAGCTGTGATGTTGACGATACCCGGTGCTTTTCAGTTCTGTCGCCTTTGTATTGCCTTTTTGACTTCCCCGGGTGTGGGTTCGGTTATTATGATACCTTCTATTCTGTCGTTGAATTCGCATTTGTCCTCTTGAGTGATTGGGTTTTCTGGTTCTTCTCTATTCAAGACCTCCTTAAAATGTTCTGTCCATCTCGACTTTATTGCCTCCCTTCCACTGATGAGGTTCCCATTTTTGTCCAGCACTGCTGAGCTCTGTCTGGGTTTTTCGTTGCGCAGTATTTTTGTGAGTCTGTATAATGTCTTCATATATTGTTTTCTTGCAGCATCTACAACTTTACTAGTGTTGTTCTCCATCCATTTCCTTTTGACTGCTTTTATGCTTCTCTTCACCTCTTTGACCTTGTCTGTGCACTTCTTTTCTTAGTAGTGTTCTGATTCTTTCAGAATGAGTACCAGTAGTGTTGTGTCGTTCGCGAACGATTCGTTCGAAAGAACGAATCTTTTGAGTGAACGTACTGAACCGAATCACTTCATGAACTGATTCGTTCCGTTCTCAGTTCAGTTGAGCTCCGCCGCGACCATGCCGGTATGAGTGGATCTGGCGCATTCTGTGACTCACTGAACCCTCGACGTCGGTGAACGACGCAGCCAATGAGAGGGCGGGCGGAGGGACTGAGCGAACGTTTCGTTCACCGCGTTAATGTTGGCATTTCTGGCACTTGGTTTAATATTTGTTTTGTTTTATTTAAGGTAGCCTATTTATTTTCTTTTTGTTTGCACATTTACGTTGATATTTTCTTTGTTATATTTTTAAACGTAGGCTACAAAACATTTAGTTTTTATGTTGGCATTTCTGGCTCTTAATTTATTTGTTTTATTTTGAAGGTATTTATTTTCTTTTTGTTTGCATATTTAAGTTTACATTTTCTTTGCTACAGTACATTTAGTTTTTATGTTTCTTGTTTTTATGATTCGATGAACGAATTTTTTGAACGAACCATTTTAAGGAACTGATTCTAGTGATTCAGTACAGTCAAAAGAACTGCCGATCCCATCACTAAGTACCAGATCACCAAGAAGCCAGTGCAGAGGTAGACTATGGGACTTATATTTCACATTTTGGGGTGGGCTTCTCTTTAAGAGAAACCTACTAGACAAATATCTAAAGAGTCAAGTTTCCTACCCTGCCACAGGATCGATTGTTCTCTTACACGTCGGGCCAATACATTTTGGTCACGGTGTCAATAACCGAGTTTCTCTGAAAGCGTAAAATTTCCGCAAAAAGACACACACTACTAATATACACATTTAACAGCCTTGTGAATACGTCTGAGGTGGGTTGGTCTTAAAAACGACATAGTTATAACCAAACCCAAAATCCACCAATAGGCTTAAAGAAAGGGCAGTTTCATAGACATGGTAGCCAATCAAATGACGTGACGTCACTCCTTGGCCTTTTTCTTCATTATTTATCCATTCTCTTACCGAACACAGGTCAGATGTACAGGCCCGCGTACAGGTTGTTTCCGGCCCGTGTGATTAGTTTGCCAAGTACAAAAATCAGCTGCTTTTTTTTTTTTTTTTAAACGAAAGAAACTGCTGTTCTAAATGTGTCCACTTGATGTCACAATAGAAATTCTGGTAGGCAAGCAAACGGTGTATACCGGGGCCAAGCAAGAGGTACACAGTAAAGGGTGACTGTGGCTCCTCCTCCTCGACCCACATGACACTTAAAACCTGTCGTTTTATGTCTCCTGCTTCGAACACATCTTCATTTGGCACTCTTGTTGCCCCAAAATGTCTCTGTCAAACACAAGAAAAGTGAATTTAACCCTTTTGAATAGTTTTTTTTACCTCCGTTTCTTACGGTTTGTTGCATTAGCACTGGATTCAATCCCAGAAAGACTGTGATTTAAAAAATAATCCTGGTATTGTAGATACACTGAGATGAAGTCTAAACACATTGTGTTTTTGAAGTTGCACCACTTTCCTCATAATTTTCAACAAACTTAAAGTCCAGAGGAATTTTTTGTACGTTTTCATAATGAACTTGTTCTATTTTAATGACAACAACCTTGAAATGTCTTTGTCTTCAAATTAGCGTGCCATAAATGTACCATACGGATCCCTTGGGAATTGATATTCCTCTAAGCGGCCCCTGATCTAAGCAGAATCTGTTGACATAACCTCATGTCGATTAAACATAACATGTGGATTTACCCCATCAACCTGTAATTTAAATGTGGCAACAAGGACCTACTATGAAGTCACGACGACGGTTATTCGATGACACTAGACCTACACACTTTGGTCAAGGTGTCAATAACTGAGATTCTTTGAAATCATTAAAATTCCACAAACTACTAAGACTAACACAAACTACTAGTATACATAAATAACTGCATTGTGAATACATTTAGGGACGGCGTGGCGAAGTTGGTAGAGTGGCTGCGCCAGCAATCGGAGTGTTGCTGGTTACTGGGGTTCAATTCTCACCTTCTACCTTCCTAGTCACGTCCGTTGTGTCCTTGGGCAAGACACTTCACCCTTTGCCTCTGATGGCTGCTGGTTAGCGCCTTGCATGGCAGCTCCCGCCATCAGTGTGTGAATGTGTGTGTGAATGGGTAAATGTGGAAATAGTGTCAAAGCGCTTTGAGTACCTTGAAGGTAGAAAAGCGCTATACAAGTATAACCCATTTATCATTTAAGGTAAGCTGGTTTTCAAAAAATAACACTGTTATATTCAGATTAGACTTGAAGAAGGGATGGTTTCATAGGCGTCGTAGCCAATCAAAAGGCGTGACGTCACTAATTAACTTTCGTCTTCGTTATTCCATTTTGTTACCGAATACTATAAATTGCAACAATTTTTAATATTCAAGCTTTTTATGTATGAATATTAATGATTGCATTACCTAAAAGTTGTCGTCATTTTTTCACACGTTCACTCTACATTTCACTTGGAAATAGTGCAATATAATGGTAAATAATATGTCCTTTAAGAAATACGTCATTAGGAAAAATGTAATTAACGGTATTTTTCTCTACAGCAAAAAACGCAGTCAAATCAGAGTCAAATGGAACAAGGTTGCCACCATGTGGCGAAACGCAAGCACTACATTGGCTATAGAATTAATTTAGACTTCACTTTCGAAAATTGGTTTGAAACGCACTACATGATTTATTAGCGAGCGTGTAATATGCCTGATATATATAAGTAAGAAGAAGTAAGTAAGAATTCATCCGAATTTCTTGATATAATACAATAGCACTCCCAATTCATTACATCAAAGAAGTACTTGTTTATGGCCTAGACCAGTGTTTTTCAACCTTTTTTGAGCCAAGGCTTTTTCGTTGAAAAAATGCGGAGGCACACCACCAGCAGAAATCTTTAAAAAACTAAACTCAGTTGATAGTAAAAAGTCGTTGTCGCAATTGTTGGATATGACTTTAAACCATAACCAAGCATGCATCAATATAGCTCTTGTCTCAAAGTAGGTGTACTGTCACCACCTGTCACATCACGCCGTGACTTATTTTGAGTTTTTTTTGCTGTTTTCCTTTGTGTAGTGTTTTAGTTCTTGTCTTGCGCTCCTATTTTGGTGGCTTTGTGTCTTTTTTTGGTATTTTCCTGTAGCAGTTTCATGTCTTCCTTTGAGCGATATTTCCCGCATCTACTTTGTTTTAGCAATCAAGAATAGTTCAGTTGTTTTCATCCTTCTTTGTGGGAACATTGTTGATTGTCATGTCAGTTTCAAATGTACATTGTGGACGCCGTCTTTGCTCCAGAGTAAGTCTTTGCTGTCGTCCAGCATTCTGTTTTTGTTTACTTTGTAGCCAGTTCAGTTTTAGTTTCGTTCTGCATAGCCCTCCCTAGGCTTCAATGCCTTTTCTTAGGGGCACTCACCTTGTGTTTACTTTTGGTTTAAGCATTAGACACCTTTTTACCTGCACGCTGCCTCCCGCTGTTTCCGACATCTACAAAACAATGAGCTACCGGCTGCCACCTACTGATATGGAAAAGTATTACACGGTTACTCTGCCGAGCTCCAGACAGCACTGACACTCAACAACAACACATCATTTGCAGACTATAATTACTGATTTGCAAAAAATATTTTTAACCCAAATAGGTGAAATTAGATAGTCTCCCACGGCACACCAGACTGTATCTCACGACACCGCGGCACAGTGGTTGAAAAACACTGGCCTAGACAGGTAAATGATCATGTTGTGCGAATCGATACTGCAATGTCAATACCGCCGATACCAGTTATTTAGGCCCATAGGTCAATACTTTGAGTACATTCGTAATTCCAGATGATGTATGTAATTAACAGGAGCACACTGGAAAGTAATTAAATGTATGAGGTTTGGTTATGTATGATATGACATCACACTATTTTCTCTCATTGGTAAATCAGCTTGGATATATTTAAACAAGATTCATGAAGTAATTAAGATATAATAATGTGTTCTTTTACCCACGCAATAAACAATGTCAGTAGAGACATAACACGATCATTATATGTAAGTTATCGTATGCGGACCGGTTGCGTGACTCCATTTAATTATAGACAGAATACACTTCCTCTTAACAGTCGATCACTCATTGATTTTGCTTTGAACATATCAGAGAGGGCTTCTCTTTAAGAGAAACCTACTAGACAAATATCTAAAGAGTCAAGTTTCCTGCCCTAGTACAGCATCGGTTCTTTTCTTAGACGTCAGGCCTATACATTTTGGTCACGGTGTCAATAACCGAGTTTCTTTGAAAGCATCAAATTTCCGCAAAAAGACACACACTACTAAGATACACTTACAACAGCATTGTGAATACGTCTAAAGTGGGTTAGTCTAAAAAAAACGTCACAGTTATAACCACAAACATAAATATTCAGACCCAAGCTCAAAATCCACCAATAGGCTTAGAGAAGGGGCAGGTTCATAGGCATGGTAGCCAATCAAATGACGTGACGTCACTCCTTGGCCTTTTTCTTCATTATTTATCCATTTTCTTACCGAACACAGGTCAGATGTAGGAATTTTACAATTTACAATGTACATTCATTATCTGTGTAAAAGGTAAATGACTATAACTGTCTGTATTGTACCATCTTCCATGTATGGGCAGGGCCGACGAGGTACAGTTCTTCACCCACCTGCAGTGCGCATGTGCGTCCATTCATTACGTGTTGCAGTTTTTCACATGGACTATGTGCGCATATGCGATTATTCAATTTTAGATTTCATTCCTTATCGTAGAGACAGTCCGCATGTTATAAATTATTTGTCAGATTTGCGTAAATACTCCTATGACAAGTCAGCCTACAAAATTTAGTGTCGACACCCTTATTCAATCACTATCTGATTTTTTTGTTATTAGCGAATTAAAACCCCTCTCCATCATGGCGATGTTTTTTATGACAGTAGGTCTACACACTTTGGTCACGGTGTCAATAACCGAGTTTCTTTAAAACCATTACAATTCCACAAACTACTAAGACTAACACAAACTACCAGTATACATAAATAACTGCGTTTTGAATACAATTAATGGTAGGTTAGTTTTCTAAAAACAACACTGTTATTATTCAGATTAGTCTTGAAAGGGGGGTGGGGAGGTTCATAGGTTTTGTAGCCAATCAAAAGGCGTGACGTCACTACTTAACTTTCTTCCTCATTATTCCATTTTGTAAATTGCAACACTTTTCAATATTCAAGCGTTTTCTGTGTATCTGTGTCTGTAGCAATTTATTTGGCAAATAAGTAAAACGTATTTTATCTAATTTTGAGTATTTCTGAATAAAACACAGGGAAAAAATGATATTGATATCAGCATAAACTGACCACATGAATGCGGCATTCTCGATGAAAGTGTCTCCTTTTACTCATTGTACCTGAACGCCTCATGACATTCTGCTTGTGCTCTCCCCCTTCCTCAAACATGGAGGCGCTTTACGGGCGGTCCTCCACTAAAACCAATGAAGCAGTGCCAGAGGAGGGGTTAACTTTCCCGTCATTATAAATAGGCCGAACTCTTCCTTCACATTTGCTCTTCTCCCACTAAACAGTAGCAAGACCCAGGCGGACTGGTGGTTTCTCCTTAAATCCGCAGCTAACCCAACATAACGCCAAAATGAGCAGGAAATTCTTCGTCGGAGGTAACTGGAAGCTGAACGGCGACAAGAAGAGTCTCGGCGACCTCATTCACACCTTGAACGCCGCCAAGGTGGACCCAAATGTCGGTATGTGTTAATTAGAGCAATAATAAAACGACACTGGGATGTTACACCGTGTTAGTGGAGTCACGCGTGTAAATGTGGAAGGCAAAAACGGGATCTTGTGTCATCTCCCGTCAATGGAGGGTGTGCGCGTTCAGGGCGGCACGTAGTCCACTGATCTGGTGTGTTCAGCACTTTGTATTGCCTTCTACTAGAGATAGAAACTAGTGGGGATATTATTTGTGATACTTTTGTTCTGTTGAACCAGCCTGACTACTTGTTAAAGCATACATACACAACGAAAAATCACCGATTTAACTACATTATGGCGTGAGGTGCTCTCTTGTCTGATTTTTGACATGGCGCTTGAAGGCAACAGTTGGCAGCGACCTCTTTCTGCTGCAGACTGGAAAAAGCCACCACTATGGTTGTGCTTCCACAGTGATTTTTACAATGCCATATTTTTACACTCCTGCAAATTATGCAACTATGTTGTGAGTTGCATTTAGACAGGGGTCTGATCTGCCATCTTCCCACTACCCTTGGACCTTGCCCCTTCCATGTGTTCAGGGTGTTTAGGCCATTTGTACCTTACTTTGGCACCCTTTATATCTAAAAAAAAGGGCACGTTTGGTCAGGCCAGGGTCAGCACACTGATTAGTGATCACACTTTCTCTCCCTTGGTACGACTGGAAGAGGTGGACCAGAGCACCAGGCTTGTAAACCATACCGAATTTTAGAATTAATTTGAAATAATGAACAACCACTTTGTATGAATATAAGAAAGGAATCAAAAGTGGACTGTACGTAAGGCTCTTGGTAGTATTTTTCCTCTCTATAAAACGTGTTATACTGTGAAACATGATAATGAAATACACCAAAATGATCAATTTGGGATTTCAATTTAGTTTCATGTTTGCAACCTCAATTAAAATTCATTGAATTTGGGAGAAATAGTCATTTAAATGTGGAATTCTAGCCCACAGGTGTCAAACACAAGGCCCGGTGGCCAGATGTGCCCCGCCTCGTCATTTTATTTGGCCCTCGAAAGCCTGGAAATTATATGCATCAATAAAGTACTGTAACTTTTCTTACTAAATGTATTGTTTCTTCTATTTTGGGAGAAAAAAAAATAGATGTACTCCATGTAATCGCAAATTATGTCAACTTAAATATTGTCTAATTATGCAAAAATATATTATCAAACATTGAAACCATTTTTACAATAAAATGAAATACTAATAATGATTTCAAAGCAAATTATCCATCAAATTGTGTAATGTAAAAGTAGCAATAGATTTCATGGTAAAATTAGGAATTTTACTGTGGTTTTTACAGCATTTTTCTCTAAATGGAAAAAAAAAGTACTTTTTTTTTACTGTAATAAACTGTTGATTTGCTGTAAAATCAAACAAACTGGCAGCTCAGGTGCCAAAATTTTACTGTAAAATTGCAGTTTTTTTGTAATTTACAGTATAAAAACAAATGTACATTTTACAGCAAAATTCTGGCAACTGAGCTGCCTTTTTTTTACCAAAAAAACAGCAGTACTTTTTTTCCATTTACAGTAATATACACTAAATTTTGAGGTAAAATTATTGCAACTTAACATATTTTTTTTACAGTTTAGTTTAAAAAAAATCTACTAATAAAATGCATAAAAAATAATAGTGTGTAATAATAGTATTCACTGTTAGAAGCGGCCCTCTGGGGCCTAACATAACTGCGATGTGGCCCTCGGTGAAAACGACTTTGACACCTGATCAAGCCGAATACCACCACTAGATTGGTGGCAGTTATAAAGATGTGCCGTCTAATGCATATTAGAAGTGATGGCACAAGCTAACAGGGTAGAGCATTAATGCAGTAGAGTGAGGGGGAAACACACTCAAGTACAAATGGTCTAGGTTGACTAGGCCTTTACCATTAGGGAGCCATGACCTCTGCAGTATGCGAACATAGCTGACCTTTGTAATGTTGAACTTTATGCAGGGGAAATGACCTTTTACCAAAGCATCAATAGCAGTTTTAATATAGCCGACCCAGGGCTACGGTTACAATTTGAATGCCAGACTGTCTCACTGTACTCTTTCTGCCCTCAACACACTTTGCTGCTTACTGCCTTTCTAGAGAAAAGCCAAGTGTTTGCCTATTTGGAAACACTGGATTGAGATTGGAAGTGTGTACGGTTGCACCACAAATGGTGACCGTGTGTGTACGGAGGCATGCAAGGTGATTGTGGTGTAATGTTGCTTAATAAAATAGGTAGGTTTTTTGTAGGAACTTTCATGGATCAGGGGTCTCAAAAGGCTATACAGTTTAAAGTTAGATTCATTCTGGCACTTAATATGGAACTCAATGATCAAATGTTTGTAGGAGAAGGCGTTTTCCCCCTCCCCTCTGAACAATTTACAAAACCCAAAACCGGTGAAGTTGGCACGTTGTGTAAATAAAAACAGAATACAATGATTTGCAAATCCTTTTCAACCTATATTCAATTGAATAGACTGCAAAGACAAAATACTCAGTTCGAACTGGTAAACTTTGTTGTTTTCTGCAAATATTAGCTCATTTGGTATGTGATGCCTGCAACATGTTTCAAAGAAGCTGGCACAAGTGGCAAAAAAGACTGAGAAAGTTGAGGAATGCTCATCAAACACTTATTTGGAACATCCCACAGGTGAACAGGCTGATCTGGAACAGGTGGGTTCCATGATTGGATATAAAAGCAGCTTCCATGAAATGCTCAGTCATTCACGAACAAGGATGGGTGAGGGTCACCACTTTGTGAACAAATGCTTGAGCAAATTGTTTAAGAACAACATTTCTCAACCAGCTATGGAAGGAATTTAGGGATTTCACCATATCAAAAAGTTCAGAGAATCTGGAGAAATTGTAAGCGCACGTAAGCGGCCAGGCCGAAAACCAACATTGAATGTCCGTGATCTTCGATCCCTCAGGCGGTACTGCATTAAAAAAAACATCTGTGTGTAAAGGATATCACCACATGGGCTCAGGAACACTTCAGAAAACCACTGTCAGTAACTACAGTTGGTCGCTACATCTGTAAGTGCAAGTTAAAACTCTACTATGCAAACGGACAACGACAACGTAAACCCCGGACTGTTGAACAACTTAAGCTGTACATCAAGCAAGAAAGGGAAAGAATTCCACTGGAAAAGCTTCAAAAATTGCTCTCCTCAGTTCCCAAACGTTTAATGAGTGTTGTTAAAAGGAAAGGCCATGTAACACAGTAGTAAAAATGCCCCTGTGACAACTTTTTTGCAATGTGTTGCCATTCAATTCTAAGTTAATGATTATTTGCAAAAAAAAAGTAAGTTGCTCAGTTCATTAAATGTCTTGTCTTTGTAGTCTATTCAATTGAATATAGGTTGAAAAGGATTTGCAAATCGGTATTGTATTGTGTTTTTTTTTACGATTTACACAACGTGCCAACTTCACTGGTTTTGTATAAAACACACAGGAAAGTACTGTATATAAAGAAGCTGGATGCTTAAACGGCCAGAAATGGTCTTTCTTCTTAACAGAGGTGGTGTGCGGCGCCCCAGCCATCTATTTGGACTTTGCCAGGTCCAAACTGGACCACAAGTTTGGCGTGGCTGCTCAGAACTGCTACAAAGTCGCTAAGGGAGCCTTCACTGGGGAGATCAGGTATGTGTCATAGCTCAACTGGCTGTGTTGATTGTAAATTGTGTTGTCCCGATACCAATATGTTGGTACCGGTACCAAAATGTATTTCGATACCTTTCTAACTAAAGGAAACCACAAAAAAATCATTATTGGCTTCATTTTAACAGAACATCTTATGATACAATAAACATATGTTTCTTATTGTAGTGAAAGAACAGTTTTGGCATTAAATAACAAAGTGAACATATTAGACAACTTGTATTTTAGTAGTAAGAAAGCAAACAGCAGTAAGAAGTAACCTATTGTGTCTTTTCCCATTGTATTATGTCATCACAATTATGAGGGACAAGCTGGGGCAGGCTGTAGAAATTGGATGGATGGATTATTAATCTACTTGTTCCTTTACTGTTAATATCTGGTTACGGTCTGTTTTTAACATGTTCTATTTACTTATTCTGTTATAGCACTTATTCTTCTGTTGTTTGATACTTTACATAAGTTTTGGTGATACTACAGATTCTGATATAGATCCAATACCAAGTAGTCACAGGGTCATACATTGGTCATACCTAAAGTCCTCCTGTGTCCACGGACGTATTTCCTGAGTTTATATATGATAACAAAAAAAATATATATATATTTTGTGATACTACAACGAATACATTGATACATTTTTACTATCGATTACGTACGGCTCTTGTATTTGTTATAGTTACAGTTGATATTTGTATTGATCCACCCATTTGTTAACATTCTTGCTGTTAGCGGTTAACTATTATATCCTCCTACGGTGTGTAGTGAAGCATGTTTAGCTATTCCTCGTCCTGCAGGGATGATACTTGTAAGAACCGTTATTTGTCGCCATGAAGGCGAGTATTACCTTGGATTTCCAATGGATGCAAAACAGCTGCGGACTCTTAATTTTTTCTGTCCGTTTACACCGCCTGCGGAATGTCACCAGAATGCCGTTGACGTTTCGCATTCCAGCGCTAAAGATACGCAGAGCTTTTATTTTTGCCGGACGCCACAATCATTCCAGTCAGTTTAGCTAAAATTTGATAATGTTGGACAAGAAGTTATGTACAAATACAAAATAAAATTTCTAGTTTACTTTCAAAATAAATACTCTGTCTTCAACGTAATGCATATATTACACTTTGAAGCATCCTAATGGGCGGCAACGGACATGAAGTGAACTTTTCAAAGGTTTTCAGACTCCATTTCATCTTGCTGACACAAATGGATGAGGACATTCTGATTCTGGAGGTCTAAAGTTAAATAATACTGTAAAGGCATATCCCGGGCATCTATGTGGGGGGCCTGTGTCAAAAATCAGCTGATATGATACGGGGACCGGGAAAGCAGGGGAGTGGTTTTGTGAAACAGGGATGATGGTATTGTTGCTTGCTGCAAAAAATAAATGTTTCGTTCAGCACCTGTTATTAATGGCAGGACCAAGTTTATTTGCTTCTGCTCCTCTGGAAAGACAAAATAAACTTTTTGTGGTTCGCTTTATTACAACTTCTCTTATCACGTGATTATGCGCAGATTCGCGAGATCTCGTAAAAGTCTGCGTTATTTTGATGCACGACGAACGGCGGTGGGGATTGCCGGACTGTGGATGGCGGCGCACTACCTTGGTGAGGCGTTGCCGTTACGGATTCCGTGGAAATCCAGGGTTAGTCTTTTAGAAATAGCTAAAACACTGTTGTGGAGGGGGGTGTAGCCTGCGGGCCTGCCGCGGAACGGGTGTGCAAGGACCGGCCTCGAAGACAGCGACAGGTGAGTAGATGGCCCAGGTGGGCCTTGTTATCTAATCACCTGTCGCCTTTATTAGCAGCAGCCGGGACGAGACACAGAGTTGGAGTGGGAGCCAGAGAGAGAGAGACTGAGAAAAAAGACAATTTGCTGGAATGCAAAAGCCTAGCACGACTTATGAAAATAAAACAGTGTGGTACCCTGAAATCCAGGCTCTCGTGGCAGTGTGTGGTGGTCCGCAGAACCCACTAGAGGGCAACCACTACAACTGTAAACAGACTTTGGCTGCTCACTAGCTATGTTTTAAAGCACTGCTTGCAGAGTGGCGCTTCAGTGTTTAACTTCACTTTATCGCTCAACTTGAAGCCAAAATACGTCCATTCTCTCTTCTGTCTCCACACTGTTGCCGCTTGTAAGTGCTCTGTGCGTGTGTTGACTCGCAATATAGTACCTCTTATAAATCACTAGTACTGCTGTACTTTGTTAGCACGGGTGTATCGTACAGCCCTAATTGTAAGTAACTCTCGCACTTTTGTGTCTTCAGCCCTGCGATGATCAAGGACTGTGGCATCCACTGGGTGATCCTGGGACACTCTGAGAGGCGTCACGTCTTTGGAGAGAGCGATGAGGTGAGTCTGTATGCTCTATAAAAACGCCAAAAGTGATGTGACTGGTGGTGGACGTGCTACACTTTTTTTTGCTCGGTTCATCAGCTCATCGGTCAGAAGACGGCCCACGCTCTGGAGAGCGGCCTCGGTGTGATCGCCTGCATCGGCGAGAAGTTGGACGAGAGGGAGGGCGGCATCACCGAGAAGGTCGTCTTTGCGCAGACCAAGGTCATCGCAGGTAGATTTATTTTTTATTTTTTTATCTCAACCAAGCATGAGGGTTTGCATTTTGATCCCTACACAAATGTGGAGAGCTGGCCCTATGTTGATGAATTTTGGTGCAAATATGGATAAAAAAGGAATGTATTTACTATTTTTTTCTTGTCAAAAATGGTCATATTTCATGAACATAACCTAATCTGTTAGTAAATCAAGTTTATTCTTTGTTTACTGACTGTGATTTTTGCACTAACTAGCTGTACACAGCAGTTTTTCCCACACATTCATTTATTTGTGGCGGCCCGCCACGAAAGAATTACGTCCGCCCCAAATAAAATAGAATAAAATAAAACAATTATTTTTTTTTTGTCCTCTCCAGCTTCTCAGGCAAATCATATAGTTGATGTAGATGCCCATATCGGCTGTTCAGATTTACTTTACAAAAGAGAAGTGTAGGATACTTCTCTTGTTGCCTTATTTGTATTTGACTTTATTACATGTATTTATATTAGAAACACAACATGTGTATATAACAAAGGGTGCAAAGTCTGCAGGCAGTAGGAAACGCATGGTTAAGTGTAGGGAGTAAAACTGATGGCAGTCTAAAGTTCAAGATTTTTGGAGCTCTTTGTTCAGTGGATCAGATGTTTGATGAAGCTCTGTGTCTATCTACCACCACTACTGTTTTCTGTTTATTTGTTACTGACTGTGGCAGGACACCTATGCCTCTGTTTCACTTTATGTTGCTGGTAAATAATATGGTTGTAGTAGTAGGCTAAAGTTAAATTATTTAGTATGCACTAATTAAAGGGGCAGAGCTTTGAGACATTTTAGCTTTTATATTTTATAAGATATATTTTTTGTAAGAACCACAATTAATAAATGTATTTCAGTGAATAACTTATTGTTCAAATCTGTATATAAATATGTACATAAAGTGTTGTAATTATATTGTAAAATGGATGGATGGACGTTTAAAACAAAACTGTTATTATTAATTAGTAAGTATACATTTTTTGAGCCTTTTTAGAGAAAATCAAATCATTGTAGTAAATTACGCAAATCACTCGATGTCATGGTGACCACGCCCATAGCCACGCCCCCACCACCACAGGTATCTTGGCAGTTTATGGGAAACACTGCACAGGGTCACAATGTTTTCAAAATGCTGCTAGTAAATATGAAAATTTCAAACCTCAAAGAATTATCATAAAAAAACATAGCTTTGGTAAGTGTCGTTTTGCACTAGGTACATGATAATCAATTATACCGAATATTAGATCAATGCCAACACCAAACGTAATGTATTTTGACTGTTTAGTTCAATTTTGTACCAAATAATGTCATACAAAGAGGATTTAAATGCAACATTTGTGATCAATGGCGATCTGTATAATCAATAAATAAGTTTCCCATTCGTACATTTATTTCTGATGGACTGCCACAATACAATTGGCGCTACCGGTTTGCCTTCGCCCATAAACCCATCATAATGGGACTGTCTGTGACTGTAGCTTGTTAGAATAGAGTAGAGCGCTTTATTGTCATCAATCAGGATACCATCTACCGTATGCTAACTTTAGGTCCTGGTCTGCCAGAGAATAAGAAAACAAAGCAGGATTGGTGTTGCAAACTGAGTGACTTTGACACAATATTTAGTGCGGTGGTTCTTAACCTTTTTGGAGGTACCGAACCCCACCAGTTTCATATGTGCATCCACCGAACCCTTCTTTAGTGAAAAATAAAATTGTTTTTGTTTTTTTCAAATTCAGGACAAAGTTATGTTTTTTTTACACAAAATGAACATGCATGAACATCACCTTGTTCGAAGAACAAAACCAACACAGTGAATGAACTCACAACAAATTACACACCTGCAAATCAGATGGAAAATTAGAGGTGAACATTCTTTAGGGGGATCCATAATACGCCGATAGGAAGAAGTTTTTATTTACACTATCAGTCGCTCTGCCGAACCCCTGAAGCAGACCCACTGAACCCCTAGGGTTCGATCGAACCCAGGTTAAGAACCACTGATTTAGTGTATATGCTGAGCCATTTAAAAAATAAAAATAAAAAAAGTGACTTGCAACTTTTCTGGTTTTATTGGAAACTAACAAGAAAACATGTTATGCTCTTGTGTGCGTCATGGCCAATTAACTAAACCACTGCCAAAGATTGATTGCAGCCTTGTGGGAAGCACTGACGCACAACAGTTTCACAATTCAATTCAATTAAATTCAATTCGTGCGTGCGTGTGTGTAAAGTTTGGACACACCTTCTCCTTATTCAAAGCGTTTTCTTTATTTTCATGACTATTTACATTGTACATTATTACAGAAGGCATCAAAACTATGAATGAACACATGTGGAGTTATGTACTTAACAAAAAAAAGGTGAAATAACATGTTTTATATTGTAGTTTCTTCAAAATAGCCACCCTTTGCTCTGATTACTGCTTTGCACACTCTTGGCATTCTCTCCATGAGCTTCAAGCACACCTGGGAAGTGAAAACCAATTCAGGTGACTACCTCTTGAAGCTCATCGAGAGAATGCCAAGAGTGTGCAAAACAGTAATCAGAGCAAAGGGTGGCTATTTTGAAGAAACTAGAATATAAAACATGTTTTCGGTTATTTCACCTTTTTTTGTTAAGTACATAACTCCACACGTGTTCATTCATAGTTTTGATGCCTTCAGTGACAATCTACAATGTAAATAGTCTTGGGAAAAAAAGAAAACTAATTGAATGAGGAGAAGATGTGTCCAAATGTTTGGCCTGTACTGTATATATACAGTATATGAATGTGATTAGGACCGATACGCATTAAAGGACACTTTTTTTAAGTTGGCGGTTAGAAATTTCCCAGTTTTCTGGAATGCAGCAGGAGATTTTTGTGTTGCAGTGTCCTGTGAATGACTTTTGACTATGCAGGCTGTTCACTTCTGCCTCATTCTTTTTGGAGCACACACTTGTTATTGCAGAAACTGCCTATTGCTGCAATGTAGAGAGACAAACATTAAATAACTCAACCATTACATTCTTCAGTGTGCAAATTCTGATGGTTGGGAGTCTTATCTCTTTTTTCTCTCTCCAGATAACGTAAAGGACTGGAGCAAGGTGGTGCTTGCCTACGAGCCCGTGTGGGCCATCGGCACTGGCAAGACCGCCTCCCCCCAGCAGGTAAACACAGACAACCGCCAATGTTGTCGCCCTCCGTGACCCCTACAATGGCCCACCGTCTTCTGTGTTGCAATCTTCCAGGCTCAGGAGGTCCACGAGAAGCTGAGGACGTGGCTCAAGACCAACGTGTCTGAAGCTGTCGCCAACTCTGTGAGGATCATCTACGGCGGTATGTTTGGTTTAAAATGAAAAATAATAGCACAACCCGTCTATGAGTGTGTTGCATTATTACGTGTTTTCGTCCAGGTTCTGTGACCGGTGGCACCTGCAAAGAACTCGGCTCCCAGAAGGATGTGGACGGTTTCCTTGTGGGCGGAGCCTCACTCAAGCCGGAGTTTGTGGAGATTATCAACGCCAAGATGTAAAAACCCTGGTCGATAGTCCATTAACTTTCAGCACATAGTTCTCCCTTCTTTTCGCTTAACTCAAAGTGTGTAATGCCGTCATTCCCTCTTTGTATTTCATTCATTTGTGAGGAAGCGGTTTGGCACGTGCACTAAACACCAACTGTAATGCCCTTTTACTTGAAAAGGCTGCTGTGTGACATCATGGCTATGTGTCGATCACATTTATTTGCCTTTTATTGATACCTGCGTCTTCTGTGTGCGTCTATGGTGCTCTGTGGCTTTTACCTACCCCTGTAGCTATGCTGTCATTGGCGCCTTGGCCAAGACTGGGCGTGGCATGTTCATTACAAACCTATTCATCTTGTGTCATGGCCATGGATGTTTGAGGAAGAGGAAGCTGTAACAAAAAAAATAATAAACAACCGTTTAGCGACTGTATTCAGTGTCTTGTTTTTCTCCATTTAATGTGGTTGCGTAGGACACAGACTAATGTGCACTGTAGTGTTCTCTGGGCTGCATTGAGCAGGTCATATTTCAGTGGTGAGCAGCTATTAAGACAATAATACAGGAGCTGAATCTCTCTACTCTACTTTATATATGCAGGAATAGAACACTTTCCCATCGTAGAACCACAATACGAGTAGACGTTCCGTGTTTACGCAACCTAAAAATTGGGAGTGAAATGCTAAAGGGCAATGATTCTCAAACTGTCTTGTGGTATGCCAAAAAAACACTTGATTAAAGTTTTATTTACCTATATTCAGTGTTACTTTTCAAACTGCATATCATGCTCCAGTGGCAAATTTTAAATATTCTTGTTAAATAAAACCTCAGCTTTGGTTTTTAATGAATACTTAGGCCTATTATGCTACTGTAATTTACTGTTGGTCATTATGGTGGTACTTGGAGAACCATTTTTTTCTAAATGTGTACTTGATGACAAGTTTGAGAACCATTGCATTAAGGCAATGTCAGGAAAAACAACTACAAAAAAAAAACAGAACAATTTGATTCCCTGATGGGGAAAAAAATAAATATACAGCATTTTTTTTATGGAATTGTAAAATACAAATGCACATGACACACTGGCAAGGAAAATGGCATAAAGTAACAATCTTTATGGTATTATAGTATTCAAGTTATGTAGTATGAGGATAATTTGAGTTATGCAATAATACTACAGCACAATCAGAAATAAAAACATGTACATAGACAATGAAGAAATGTAATCAATAATTTTGATAATCAAAAACCGCTAGTCTACATAAAAAAGAGCTGCAATGCTTTATTCGATGAGGAAAAAGTTTGATTTACATGCTGTTGCTTTATTTATCGTTTAATTACATAACTAATGATCAAATTGGGATCAGAGAGTGGCCGGAACTTTAAATACATGGACATAGTTTCTGCACAGCCGCTGCAAAACAGCACATCTGATTAATACACAAGTATTAAGATGCAATTTCAATGATGTGCATTTAGTAGAAAAGAATGATTATGACAAGCAGAAACATTTTTTATTACTATTTTCTGTAAAATCCACATTGATGTTATAAAATGTGATTTATCGAACAAAATAATCAATGGATTACCCGGTTACTATCAATCAATCAATCAATGTTTATTTATATAGCCCTAAATCACAAGTGTCTAAAATAATTGATAGCTGCAGTAATAAGAAAACGGGAATAATTTATTAAATACAAATACATTTAAAAAAATATTGTTTTTGCTATGGTTATAGTATTTTATTTAGTCATTTAAAAACATATCCGATATGGCCCACAAATTATAAACACATCTTTTTAATTTTGCACAGTGAAATCAGTATCTTACTCATTGTAAATGTTCTAAGGATGTTCAAGATAAACTAAACTGAATATTACGTTTGCAACTTTAAAGCACATGTGTATTTTCAGTAGAATTATATTCGAATTCCATTCAGTTTTATGGGTAAAAATTCAAATTGTTTTCCCCAATACCAACAACTTTTGATTTGGCAATTATGGGTAAAATCCACATCCTACAAGGTCCAAACCCTGGAATTTCTTGTTTTTAAAAAGCAATACAAATTATATCATAATTAATAATCGTGATATATACATATAAAAATATATCACTCTTGAATCAACGCAGTGGTTAATACTACGATCAATGTTAATTAAAAACTAAATTGGGATATAAATAATAATGGAAGTATAATGTATATAGTACATAATTGGTACAAAGGTTTAACATGTGTACAAGGATATTTCACATGCCTTTACTGTGTATATAATTGAACAGTGATTATGTTGTGTACAATGTGTATTTATAATATGTTGTGAAAAGGAAATTTCATAATTTTTGGAAGCTCATCTTGTATTTGACATTGTTTATAGGGTTAGACGCAATAAGTGTTCAACTTCAGCCTAAACCAGACCTGGGCAAATTAAGGCCCGTGGGCCACATGCGGCCCGTTGAGCTTTTCAATCTGGCCCGCTGTACATTCCCAAATAATTATTTTAGATCTTTAAGATGGAACCTGTAGCTGCCATTATGATGTGCAGTGATGTTTTCTAATGACCGTAAGTCTTCAACTATACAAAGTATTTCAATGGTTGGAATCTGCGCTTTGGGATGATATACTAGTTACTATGGTAATCTAATTAGTTACAATGGTAATCTAATTAGTTACTATGGTCATCTAATTAGTTACTATGGTAATCTACGTCACAGCAGCACAGACGAGGCGCCAAGCAGTGTGGGCGGCAAGCGTTTCCACAGACGCGGAAGGATATTTTCACAACAAAGTTCTAAATCTTAGTGATACCATACCATACCATACCAACTTTATTTATAAAGCCCTTTAAAACCAAGCACAGTTGAAGAACAACGGGCTGTACACCACAAAGAAATAGAGGCAAAGGTCAGACTAAAAATAACATTTAAAACAGAAATAAAAATACACATTGAAAAAGCAAATGCAAATTACCCTAAGAACAGTTTGTTGGATAAAAAACGGTTAAAAAAGTTAAAAACAGTTAAAAAGCTAAAAACAGTTTAAAGTCTCATGCTGGGTTAAAAGCCAGTGAATAAAAATGGGTTTTAAGAAGGGTCTTAAAAATAGCCAAAGAAGGGGCCTGTCTCACATGGAGAGGGAGATCGTTCCAGAGTTTGGGACCCGCAACAGAGAAGTGATATATCAGATGTATCAGATTGTCGGTGGGTTTATTTTGTACCCTTCGCGTTCATATTTAAAGTAGTTTACCACCACCAGGTGTGAATGAATGATGGGTTTTTAACATGTAAAGCGACGTTGGGTACTTAGAAAAGCGCTATATAAATCCCAGGTATTATTATTATTATTATTATTATTATATTTCACTGTTTGTTAAATATGTCGATCGAAAATGGGTGTGACGTTCATATTTTGTCAATATTCAGTGTTTTATCGTTCATAGAAAAAAGTAAAATTCCATTACGTTTTTTTAGGCGGTCTGTCATAACTTTTTTTAGCATTCAATCAGACATTATTGTGAGGTTTTGTATTAGTGTTCCTAAAAATAGATATACCGGCCCCCAGACACATCTTTTTCTCTAAATGTGGCCCCCCGAGTCAGAATAATTGCCCAGGCCTGGCCTAAACCCTTTCGGTCTGCAACATTTTCAATTTATGAATGTACAGCTGTTTGTTTATGTAAAACTGTTTGTTTATTTTGTTGACCATCGACCGAAGAAATAATAAACTAACTAACTAATATCATTTAATAATTCAATATAATAATAATAATTAGGGATGTCCGGTAATGGCTTTTTGCCGATATCCGATATTCCGATATTGTCCAACTCTTTAATTACCGATACCGATATCAACCGATACTGATATATACAGTCGTGGAATTAACACATTATTATGCCTAATTTGGACAACCAGGTATGGTGAAGATAAGGTCCTTTTTTTTTTTAAATTAATAAAATAAAATAAGATAAATAAATTAAAAACATTTTCTTGAATAAAAAAAGAAAGTAAAACAATATAAAACCAGTTACATAGAAACTATTAATTAATGAAAATTAGTAAAATTAACTGTTAAAGGTTAGTACTATTAGTGGACCAGCAGCACGCACAATCATGTGTGCTTACGGACTGTATCCCTTGCAGACTGTATTGTTATATATTGATATATATTGTAGGAACCAGAAAATTAATAACAGAAAAAAACAACCCTTTTGTGTGAATGAGTGTGAATGAGTGTAAATGGGGGAGGGAGGTTTTTTGGGTTGGTGCACTAATTGTAAGTGTATCTTGTGTTTTTATGTTGATTTAATAAAAAAATAAAAAAATAAAAAAAATTAAAAAAACGATAGCGATAATAAAAAAACGATACCGATAATGTCCGATATTACATTTTAAAGCATTTATCGGCCGATAATATCGGCAGATCTCTAATAATAATTGTATGCATGTTCGAAATAAACTCATACCATAGCCATAACCATTTGTTTTGATTGGACTTGTCAAATTTGGGGTGTAGTAATACCCCCACACCACCAGGTGACAGCACACAAATAGGAACTACACTTACTCCACTTAGTTACTCAATCGAGCTCATTTCCGTATTTACAAGCGGAGCGTGACGTCCGGAGTCTTGTAAAAATACGGCTTCAAGGCGCAAATTCGGGGCTTTTTTAAAATTCACCACTCCGGGTGACCACCATGATATCTTTTAAAGCTTTTCTCAACGAGAAACTGGCAGCGGTGGCGGAGGAGATATTCGGGGCCGTCGAAAAGACAATAGACGAGTACAAAGAGGAAATATGCCGTATGAAGGACCTGGAGATAGGCCGCCTTAGGATGCAGCTCAAGCTCATCAAGACAGGTTGGTGGTAATGAAATATGACAACATCTATGGGTGTTATCTATGCATATATATATATATATATATATATATAATCGCATCCTTCAATTTAGATCCATGCATTGGAGTAGAGCTGCAGGAGCACACCCATCACCACCAGCCTCCTCCTCCACCTCAGCAGCAGGATGAAGCAGCAGCAGCAGCAGACATGGAGGCCCCACACAGTGAGGAGGAAGCCAGTAGCAGCAGTTTGGAGCATTTTAATGAGCCTGCTCGGGTGAAGACGGAGCCCCAGAGGAACCACAAGGAGTTCTGGCTGGGCCACGGCTCAGAGGAGCAGCTGGAGGATTTGGAGTCGGACATTAAAGACTTCATGTCCACCGCCTCCGGTGTGAAGAACAGTTTGCAGGACCTCCCGGCTCTGCCCTTCTATTTGTACCACAACAGCATGGGGGAGGAGGGCAAGGAGAAGCCCTACGGCTGCAGCGTTTGCGAGAAGCGCTTTGCCAACTGCTCCCACCTGGCCGCTCACATCAGGACGCACACGGGCGAGAGGCCCTACAGGTGTGACATATGCAGGAAGAGCTTCGTCACCACCAGTGCCCTCAACAGACACCAGACCATACACACCGAGGGCAAACACTACGTGTGCATTTACTGCAGTAAAGCCTTTAAATGGATGGAGTCTCTTGGCAGGCATGTGAGAATTGCGCACAAGAGACATAACGCCCCTGAATGACCTCACATTTATTCATTTATCATCAGTTTACATGTGTACACATTTGGGGGTTTAAGTAGGGGTTCGTGGACCTACGTGTCAGTAGTAAAAAGAACAATGCATCCATTTTTGATATTGCTTGGCCCCATTGGGTTGATCTGTAAGGTGGGGCCTTCCCCCAGCTGACATTTGGGGTGAAAGACAGGGTTAGAACGTGCAAACGTCACACACAAATGTTCCAATGGCGATTTAAACTGTGAGGCTGGCGTGCTAACCCCTTGCCTACTGTGTGGCCTAAGCATTGTGATGATAATTCATGCATCCATCCATACCAGTGGTTCTTAAATTTTTAAACAAGTACAACCTCAGAAAAAAACTTGACTCTCCAAGTACCACCATAATGACCAACATTAAAATACAGTAGAGTAGTAGACATAAGGAGTCACAATTTAATTTAATTTAAGAAGTATATGTGAATGTTCTCTGTCTATCTGTGTTGGCCCTGTGATGAGGTGGCGACTTGTCCAGGGTGTACCCCGCCTTCCGCCCGAATGCAGCTGAGATAGGCTCCAGCACCCCCCGCGACCCCGAAAGGGACAAGCGGTAGAAAATGGATGGATGGATGGATTTCATATTTTTGGCTGTTAACATTACACACAGTTTTAACAGTAACACTGTATTTGAATATAGGAAAATCAAACTACTTTAATCAAGTGATTATTTGGCATAACATGGTTTGAGAATCACTGCTCTACACAACTGTATACAATACAAACATGTCATGCTGATGTTCTGACCACTATTCCACTGTGCTGCCCTGATTGATTGAAACTTTTATTAGTAGATTGCACATTTCAGTACATATTCCGTACAATTGACCATTAAATGGTAACACCTGCATAATTTTTTTAACCTGTTTAAGTCGGGGTCCACGTAATCAATTCGTGGTACAAATATCATCATAATACAGTCACCACACAAGTTAATCATCAGAGTATATACATTGAATTATTTACATTATTTACATTCCGGGGGGTGGGATGAGGAGGGTTTGGTTGATAACAGTACTTCAGTCATCAACAATTGCATCATCAGAGAAAACATAATATTTGTAAAGTCAAATTTAATGATTAAAATAAAAAAGTGGCATTTATTTAAAAAAAGAGTGTGTATTGTTCCCCAGTAATAGCTTACGCTTTTAAGAAGAATATGCCATAAATTGCTATATCAACAAGTGCAAACAATTTGTTTTGAAAGTTTCCAGTCAAAATATGTACATTTTTGAAGGGATAAAAGGTGTGCAATAAAAGTTGTAATTATATACTCATTGCGGTTGTTTACATTTGTATCGAGATTAAAACCAAGTTATGATTAAGTTTGTTTTTTTAATTTTTGCTTTTGCGTTGATGGCAATTTCAGCACAATCCGGTAGGTGGCAGCAGCGGCACGTCGTTGACAATCCGCAGTATTTACTGAAAGAAGGAATAAATCAATATGAGCTTCACTTCCTGGATCGCCGACTCCTTAGAATCAAATGGTTAAAAATAGAAGTGAGGTAAGGTGACCCCTTAATGGTTTGTTTTTGGTAAGATATGAAACAGCTGTAGTTTTACTTTCTTGTTAGGCCTAAACACTTAAGTATGAGTCGTAGAAATAACACTAAAGCTATAGGCTCCCTCTGGCTGACATGAATATATTCATTCTTCATGTGGTAGCTAATTGCATTTAATGCAGTACATCATTACATTTATTAAAATCCCTCATAAATTGTAAGTGGAGTTTGTTTTAAAGGGATTTTTGACCGTTATTATTAGTCAACTTTGACCTTAGTCAATCTCCTTTTAAGGCAGGGGTGTCAAACTCATTTTAGATCGGGGGCCACACGGAGAAAAATCTAATCCAATCCAATCCACTTTATTTGTATACCATATTTAACAACAGAAATGTTTCCAAAGTGCTGCACAACAATATTAAAAGCAATATTCAAATATTATCCTTAGCTCCACCAATGACTGAATAAAAAACAAAAAAATAAATAAATATAAAAACAATATAAAAATAAATATGATTAAAAACTATTTTAAAAGGTAAAACCAATTAAAACAATAAATAGAAATCAACATTTTTAAAACCACAGAGGACCACACAACTCGCGTAGTGTTAAAAGCCAAATAATAAAAGTGGGTCTTAAGACGAGACTTAAAACACTCCACTGTGGGAGCAGTTCAAACATGGAGGGGCAGAGTGTTCCAGAGTTTAGGGCCCTAAGCTACTCCCCAGTGGGCCGGACTGGTAAAATCACGGCAAGATAACTTAAAAATAAAAACAACTTCAGATTGTTTTCTTTGTTAAAAACTAGAACAAGCACATTCTGAAAATGTACAAATCATAATGTTGTTGTTGTTTTTTACACTTACATGTTGCGGATAATAGTATTCTACCTTTATTTGTCATTATTTATACTTTCTGAATAAATGATGTGATACTGTTCATTCGTCAACTCATTGGTGTTACTTTTCAATCTATCAAGATAAAAAAATTATATAAAAATCAAATTACAGGATGTTATTTATGTATTTTGCTAATTTTCCTCGACTGATGCACTAACATCATGTGGTTGATTTTTTTTTTTTTTTTTTTTACATATGTAGCATAATCTACATAGATACTAAGAATTGTTATTGCGACATCTACTGGACACATTTAGAACAGCAGTTTCTTTCATTACAAAATTTAGACTTTTATATACTTAGCAAACTCTTCCCGCAGGCCGGATAAAACTTGTTCGCGGGCCTGATCCGGCCCGCTGTTCTTACGTTTGACACCTCTGTTTTAAGGTAACAGCAACTGATCTCTTTAATCTGCCGGTTATAGCTACTATATGCTCACCAAGTTTGGACACAATTGGATAGAAAATGTCATTATTATTTCTTAGTTTTGTGTGGTTTATTGTTTTTTCATGGCACCTATAATATTATTTTACTTTAATTGTATCTTGTCTATTGTCCATCATCATTATTTTAATTTACTTTAGTTTATTGGCTTTTAGTGTCACTTATAAAAAGTTAATGGTTCGCTTTGCTTTGCATTAGTTTGCTTTACTTGTTTTATTACCTTTTTTTGCGCACAAGTGTCCAAACTGCCAATATTTTTTTACTTTAGTTTAGTTCAGTGGGTCTCAATCTTTTTTCAAGAAGTACCACCTCAGAAAACACTTGGCTCTCCAAGTACCAATTATCATGGCCAACATTAAAATACAGTAGTTTAGTAGGTCTAAGTACTCATCAAAAACAAGGCAGAGGTTTTATTTAACAAGTATATTTAAAACTGTAACATTACACATAGTTTGAACAGTAACACTGTGTTTGAATATAGGAAAATAAAACACTGTACTTTAATCAAGTGATTCTTTTGCTTATCATTAGATAGAGCCTGTGTACCACAGTTTGAGAATAAAGGGTTTAATTTATTGACCTTAAAGGTGCTGTTTGCAACTTCCCAACAGTAAAATAATTCAACGCAAAAAAATAAACAAGAACACCACTGGCTAGCTTATGTTCTTATGTCACCATTAATGGTTTAACAGACCACGTTTGTTTGACAATTGTCTATATTTTTCATAACTACAAAGTTTGTGTTGTAAAAATGTTTACGGGCCCGAATAAAATGATTGTTGTTTACCGCGGTCACTCACTCAGGCTCGTCAACACGTACGCACAGGGCAGTCCAAGAGAAGCAACGAACAATTTGCCGTCAGGTTGTTGTTATGATAGAATATGCATTAATTGACAGCGAACACTAACTATCCAAATTGCTATTATTACCTAACAACACCCAAAGCTAATGCGCGTGCATGCGTTATGTAAGTAAGTAATTACATCATTACGTATTATGTAATATTGTAACAACACTTACCATTTAGAAAAAAGGAAATAGGTCCCCTTTAAAGGTAGTGTACATAAATAATGTGAGTGTTTACAACAGTGTTTAAAAAAATACTGTATACAGTACCGGTATATATACACTACCGTTCAAAAGTTTGGGGTCACCCAAACAATTTTGTGGAATAGCCTTCATTTCTAAGAACAAAAAAAGACTGTCGAGTTTCAGATGAAAATTCTCTTTTTCTGGCCATTTTGAGCGTTTAATTGACCCCACAAATGTGATGCTCCAGAAACTCAATCTGCTCAAAGGAAGGTCAGTTTTGTAGCTTCTGTAACGAGCTAAACTGTTTTCAGATGTGTGAACATGATTGCACAAGGGTTTTCTAATCATCAATTAGCCTTCTGAGCCAATGAGCAAACACATTGTACCATTAGAACACTGGAGTGATAGTTGCTGGAAATGGGCCTCTATACACCTATGTAGATATTGCACCAAAAACCAGACATTTGCAGCTAGAATAGTCATTTACCACATTAGCAATGTATAGAGTGTATATCTTTAAAGTTAAGACTAGTTTAAAGTTATCTTCATTGAAAAGTACAGTGCTTTTCCTTCAAAAATAAGGACATTTCAATGGGACCCCAAACTTTTGAACGGTAGTGTATATGTTGTGTCCGTAAACCCTTTTTCTTTTCTTTGACTTTTCTTTACCTCATTTAATCCCGCTTTTGGTCAATAATTATATATTTTTTGTATTTTTTAATTTATTTTTTATTTGTTTTTAATTGGTATGTATTATTTATTTATTAAATGTTTATACATTTTTATATTTATTTCCTTTTTACTTTTTTATTATTTATGTATTTGATTGTTTTTGTCTTTTTAAAATGTCTTTAGTTGTAATATATTTTTGTATTTTATTTTTTTATATATATATTTTTTCATTCATCCCTCCAATCACCTTAGTCAGGCATCATTTTGCAGATGCGGGTTTAGGGCCGTTCTGCTATCAAACCTCCCGGCAAACTCCTCAAGGCAGAGAGCCCTCACTGTGGTGCTCCTTCTGCTGTTGTAGATAACGACTTGAAGATGTTCAATGATGCTTCAAGGAGTTCCTCAGCGGATCATCTTCAGCGTGGCTGAAGTGCAGAGAGATTAACTTGAGATGGGACTTGTAAAAACACACTTGGCTGCTCTGTGAGTTGCAAGTGATGGGGATGCTGCTGAAGATACATGAGATGCACTTGTATTCATTGACTATACTCTGACTGTCCCTTGTGCACTACTGACAGCCAGCGTGGAGACTTCTTTTTAGGTCATATGGGCAACAATGTGTGTGCACGGTGTGGCTAGCTATGTGCAGTAAAGTTGTTGTTGGCCACGGGGTGACCTTTATTGAGTTTGACAGCTCCACTGGGAGGAGAGGCATGACTGTGGAGCTGTTGCATCAGCTCAAGGATACAGCAAAGTGTTCTTCGTGTCACACCAAGCATGTCAACACAGTCTGTGGGACGGTTAAGGAACCGACTCATCACATGTATGGCACATTTGATATGAGAAATGAACCAGAAAATGCAGATGTTTGCATTTTTCATATATCATCGATCAGATTGTTATAATTAGGTAGACCTGCAACACAAAAAAGCTCAGTCAAAGATGTATTAATAATGCAACAATGTGTTTTTTAATGTAACTTATAGAACTCCTCTGCATTATACTGAGACGCGCGTGTAATATTTTAGGTGCCTTGCATGAGGCGTTGGGTGCAAATTATTATTTAATGTAAAAAATTAAAAAATTAGTAACATAAAAGTTACAGTAATTGGTTAAAATGGTTAATTATGTAGTATTTTATATATTATTTTCTATATATTTTATTGTAATTTTTAAGTATTTTCATTTATTTTATCTATTTTAATTTTTATTGAAATTATAATTGAATCACAAAATCAGTTTTATTTAAAATGTTGTATTTTTTTTCATTTGTTAAACAGTTTTTTCCTTAATATTTTCCTCCACTTTCACAGCATCCTGTAGTTGAAATTTCTTGCTATATTCTGTACTAAGTTTACTTAGTTATATTCAATCACATATTGTATAATTTATTTATTTTATATCATTTCATTACTTTCAAATAATTTCTCCTAATGAGAAAACAGCAAAAATGGTAATAATATAAATGGCTTGGGTGCAAATGATTATTTAATGTAAAACGTTTGTAAAATTAAAGTTACTGTAATTGGTTAAAATTGTTAGTTATGTAGCATTTTATTTACAAAATTTTCTATATTTTTTATTGTAATTTTCAATTATTTTCATTTATTTTATCTATTTTTATTTTTTATTGAAATTATAATTGAATAACAATTAAAAACAGTTTTTTTATTTAATATTTTTCTCCACTTTCACATCATCCCTTAGTTTCTATTTCTTGCTATATTCTGTACTAACTTGTCTTAGTTTTATTTAATTAAATATTGTACATTTTATTTATTTTATATAATTTCA
This sequence comes from Entelurus aequoreus, assembly GCF_033978785.1. Classification (NCBI taxonomy): domain Eukaryota; kingdom Metazoa; phylum Chordata; class Actinopteri; order Syngnathiformes; family Syngnathidae; genus Entelurus; species Entelurus aequoreus. The sequence goes on along the minus strand of NC_084741.1, from coordinate 66,358,624 downwards.
TTACTTTCAAATAATTTATCCTAATGAGAAAATGGTAATAATAAAAAAATGGTAATAATATAAATGGCTTATTAACTTTGATTTAATACTATAAAAAATGTCATGACCTAATTATTTTCGACAATATTGTACTGTATGCTTTACAACAACAGGAATCCACGTGTTCTTATCTTTTATCCTCTCCTTTCACGTGTCCTTAGCCTTCCTCACAAAGGACTGATGAAGTGCTAAGAATATCACAGGCAGATGTGATGTCATCAGTGGTGGACAATCAGATTCGTCCTGCCAGAATATTCCTGTGCATTACGTTGACACAATTATTCAAGGTGACTTTTCCTGACACACTCCCTCCTTACCGAGTATGAACTCAATGCCTTATACTGTATGTCATATTAATATATCTTTACAGTAAAACTTAATTGACTTTTGTAGGACTTAACCATAGAGGACAAAAGGGGCAGCATAAATTAAGATCACAGAGTCTTGCCATTTTCTTTCTTCGGGCGACTGAAAAAAGTTAAAAGGAGAAAACTTGTTAACAGAATCGGTCAATAGTTTTACGTGCTACAACCGTCAGTGCAAAGATGTGGACTAAAAGCATGAAGTATTAGGACTATTCAACCAAGTTGTTTTAGGTAAAACTATAGGGTTCGAAAGGGCATGTGATTTCACAATGCATTGTGGGGGCCGCTTAGCCATTTTTGCTGGACGTAGGTTTTGTTTACAAACCTACGACAAACTGTACCATATTCCAAAGACTCGCTACCTTGAAAAAAGAAGTTTACATTGGTGCAATTGATCCATATGAGCACATCCAATTGAGATTTGAGTAAGCCGCCACCATTAACGCCAAACTTGTCTATATGCTACGTTTGTAAGTGAATAATAAATGCTTTGATTCAAACTTACCAGTCTGAAAATGCCGTGAACACACCCAACATTTACCTGGGGATGGCGTTAAAAGTCATGTTTGATCGTCTCACTGCTGCTGTACGGGCGACTCGCCGCATTTTTATTTGCTTTCACGCGGGAAATGAGAAAACTCTCACCAAATCCTTTTTTATTCCTGAAGCGATCATGACCACGATTGTGGCAGTTAATGATGCCGCACATTTGCGCAATGTTTTAAACTTAAAAAAAATTAAAACAACTTAAGCGCAGAGTCTTGCATTCAGCCATGTAAATAAGCATTTCAGACTCCAGTAAGACCGACAATGCAATGCGTTCCCCTTCACTATTATTTTTAAGAACTAGCATTCTTTGCAGTGGACATTTTTTTCGTCTAGTTCTTGTCTAGTTACTTACAGAACATAAATGACCGCCATAACCACAACACCAGGGGGAGCTCCACAAACCACGTCAAACCCAGATTCCGATCTAACAAAGGTCTTAACTCATTCTCCTTCTATGCCACATCCATATGGAATGCACTCCCAACAGGTGTAAAAGAAAGTGCATCTCTATCCTCCTTCAAAACCGCACTAAAAGAACACCTCCAGGCAGCTTCAACCCTAGCCTAACACCCTCCTCCCACCACCTCCCACCTCCCGGGATTGTAAATAATCAAATGTAAATAATAAAATGTATATACTTGTTGTTATGCTTTCTGAGTTCACTATGTTCACCGCTCGCTGTACATATCCTACGAAGTGAGACCTACACTGTTACAATGTCCATTTCTCAGATGATATTATTGTTGATGACTGAAGTATGCTGACATCAACCAAACCTAACCTCCACGCCCCCCCCCCGAATCCCACCCCCCGGATTGTAAATAATGTAAATAATTCAATGTATATACTCTGATGATTAACTTGTGTGATGACTGTATTATGCTCATAGTATATATTTGTACCATTAATTGATTAACGTGGACCCCGACTTAAACAAGTTGAAAAACTTATTCGGGGGTTACCATTTAGTGGTCAATTGTACGGAATATGTACTGTACTGTGCAATCTACTAATAAAAGTTTCAATCAATCAAAACACATTTCAGAAAAAAATAGCCTGTTATACAAAATACAAGTGTCCACTGCAGTGGACTCTGACTGAATTGGGGCTCTAAGCATCAGACTCAAATTTGAATTGAATACATTCTCATTAATGCATAATCAAAACATACATTAGCAAACATTTCTGCCAAAATTTCCACTGTGGATCGAACCTAGTATATCCTGCCCTCTAAACTAGGACATTGACGCCACGCGCCATTGGAGGCAGCTACTTTGGATTGGGAAATTTGCTACTACATTCTTAACAGTGACGGAGCAGGAAGGTGCTAGGAATAGGTTTGCAATAACATTTCAAATCAAGCGCCTGTCATTCATAATGAACAATCATATGCCACCTATAGCGGGATTTCTGTACAGAGCTGAGAAAAGGGAGGGTCGGCACTGATGCTGGCTCTACCAATGTGTTTACACTGGTCCAAGTTCCTCTATACAACAGGAGCGCTGTAGTGTTTTTATTATAATTCATTTGCTGCAAAAATGTTAGTTTTTCCCACGTTTTGAGCTAATGTGCCGGTCTGGTGTCTTTTTTTTTTCATTTTGCATGTTGAATAGCCCTCAGGCATATTTTCTTCCTAACGCAAAAATGTTTTGGTGATAACAATACATTGTTTTTATTGGTTTGGAGCAGGGGCCTGCAACCTGTGCCTCTGGAGCCGCATGCGGCTCTTTTATTCCTCTGTTGTGGCCCCAGCTAGTTTATGCTTCTGTGTACTGTAGTCGCTACACAGTCCCTTGAGGCACGGTCATGAGTCTTTCAAAGTTCTCCCATTAAATTCTACGGGCATTGTTTTCTGGTGAGAAGTCATGACCCTTAACTTGTCATGATTTAGCTTGTTAGCTTCCTTTGTTGTTATTAAACAATGGCAGCTAAAGAGGAAGTGAGTGGTATTGGAACTGGTGTTGTTACAAAACTAAATGCAAGGCATTTTTGCAAAAGTGGGCAGGCAGTTTGCCTCTTGATTGAATCACGTTGTGGCTTGTGCAGCCCTTTGAGACACTCGTGATTTAGGGCTATATAAGTAACAATTGATTGATTGATTGATTGAACACAGGACAAGTACTAAAAGCCAACCAATTACAGCCTTTGCCGTGTCGCTGCTACGCAAAGTTAAGACTTGTCCTTTCGGCGTATGTTACGCTACACAAGAGGGTTTGGAGGCGGACAACTTAGCTCGCCTTAACGCCGCAGCATAAACAAGATGAAGATGGAATAGAGCTAAAGTACAGAACCATGGAAATACCTTAGTAAAGAAGAAACGTGGAAGTAAAGGAGCTGTGTGACAACCAGTGTTAGGCATTATGCTGTAACATAATAAGGGCGTCACTAAGACACACAACTTTAACTACTACAGGGGAATAATTAACAACAATTTGATGAAGTGACAATCATGTATTCCCACAATACCCTGTTTGTAAAATAAGGAGAGATGCTCAAAAAGGTTAATTATGTCTTCTTCTTATTCATGTACTTTTTCAGATTTTTTTGTAATCAGTAATCGGTATATTGGTACAGTGGTCGGTATATTGTCAGGTACATGTTTCGACTGTCATCTGCAGTCTTCTTCAGAAGGGTCACCTGACCACTGAATAGTTGCCTTTCAGCTGTTCTTATAGGCGTGGCCAACCAGACAGACCTGTCAAGTCTACCTGGTTGGCTCCCCAGCCCCCGCTGCATGATGGTTAATGGAGGGGGGAGTCCCAGGTATGCTTCCTCATCCCGATTGATGGTTTCCTTGAGCCGCTTCCTTAGTTTGATCGCCTCCTTAATCCATCGTTTGCATTTGTTACTTTCTGTGCCGATGATTTTGCCGTTGTCCCGGTCCATGATGTGGTTATTTATTTTGCAATGATCTGATATGGCTGATTTTAAGATTTCCTGTTCGGATTTTTGTTTTAGGCTTCTTGTAAACCTTCCAGTTGTCTCTTTTTCGCATTCTTTCTGATGTTCTTTCTTCCTTGTGTTGAATGTCCTCCCTGTTTCTCCCATGTATGATTTTCACGGGATTTCGTAAATTACATTGCATTTCTTGTCTTGTTCTATTTTGTCTTTTGAATGTACAAGTAACTGTCTTGTTTTTGTGTGCGGTTTAACTGTTGTGTTTATTTTGTGTTTTTCTATGACTCGTAAAGTAAAGGAGAGATACAGCCACACAAGCATATTCAATCCATGTAATAACTATAATTTATTTATTTTTCAAAGTTATTTGGCTAACACCGGTGACAACACATCATAAAAACAAAAATCTGTCAAAGTTGAATCTTGACTAATTGTCAGGTGACGAGAGGTGTGGATCGTTACCTAGGAAAACTATAGGGGATAAATAGAAATTAAACCAATTACAAAATAAGAATATAACAAAAAGAACAAGACAGGAACGTAACGTGACAATACGTTAAAGCAGGAGGGTCAAACGTATGGCCCGAAGGCCGGATCAGGCAAGCGAACAGGTTTTATATGGCCCGCGGGATGAGTTTGCTAAGTATAAAAATTAACCTGAAATTTTTGAATGAAAGAAACCGCTGTTCTAAATGTGTCCACTGGATGTCGCAATAGCAATTCTTTGTAAATTTGTAGATGATGCTACATATGTACAAAACAAACCACATGATGTTAGTACATCAGTTGAGGAAAATGATCAAAGTACATAAATAACAGACTGTAATTTGATTTTGATATATTTTTTTTAATCTTGATAGATTGAAAATTAACACCAATGAGTTGACTGATGAACATTATCACATTATTTATTCAGAAACTATAAATAACTACAAATAAAGATATAATACTATTACCGGCAACATGTAAGTGTAAAAAAACAACATCATTATGATTTGTACAATTTCAGAATGGGCTTGTTCTATTTTTAAACAAAGAAAATAATCTGAAGTTGTCTTTATTTTTAAGTTATCGTGCCGTGATTTTACCAGTCCGGCCCACATGGGAGTAGATTTTTCTCCATGTGGCCTCTGATTTAAAATGAGTTAAAGGAAACTGTATATGTAGCATTCACTTCAATATAGTGATTAAATATGTTTTGTGGCTTCGGTGGGTTTTAATTTGGTGGAAACGGGCCCAATTTGCTCTTTTGACGCCTGGTGTGGAGTGACTTTTAGGCACATAGCGTAAATAAGGCTATATTTTGACAGCAGTTGGTTACGTTACGGTAGAGCTAAACTAATCCAGCACATTAATGTAAAAGGGAAACTTACCGTAGTTTAGAAATGTACTAATTGCCAGAATACATACAGTACGTTATCATAACAAACATAATACGATTGTTGTTTATTCTGCAGTCTCCGAAGGCCTCGTTCAGTGATCCGTGTCGGTCTAAAGGAGGGTTCTGTGTGTAAATCCCAATTTTGCAGTTCCTTCATCATCGCGCCCCCCCCCCCTCCCTTTTTTTTTTTCATTTTTACAGTTCACTATGGAATGCCAGTTCTACAGGGCGGCTGCTGTTCAATAGAGCAACTCAACTCCCATGTCTCGCACTCATCCCATGTGTCTCCTATTAGCCACACTCGCCAAAAGACAGGGAGGGGGGAGACTAGCGGAGGGAGTCTGAAAAAGGGGGAAGGGGGAGGCGCGTGAGGAATTTGATATGCTTTGTGCAAGAGTGACTTGTATAAAACAAAGACGGGACCCACAGACTCAAGGTAAATGACTGCACGTGAAAACATAGCAAAAAAAAGATAATTTATTCCCATGTTGTTTTTTTTTGCTTTCATCTTGTTTCACAAGGTCAATTCCAAATGAAAAGTGACAGTCGTACCATGAAAATGTAAAAAAATAATACAAATAATATGTACTTATATATATATATATGTATATATATATATATATAATTATTATAGACAAACCGACCACATTAATAATAATAATAACAATAATACTGCTGTAAACAAAACACTAAAAGGCTGGTCTCATGCATATAGAATCCTCAGGTACAAATGAGGGCGTAGTTACTAAAATGAAGAACCAAAAAAGTTCCACCGGTAAGCTCCTCTAGCTACATGCGATGACATAAAAAGACTCATTCTGTCTGGCGTCAAGTATTTTACACATATTGTCCTTCACACTATTCCCCCCTTATTCCCTTCTAATTCATATACTGTACAGAGCACAATACAAAAAACAGGACTGAAGTTTAAGAACACAATGCTGGGGGAAAAAAAGAGTCTGGAACTTCAACTTGGTGCAGTTCACAGGGACGGAGTATAAATTCCCCGTACAGTCTTTGTCCCTTCATAGTTTTTATTATTAGTGCTTTTATTTTCTTTTTTATTTAAAGTTTGCACACATTCTCCCATGTTTTGTTCCCTTTCTTGTGCCGCTCCCTCACAGGGTCTTGTCACTTTCTTTCTTCAGGTGACTAAAGGTGAAAGGAGAAAAGTTGTTAACAGAGTTAGTCAATCAGTTATGCTATGATGAATACCAGGGGTGTCAAACTCATTTTAGCTCATGGGCCACATAGAGGAAAATATATTCCCAAGTGGGGCGGACTGGTAAAATCATGTCATGACAACTTAAAAATGAAGACAACTTCAGATTGTCAATCAATCAATCAATCAATCAATGTTTATTTAAATAGCCCTAAATCACAAGTGTCTCAAAGGGCTGCACAAGCCACGACGACATCCTCGGTTCTTTGTTTAAAAATAAAACAAGCACAATCTGAAAACATACAAATTATAATGTTTTTTTAACACTTACATGTTGCTGTTCATAGTAGTCTATCTTAATTTGCCGTGATTTATAATTTATGGATAAATGATGTGATAATGTTCATCAGTCAAATAGGTGTGAGTCTGGCAGAGTTTTAAAATGCTCTCATTGGTGTAAAATTGTATCTATCAGAAGATGTAATAAATAGTAATATCAAAATCAAATTACAGCATGTTATTAATGTAATGTACTAATTCTCCTCAACTGATGTACTAACTAACTAACTGATGTGGTTTATTTTGTACATACATATGTAGCATCATCTACATCAAAACCTGTGAATTTGGACTCATATCATGACTCACACATGAAGTTAGAAGGGGATACATGTTATTTCTGCATATTTATGTGCGCCCAGATAATGTGTCCCCAGTCCTCTATCTTAACCGGGCACATAGCCCCGCCCCCTCTGAAGTCATGCGCACTCCTGCAGCAGGTGATACAAAGAACTGCTATTGCGACATCCAGTGGACATATTTAGAAGAGCAGTTTATTTCATTCCAAAATTTCAGCTAATTTTTATACTTACCAAAATCATCTCACGGGCCGGATAAAACCTGTTAGGCCCGCGGGCCGTACGTTTGACACCCCTGATCAATAGAAAGGTGCCGACTAAAAGCATGATGTGACGTTTCCTCCCAGCACCTACATTGTTTTTATATTGTAGGTGCCTTTTTGGGCACTCAAGAACATTGAACATGTTTTGTGTTTATCCAAGTTTGTTAGTCATGTGGAATTTCCAGTACATTCCAATTGTGCAACATTTACCTTAAAGCTTCATTAAACTACCCTTCCAATAAATAGCCAGCAAACGTAGTATACTGAGCACAGTAACATCAAAGGGAAACGACTAAGAGATGAACTTATTCCAGATATCTTTCGTACTAGCAAGGAAGCTAACCTTTAAGGCTGGGTTCAGCAACCCGCGGCTTGAGAGCCGAATGTGGCTTTTTAGTGGCTCCCTGGAACTCTTTCAGAGATGTGTGAAAATGGACATAGATGAAGAAAACATTTTTTTGTTTGTTTTAATATATTTTTCTGTAGGAGAAAAAACATGACACAAACCTTCCTAATTGTTAGAAATCCTGTTTATATTAAACATTATTCACTGATGAGAGTATTTGGCAAGCACCGTTTTGTCCTACTAATTTCAGCGATCCTTGAACTCATGGTAGTTTGTTTACATGTACAACTTTCTCCGATGCTGCCACAGAAAGACGGGTTTTATGCCACTCCTTCTTTGTCTCATTTTGTCCACCAAACGTTTTATGCTGTGCGTGAATTTACAAAGGTGAGCTTTGTTGATTTTACTGATTTGCTGGAGTGCTTATCAGGCATATTTTGTCAATCCATGACTGCAAGCTAATTGATGCTAACATGCTATTTAGGCTAGCTGTATTCACATATTGCATCATTATGCCTAGTTTGTCGGTATATTTGAGCTCATTTAATTTCCTTTACTTATGTCCTCTGTATAGTCAATTTATATTGGCATGTCTCATGACATATTATCTGTATGTAATATTGGCAGCATTTCTGATAGTTGTTTATGTGCCATGTTGTTCCAGACCACAGCACCCAGCTTGCAAATATTTTAATAAATCAATTAGAAGAAGACAACCTGCCGTTTCCTTAAACTTGGACACACACATCTACTATACCTTTGGCCATTCTGAGCCAGTATATTCCAGAAGTTATCTCATCCTGTAAGAAGCCTCCATTTTACTAATGATCTCCAATGTTGCAAAAATGTGTAGGAAAAACATTTAAAATACAACATTTCTGTCATCAAAGATTAGCGTCAGGCTTTGATAGTAGGCTAATATAGACACTTACATCATGTGTTGCCTTCATTATAACACATATATAAGACTTTTAATTTTTTGCGGCTCCAGACAGATTTTTTATTTTTAGTTTTGGTCCAATATGGCTCTTTCAACATTTTGGATTGCCGACCCCTGGTTTAAGGCCAAGAGAATTGAGTTAATCATGGATATTTCTTATTGCCGAGAGCTCAAACCACTCGTAAACGTTTTTGTGTGTCTGTATGCGGAGTAAAACTATGGAACAAACTGGACTTACAACCCAAGCAATGCCAAACTATTAATCGATTTAAACTATTATACAAACATGGGGTCTGGTTCAAATATAGAGAGGGTCTTTAATTTGACCTGCTGCTATACTCTGTCTCAAAGTGTTAACATGTGCTCAATGTTTCCTTACCATTATTGCTATGTTGTCTGTCTATTACCATTATTGCTATGATGTCTATTACCATTGTTGGTGTATTCATGATTCCTACATTGTTGATACAAATTATTGTTACAGTGTGATAATTATTGTTACCTGTGGTAATGCCACTATGATACAACATCTGTATTATAATCCTTGAACAAAGTAAGAGTGAAACTCATGTGAATAATCACTGAATGGAGAACTGGGGGTGGGATTAAATAAGTAATCTTCTTCCCACTCCCTTTCAGGCAAAACTGGACAATAATGCACTATATTAATTTATATTATTATGTTTTGTCAACTTGTACTTCTTTATGTCATTGCCTGAAATAAATAAATAAATGAAAAAAAAAATGAAGTCAGCTACACATAGTTACTTTGCAGTAGCCTTTGTTACAAATCAAAGGATATACTTTCCCTTTTTGCCAACGCAGTCTGCTTGTATTGGGGACATGACCTCAGGATTCAATGGGAGGTGTCCTATTTGGAACCTACTATGTGAGTAAATGGTATCAGTCTGTGCTCTACTGATCATTTAATGGTTTCAGTTATTTCATGACTAATGGAAAATGATATTCAGGATTTGTGTTTGTGTACATAAAAAAAACGCACCTGTAGTACTCGTCCTGGGTGAGAGAGTGGTGGTGATGGTGATGTATCCACTGTTGTTCCAGGGCCAGTCTCTGGATCTGCAGCTCCGCGCTCTGGGCCTGCTGCATGGCCTGGAGCTGGTGGGCTGCCGACATGGGACCAGTGAGGGAGGACTGTTGGGGCAGGTCACGGAAAGGAGCACCTAGGAGAAGTTTCCCGGAGGAGGAAAAAAATCATCAATACCACTGCTAAAAGTGATCTCTGTGAACTTTGAGGACTCATTTGATAGAAAAAAAGTGAGCGAGTACATGGACGAGGAGCCTTCTCCTCACCGAACAGCTGTTGGCGAAGCACCTCGCTGTCAGTGAGGGGGTGAGCCAGGATGGGGTTGCCTATTGTCGCTCCGGGGTAAGGGAGACGCGTCAAAGGAGACCCCGACGCCAGCGGGTCCATCAGGGGGTGAACCCCGCCCGCCGCTAGATGCCAATGATGTAATAGGAAATATAGGAGATATTTAATAAGAGCCAAAGAAGCAGCAAATATCTAGAAGGTAATAAAGACCTACATCAGGGTAGGTAGCATAGTTAGTAGCAGTGGGTACCTGTGTCTTGTTGGTGCAAATGAAGGTGCGAGTGGATGTGGGAGTGCTGGTGATGGTGGGGCGTCACATTTAGCATCTGGACACGACCTGTGTTCTCTCCCCCACTTCCTCCACCTGTTCCTCCTCCGTTTGAGGTGCCTCCTCCTGCACTTCCTCCCCTTTCTCTTTCCCTCTCCCTCTCTCTCTCACGTTCCCTGTCCCCAAAGGCCGGCGGTGCCGCTCTGTCTCGTTCTCTCTCCCGCTCTCTCTCTCCACTCCTGTCTCGCTCAAAAGAGGTGGGTGAGCGAGCGGGGGTTGGGTAGGTCTCAGATGAAGTGGTTGGTGGTAGATGAGATGGCAGGGAACTAGGGAAAGAAGAATGGGGTACTGGGTGATGAACTGAAGTGGCGTTAGAGGTGGGTGTCGCAGGTAGAGCAGGAGGAGGGAGAGGAGGAGCCGACGGAGGGGCAGCCGGGCCTGCTGGGGGTGGGGCAGCGGGAGGTGGGGCAGCGGGCGGTGGCGCGGATGGAGGGTGCGATGGAGGTAGAAGTGATGAAGGAGGGGGATTGGACAGGGACTGAGGGGCAGGAGGGTTTGGGGGTCTAGCTATTGGGGGCACAGTCGGGTTCTGGAGATGTAGGGGGCCGGCAGGAGGTGGGGGAGGAGTGCAATAGAGTGACACCTCATTCGGTCCCCCTCCACCAAGGAGCAAGGAGTGGGTATGTGCATGGGCACTGGCATGGGAATGGGTGTGAGCCAGGGCTAGAGCTGCAGGATCAGCCATGGAGACTGGTGGATAGACCCGTTCATCACTTTTGAATTCAAATCCTGGCTTCATGCGCTCACGGTGAGCAGCAACCGCATGAGGAAAGCCAACTCCTCCTAACCCTGAACCCCCCATTCCTCCAGGCACTGGGCCTCCCCCGACCCCAGGGTGACCACCAACACCATGACCCCCTTCAAGGCTGCCGCCATACAGAAAGCCCAAGATGGCTGCAGCTGTTGCAGCATCAGCAGGTAGGTGATGTGGGTGAGCTAATGCATGATGATTCTGAAATTGGGGTAGAAAGAATGATGGATGGACATGAGGATGACCATGGTGCATTTGAGGGTGGTGTGCTTGAGCCCGACTTGCTGCCCCAAGTGGAGACATAGCATGGGGACGAGCATACTCGCTCAGGGTTCTTAGAGCTGGGGTATCAGGACCAAGGTATGGACCACCAATACCTATTCCCAAAGCTCCTTGATGGCCCCCAACCACTGCTGATGCCCCAGCCATAGACGGCAGGAGAAGTGAGTGTGGGATAGCATGAGAGAGGCTGTGATGGAGGTGGTGGCCTGGAGGAAGGTGAGCATGCGGGTGAGAGTGGTGATGCTGAGCGTGAGGTGGTGGATGGGAGACCGGGTTGCCCGGACAGGAGGACGATGAAGGGTCAAGGATCATAGAGGACGAGGAGGGGAAGAAGAGGGAAGAACCATGACGAGCCCCTGCAGCTGCACTGGCATCTTTCTGTTGCTACAAAACAACATAAGAAGAATAAATAAACATTAGTTCTTCCATGGTGTGATCATGTTATATATATATATATATATATATATATATATATATATATATATATATATATATATATATATATATATATATATATATATATATATATATATATATATATATACATGCTCTTTACCATTCATTCATTTGACACTATTTAAAACAGTTTACTAGCCTTTTTTTCCACAAGCTTACCTGTAGATGGCGATCCAGTTCCCTCTCACGCTCTCGCTCCCTTTCCCGTTCTCTCTCTTTTTCTCTTAAATCTCTGGCCCGTTGCTCAACCTCCCTCCGAGCTCTTTCTATCACCTCATTCCTCTTCTTCCACAATTTAGAACCGTCCAACGGAACAAATAGGACATCGCAGCGGGCGCAGGAGTTGCAGCTACCACGGTCAAGGACTTTGTGAAACCTAGAGACAAGTGACACAGTGCATCATTATTTCAACCATAAGGACTCAGTACCACAATCATTTTGATTCCTATTTTAATTGATACCTAAATACAAATAAGAAAATAATTACCTTGCTGATTGGCTAGCATGGATGGGAATGTCTACAGGTTTAGGCTCAGGAGACGGACTTCTCAACACAGTTGGTGGACTGTTACTTTCTTCCCTGTCTTCTGGTGGTTCCTGCTTAATTACAGGCGGTTGGGACAGGCCTGAATCTGAATGGCCATCTCCACAGGGAAGTGTCGGGGTAGTAATGTTGTTATTAGTAAGCGGTGGTGGGCCCTTAGAGACATTATGAGGTGATTGGGAGTTTGTATTGCTGTTTGTGGGTGTGCCACTGTTGCTATTGCTGTTAGCCAGGTTATTGCCACCACTCCCATTTGCGTGGTATGTTTCACTGAAGCTTGAGTGGCTGTTCAAGGTGGCATGTAAAGGGGAGGGCCGGCATCCAGGTGATGGCATGCCTGGTCCAGGAAGGGGCATGTTGGGTGCAGAGGTGGGTCCAGGGGGGAACGACGAGAAACCACCTATCTGATTAGTGGAGGGGCTGGGTAGTGGGGATAGATGTGTTGGAGGAGTCTGAGCAGATGACTGGTAAAGTGGGGGACGTACATTAGGTGCCATACCTGGTGGGGGTTGCTGAGTATGGGAAGTTTGAGATGGATAGGGGGCATTTGGAGGGTGTCCATGACTGGTAGAAGAGGCTGGAGATGGGGCAGGAGGTTGATTTGGACCACCACGGCTTTGGTACAGGGCTGACTCTCGCAGGTTTGAGTCCCTTTCTCTATCTCTAAGTCCAGACTGGTAATGGGGGTGAGATGGGTGAGCATTTTGGATTCCACCAGGCCCTGAAAATTCTCTTCCTAGATTAGAAGTGACGCCAGGTGGGCTGAGATAATCTCGATTAGTTCCTGTGGAGGGAAGTGCGCCTGCATTGAAATCTTTCCCACCAGTGGAAGGATACTCTCTGTGAAAGGAGTCAGGTCCAGTGGAAGGTGTTTGTGTCTTGTCCATGGAAGGTGGAAAATCCCGATTGGAGGAGTTTGTGGGATGTGAGTGTGGGGGCAGGGAAGAATGAGGTGGGTGGCCACTGTTGTTTTGGGGAGATGTCGGTGGATCTCGGCTAAGCATGGGGTTAACAGGTAGTCCACTAGCTGTACTGGGATGGTTTCCTTGTGAGATGGCATTGTTGTTTGGGTTACAGTTTCCTTCTCTTGTTTGGCCTCCAAACTCACCCCACCTGCCTCTGTCTTTGTCTCTTGGATGCCCCCCTACAGCTCCATTGGGGGAAAAGTCTCTACTCTGGTTTTGGTTTGGCACAGGAAACTCTCTTCCTGCATCACGTTCCCTATCTTGCTCTCTTTCTTTGAAAGCTGGAACAAAATCTCTTCTCACAGCACCTATATTAGAAGGTCCATCTCTTCCAGAGCTTTGAGACTCCCGGTTCTGACCTACAGACAAACCGGCAAACTCCCTGCCTTGAAGGCCACTCATCCCGCTAGTACTATTAGCCCCACTATTTGTGTTGCTGTTGTTAACAATGGGAGCAGAGAACTCCCTGTTGAGCTCACCCCTTGCCCCCCTCTCCCTGTCTCCCACAGCACCCCTGTCTCTATCCACTCCTCCTCCAGCATACCTGGGAATGTACTCCCTGTGGGGGTGAGGATGCGGGTGGGGGAGATAAGAAGCGTGAGATGTGGAGTGTCGAGAGGAAGGAGGGTTGTACACAGAGGGAAGTTGCTGCTGCTGCACCGGGGGCTGATGCTGGTGTGAGTGATGGTTGCCAGGGTAACGGGTGTAGCCCCAACTCCCCTGGCAACCGGTTGCTGTGCCACCCTGCCAGCTTGGGGAGCTGTAATGATGGGGGTGGGCGGTGGTTTGAGTCTGGGGTTGTGATTGAGGCTGCGGCCCAGTCGGCAACAGGGTAGGAGGAGTGGACTGAGCTTTGTCCAGGTGCTTATCGGCCTTTTCTATTTTGACCTCAGTGGGAAGGTTTTGTCCCCCGAGCTCCAGTGGTTTAAGAGCAGGTGGAGGAGGAAGAGGTGGGGGCAAGGAGTGGGGAATGCCGGGGCTGTTATGGGAAAAATCTCCACCGGCAGCAGATGTCTTTGTCACACATTGTGTGTTGGCTTTGGAATTTATTCTATTGCCACTTGGCACAGCATCAGTGCCAGTAGGTCCACCATACTCAACTTTACACATGAGTTTGGAGTCCATGGAGAAATAAGACTTCCTCCCACCAGAGCTGTCATTTGAAGAATCCCCAGCTCCACGGAGCGAGGGGTTGGGACCTGAGGAGGGGCAAGGATGGATAGGCTTTAGAGCACAGTCCTCAATTTGTGCATCCGCATCCATGTTTTGTCCCTCTCCACAGGGATCCTCCACTCTCCGTGTCCTTCTGTCCTCTAAAGACACGCTTCCTGCTCCTCCATCTTTGCTTTTCTCCCGTTCCCTCTCTCTATGCTTTGGTGATTCAGGGCCCTCGGAGTCAGAGTCGAGGCTACCCAGAGGGGAAGCGGAGAGACTCGGGGATGAGGAACGATTGTCCTGGTCGATGTCCCGCCCACTGCTAAGGCTGCTGCTGCTATTTGCCAGGCTGCCTACAACTGAACTCCTGCTACCCTGTGATTGGCCATCTTCATTGTCACTCTCACGGGATTGGCTGGCTGCCGAGGTTGGAGGCGGGACTGTGGATGGAGCCAAGCTGTCAGTGGAGTGTGTTGATGTTGGAGGGTTCTTGTTGGCGGCCGAATCCTGATGAGAAAAGATCATTTGTGGATGAAGTAAAAATCAAGGCTGTATTACCAGAGCACAGCAGAAATAACTTCTTATAGGTCAGACACACAAGCCATTTGGATAAATTTTTCTACAGCTTTATATAACAGGCCGATGAAATTCAACACAAACCTGAACTTTCTGTCTTTTTGCCGGAGACACAAGTTCCTCCCCCTCGCTCTCGGATGAATCATGCCCTTGTGATCTGCGACTGAAGCAATTCCCAGCCAGTTCCTCACCGCCACCTCTTGGCTAAAGTGACACAATACTTTTAATTCTTCAGACATGCATTACTTTAGATACATAGTATCTGTTTTCAGACAAATCAAGGACTCACTTTTATGCCAGGTACATGTGTTATCACAGACATCTATGCTATTAAGATGATTGCATATCATCAGTCACTGTATATATATATATATATTATATATAAAGAGTGGACAGGCTCTAACCGTTTGTCTCTCATTGCGTTCAGGTCGAGTGGGACTGGGGTGCGGGCGTCTACCCCTCCTCTCCTCACTCGCCCCCCGCCGCCGCCCACTGCGCATGGGCATCTGCATGGCCCAAAATGCAAAAGAACAAGATTTAGCACAAAATTTCAAAACAGGAGATGGTAGCATGTTGTTCAAAGTGAGACGTTAAAGCATTGGACCAGGGGGCTTTGTGCGTGGCACTGTGAAGCTCTCCTTACAGTGAATATACAAACCCCGTTTCCATATGAGTTGGGGAATTGTATTAGATGTAAATATAAACGGAATACAATGATTTGCAAATCATTTTCAACCCATATTCAGTTGAATATGCTACAAAGACAACATATTTGATGTTCAAACTGATAAAGATTTTTTGTTGTTGCAAATAATCATTAACTTTAGAATTTGATGCCAGCAACACGTGACAAAGAAGTTGGGAAAGGTGGCAATAAATACTGATAAAGTTGGGGAATGCTCATCAAACACTTATGTGGAACATCCTACAGGTGAACAGGCAAATTGGGAACAGGTGGGTGTCATGATTGGGTATAAAAGTAGATTCCATGAAATGCTCAGTCATTCACAAACAAGGATAGGACGAGGGTCACCACTTTGTCAACAAATGCGTGAGCAAATTGTTGAACAGTTTAAGAAAAACCTTTCTCAACCAGCTATTGCAAGGAATTTATGAATTTTACCATCTACGGTCCGTAATATCATCAAAGGGGTCAGAGAATCTGGAGAAATCACTGCACGTAAGCAGCTAAGCCCGTGACCTTCGATCCCTCAGGCTGTACTGCATCAACAAGCGACATCAGTGTGTAAAGGATATCCCCACATGGGCTCAGGAACACTTCAGAAACCCACTGTCAGTAACTACAGTTGGTCGCTACATCTGTAAGTGCAAGTTAAAACTCTCCTATGCAAGGCGAAAACCGTTTATTAACAACACCCAGAAACGCAGTCGGCTTTGCTGGGCCTGAGCTCATCTAAGATGAACTGATACAAAGTGAAAAAGTATTCTGTGGTCTGACGAGTCCACATTTCAAATTGTTTTTGGAAACTGTGGACGTCGTGTCTTCCGGACCAAAGAGGAAAAGAACCATCCGGATTGTTATAGGCGCAAAGTTGAAAAGCCAGCATCTGTGATAGTATGGGCATGTATTAGTGCCCTAGACATGGGTAACTTAGACATTTGTGAAGGCGCCATTACTGCTGAAAGGTACATACAGGTTTTGGAGCAACATACTGTATGTTGCCATCCAAGCAACGTTACCATGGACGCCCCTGCTCATTTCAGCAAGACAATGCCAAGCCATGTGTTACATCAACGTGGCTTCATAGTAAAAGAGTGCGGGTACTAGACTGGCCTGCCTGTAGTCCAAACCTGTCTCCCATTGAAAATGTGTGGCGCATTATGAAGCCTAAAATATCAAAACAACGGAGACCCCCGGACTGTTGAACAACTTAAGCTGTACATCAAGCAAGAATGGGAAAGAATTCCACCTGAGAAGCTTAAAAAATGTGTCTCCTCAGTTCCCAAACGTTTACTGAGTGTTGTTAAAAGGAAAGGCTATATGTAACACAGTGGTGAACATGTCCTTTCCTAACTACTTTGGCACATGTTACAGCCATGAAATTCTAAGTTAATTATTATTTGCAAAAATAAAATAAAGTTTATGAGTTTGAACATCAAATATCTTCTCTTTGTAGTGCATTCAATTGTATATGAGTTGAAAAGGATTTGCAAATCATTGTATTCCGTTTATATTTACATCTAACACAATTTCCCAACTCATATGGAAACGGGGTTTGTAATACAACACTGATTTTCTGGAGCCAAAACCAATAACTATTAAGTCATTCACTCTACGAACTGAAATATATTGCCTTAAACATAACTGAAGTTAGCTTACGATTTTTTCTTTATTTTCTTCAGGTTTCTACGCCTCCTGTGAGGTTTTTCTGGGACCCCTTGTGGCAGGGCTATTAAGCTGGTGGCTGTTACAATTTATTTTCTTCAGTGTGTGATTTATGTAACTAAGGTGTTGCTGTAGCTTGTTTACTTTAGATGCAGTCAGTATTTATCTGTTCAACTTCTTTAGTTATACTAGTTGTGTTCCTTAAGGTTCCATTTTAGGTCCTCTCTTTTTCATCATTTGGGCTATTCAACTGGTGGCCCATTGAGTTTAGTTAAAAAAAACTTGTGAGAGACTCACATTTTTGCAACAGAACCAAAAAAAGTAATTGAGATGATATTTGACCAGCTTTTTTGCAGAAGGTCCTTAAAAACAGCAGATTGCTCTGTAACTCTGACAAAATACATTGACCAAAATCAAATGTCTACTGTGGTTCCCCGGAATATTAAAAATAAGACTAATAGTGAAGGGAGAAGTCCTTAGATTTCTGGAAACGTGGCCCCCAAACATTTTAGTCGAATATCCCTGCACTAAGGGGAGGCCTGCCTCCCACTCAAGGTCCACCTGGCAATTTTCAAGTTTCTGTAGAAAATGGATGGATGGATGGATGATCATCAGAGTAAAAATACCCATCTGTGTGTAAGGGTATTTTACAATGCCAGAACTGGGTGTAAAGTTTACCACCTGGCACTCACTTATCCTGCCCTGTTGTGTTGAAAGCGAGTAAATATACATCACACCAGAGGGCAGCGCTGACATCTAATTGTCTAATTTGCTGTGTGAAAGTGCACCCATCCGTCTTGAATGTGGTCTGTATAAAAGGAACAGGTGGAAAAATGCCAGATCTTCTGTTACGACTCTGATGCATCAGCGTTTTAAGGGATTTTTGTGCCAAAGAGGCTAGAGCAGGATTCTCAAACTGTGCTATGTGTACCACCAGTGCTACAGGGGCTCCATCAAGTGGTACGCCAAATATTTGATTCACTATTTAAGTACAGTGTTTTATATTTCTATATTCAATGTTACTGTTCAAACTGGGTGTAAAGTCACAGTGTCCAAAATATTAGATATACTTGGTAAATAAAACCTCTGCCTCGTTTCTAATGAATACTTAGGCCAACTACGCTAAGTGTTTTAATGTTGGTCATTATGGTAGTATTTGGAGAGCCAAGTGCTTTCTGAGGTGGTGCTTGGTGAAAATAGTCTGAGAACCACTGGGCTCGAGCATTGACTCTCAAACTGTGGCATGAGTACCACTGATGGTACGCGGGTTCCATCTAGTGGTATGCAGGAATATCAAAGATTTTTTTTAAAGTAAAAATATAATTATATTAGGAAAATTAACATGAACTATGTATATTTATACATGACAGTCTTCAGTCACACACTTTGTTGGTTCAGTCCACACCCAGCAACGTTGTGAATGTGAGTGTGAATAGTCGTTTGTCTCTATATGTGCGTTGTGATTGACAGGTGACCATTTCCAGGGCGAAGTCCCACCTTTTTACTAGGGTCAGCTGAGGCTCCAGCTCACCCAAAAACTTGCAAAGCCCAAAAAAAATGTATGAGTTGGTATTCGCAGTAAAATGTTTGAGAACCACAGATTTGTAGCAATGGTGGAGGATGGAAGAAGTCAGTAAAACAAACATGGCCACGTGTTTCGTTCGTACCGATTCTTTTTGTGTCCGTGTTTTCATGATTTCTTCTTTATAACGTCCATTTTGCAAAACACCAGGCAGTGTATGGACTCAAATGAGATGCTTCTGCTGTTGCTTACTCACTCGACCTAGAACCTGTAAAGAATCATAAACAAAGAAGGCATTATTTGGGCCCCTATTTTTTTCCCCAAGTAGACATAAAATCTCACTCGCACATATAGGGATGCAGAAATAAACGATGTGCAAAATAGGATCGACCATGTGCGGAGATGAAGAATTTGCGCCATTGTGAAAACGTGTAATTTACAACTGCAGAAAGCCTCTGTTCAGCGTTTAAAATTCCCAGCATGCCTCTTGCTCTTTCTGTCTTTGGATCAACACCACTGCTGGCTCAAAACACTCACACACACACACACACACACACAGCGGTGGTTTGGCCTGTGCTTATACCAAAAACTTGATATTAGGCGTGCATGCAGTAGAACAGGCAGACTGGGAATATGGAGTCACACACACACACACACACACACCCCTCGAGACACTTGTGGTTAACCCATATGACCTGGTTATGGCAGGATCACATGCTTATTTAAACAAAAGATCAATTAGGTGTAAAAAGTATGATAAATAAGGATGTAAATACTGTACTGTACACAAAGGTGACCCCCTCCCCAGCTGCACCGCTTCACATGACTATGTATTAATTATTAGTGTGTATGCTGCAGTGACATGCATAATAGAAAAAAATAGAGCACATGTGTTTATGGGCCTACACTCACAATAGTAATAATAGGGATGCAGGACGCATACGGCACATACAGGTGGCAGCTACTGGCTGCACTTCCATGCAGGGATTGAGCACTGCGGTGCCAATGTGATGTATATGCATGGTTGGATAGAATAGGATAGAGAATGGCGGAATGATCTCACACCGGCTTTGTTTTTTTTTGTGTTTTTTTGCAGGAATGTGGCCATGCAGTCTCCACCGTAAGTCATCATGGAGCCTGAACGCAGCACCGGGATGACAATAAGGTACAATGGAGGGGTGTGTGTGGTGGTCGTGGTGCTGGGTGGGGGGTGAGGGGGGTGGGGGGGTAGATTCCAAAACACACAGCATACATTATCCTGCTGACCGTCGTCCCCCCCCCCCCCTTCCCATACTGCTTACCTTTAATATCCAGCGATGCCTTCTCCTTCTATTCTCCTTTTGCCTTCCATTTGTTCGCTTTCTCTCCAAACGCGCCGCCTCATGTTGTATAAAAAAAAACACCCAACAGCAGCAGCGTGGAAAAAACTGAACTGTACAAATTGATGCGTATGTGCCCTGGCTTCTTACTCCACCCCCTTTTTTTTTTTTTTTTTTTTTTTTTGCTTTTTCCTCTACCTTCCCCTCCTCCTATCGTGTACCCCACTCCTCCTCCAAGACGACTTTTATTATTATTATTATTATTTTAAATATACAAGCCTCTCCCCGGCAGCCTTTTTCCTCTGCGAGAAGCACAATTTTCGCGGTGGAGAGAAGGATGGGACGAAAAGGAGGAGGGCGTGATTTGCATAAGGAAAGGAGGGGGTAGGGGGGGGCGTCAGGAGGAGGAGGAGGAGGGGGCCAAAACTCTGAAGAGGGAGGGAGGGTCCCTCTGGAGTCACCTTTACAGTACACTGAATTATATTTGTCATGCACGTTGCAAAGATGCACACGGGCGTCATCACAACAGTTTTTTAATGCAATAAGTTATTTTAAAAGATGAATTCCATGTCTGTCCTGCAGCTGTCTGTCTGAGCTTGTGTCCAGCCAAGCGGCTCTGCAGACCTCTTCCTCCTCCCTCTCTCTCTCACTCTCTCACCCTTCACGCAGCCCCCTGTCCCGTCTCCTATTGTGTGGTAACCATAACAACCGAGCCGGAGACTGCCACAAATGCGCCTGCGCAGCTCTACAAACGTTTTTTTTTTTTTTTTTTTTTTTTTTTCAACCGTCAGTCGTCGTCACGCAGAAGCCTCTCCAAGCAACACACAGCCTCAGCCAATACCTATCAGAGCACATTGGGAGTACTCGGGCACTCCCTGCTGGTCATAACGTGTAACTGCAAAAGGACGCCTTTCCCAACTGCACAGTCCATTGAGATGCAACTAAACCAGTGGAGGTACCGAACCCCACCAGTTTCATATGCATTCACCGAAGTACCGAACCCTTCTTTAGTGAAAAATAAAAACTTTTTTTTTTCAAATTTAAGACAAAGTTATATGTTTTTTTTTTTATTGAAGTATTTATTTCAAATCTGCACAGTACAACAACACACTTTTTTTTGTTTTAACATTTTGGCAGACATTTATGCAAAGCTTGAAAAGGGGTTGGATGAAGCAGATGCTTATAATATCCCAACCCCTCTCACTCATTCCACATTTAACATAAACAATATAATACAAGAACAATACTATACAAACAAAAACAAGAAAAGCTCCTGTACACTAACAATACAATAGTACCACTGTTACTATGAGACAAGACAACACACACACACACACACACACACACACACACACACACACACACACACACACACACACACACACACACACACACACACACACACACACACACACACACACACACACACACACACACACACACACACACACACACACACACACACACACACACACGCACACACTCCCTGACCATACACCTCTCTCTCATCGCTCTGTGCTGAGGGCATCACTCTCTTTCCTCCTCGTACTTCTTCAGTACTTCTTTTTAAACAGTCTTTTAATTCGAATCATGTTAGAACATGTTTTTAACTCGTCCCCTAAGTTGTTCCACAGAGTGACTCCACGCACTGAAATGCACATTGATTTTAAAGTTGTTCTAAATTTAGGTAAATATAATTTGTTGTTTCCTCTTAGACTGTAACTATGGTGAGCATCTCTATCCTGGAATAGGTTCTGTATATTGGATGGTAGAGAGTTTCGGGATGCCCTAAACATAATTTGAGCAGTTTTAAAATTGATCACATCGTGCAGTTTAAGTTGCTTTAACTCCATGAATAGTGGATTTGAATGATGTCTGTAGTGAACATTAGACACAATCCTAATGGCCTTTTTCTGCAGAGTGACTAAAGGCTATAGATGGGATTTATAACAATTTCCCCAGACTTCAACACAATAGTTTAAATACGACATAATAAATGAATGATACAATAACAGCAGAGCATTGGTGTTCAATAAATGACACATTTAGCAACTTTTGTCCTCAGGTAACTTATATGAGGCTTCCATGATATATTTTCATCTATTACCACTCCTAAGAATGAATTTTGTTGAACATATTCTATTGGTGTATCATCAACAACAATCCTGATGGGTATATTACTTTTGCGATTGCTAAAGAGCATGATTTTGGTCTTCTTTAAATTCAGAGACAATTTGTTGGTATTAAACCAAGTTTTTAACTTTATCATCTCCTCAGCTACAGAGGCCAGAAGTTGCTTCATGTTGTCACCTGCACATGTAATGGTTGTATCGTCAGCAAAGAGGATGAATTTCAGCAGTGTTGATACTTCACATATTTCGTTGATATACATTATAAATAGTACTTTAGTATGGGGAACATATTCTAAGTAACAAAGACTTAATTTAGAGTTTTTTGGACACTAAGGGAACATATTCTAAGTAACAAAGACTTAATTTAGAGTTATAGGGTTAGGGTTAGAGGGTTAGGGTTATAATAAGGCTATGCCGAATAAGGCATTAATAAGTACTTAATAATGACTAGTTAAGAGCCAATATGTTACTAATTTGCATGTTAATAAGCAACTAATTAATGGTGAATATGTTCCCCATACTAAAGTGTTACCATGTTTTTTTACTGGTGCACAAAATGAACCGTGCATGAACATCACCTTGTTCAAAGAACAAAACCAACACAGTGCATCAACTCCCAACAAACTACACACCTGCAAATCAGTCTGACTTCTGCTGTTGCCGTATCTGTAATACGCCGATAGGGAGAAGTTTTTGTTTACACGATGAGTCGGGTGTGTCTTGACCTCTGCCGAACCCCTAATTAACTCCACATACTGATATACTGAAGGTCTTAAGTGTTGTTCGTTCATACAAATGTTTTAAATTACATTTTTGTCTAAGATTATATTTCTCCTCTTTTAGTGTGTGAATGTGAGTGTGAATGTTGTCTGTCTGTCTGTGTTGGCCCTGTGATGAGGTAGCGACTTGTCCAGGGTGTAGCCCGCCTTCCGCCCGAATGCAGCTGAGATAGGCTCCAACGACGCCCCGCGACCCCGAAAAGGACAAGCGGTAGAAAATGGATGGATGGATGGATAGCCTACTATCAAAATGTGTCGCAGGTTAAAGCAAATCTTTGTTGACACAGAAATGTTAAAATGTTATTTATTCTACACATTTTTACAACATTAGAAACCATTAGTAAATCAGAGGCTACTCAGAAGGTGAGACAACTCCTGGAAATGACTGGCTTTTAATGGCCAAAGGTATAGATGTGTGTGTCCAAGTTAAAGGAAATGGCAGGTTGTCTTCTTTTAATAGATTTATTACAATCTTTGGCAAGCTAAGTAATGTTTGCTGTGGTCTGGAACAACATGGCAAACACAAACAACTATCTGAAATGCAGCCAATATTACATACAGATGATGTGTCATGAGACATCCATCCCTCCATTTTCTACCGCTTGTCCCTTTCGGTGTGGCGGGGGGTTCTGGAGCCTATCTCAGCTGCATTCGGGCAGAAGGCGGGGTACACCCTAGACAAGTCGCCACCTCATCGCAGTGCCAACACAGACAGGCAGACAACATTCACACACTAGGGCCAATTTAGTGATGCCAATCAACCTATCCCCAGGTGCATGTCTTTGGTGGTGGGAGGAAGCCGGGGTACCCGGAGGGAACCCACGCAGTCACGGGGAGAACAGGATTGAACCCAGGACCTTTGTATTGTGAGGCACACGCACTAACCCCTGTACCACCGTGCAGACATGCAAAACTAAATGATATACAAAGAGAATAAAAGTAGTAAAGGATATTAAATGGGCTCAAATATACCTACAAATGAGGCATAATAATGCAATATGTACATACAGCTAGCCTAAATAGCATGTTAGCATCGATTAGCTTGCAGTCATGCACTGACCAAATATGCCTGATTAGCACTCCAACAAGTCAGTAACATCAACAAAGCGCGCCTTTGTGCATTCACGCACAGCATGAAACTTTTGGTGGACAAAATGAGACAAAGGAGTGGAAGATTTTACATGTAAATAAACTGTTGCGTCACAGTCCACACTATGGTGAGTTCAAGAACCGCCGAAATTTGTAGGACAAAATTATGTTCACCAAATACTCTCATCAGTGAAGCATACACACAAACATATTAAACAGTGGGCTTTCTAACAATTAGGAAGGTTTGTGTCATGTTTGTCCTCAAACAAAAAACATACTAAAAAAAAATCTATATTTTCCCCAATTCTTTTTCCATTTTCGATCCTTTTTCAAAAATGCTCCAGGGAGCTACTAAGGCGGCACTAAAGAGCCGCATGTGGCTTGAGAGCCTTGGATTGCTGACCCCCGAACTATATTTACTGTATTGTGTGAAAATGTGTGACAATCAAGAAAAAATCAATAAAATACAAAAATAATAATGTTCATTTTACGGTCACGTGATAAGACCAAAATGAAATAAAGTCATATTTTTAAAGTCATATTTTCAGTCACATGTCAGATTTGGCTAAACCACAGGCTAATTTCCGTCTGCAGTCCCCAGGCAGGTTGACATACACAACACATTCTAATAACAATAACGTTGACAATGAAACACAGGAAAAAGGTCGGGATCACTACCGCAGACTCATTCACATTCAATTCTTCAAAGGAGAGTTCAAAAGCCAGGTACTTGCATGCTTAAAAAAAGAAATGTGTTTACTTTAAAATGCCATATTATCAAGTAGGGCTGCAGCTATCGATAATTTAGTAATAGAGTAATCTGTCGGATTAGTTTGTTCGATTAATGGACTAAAGCACTTTTTTTAGCCTCAATTGCTTATTTTAGGGAAAATAGTATAGAGGAACTCTTCTTTGGAATTTTGCCTATCACTCACAATCCCTATGTAAGACCAGAACACCTGTTTCTTTTTTCATGCATTCTGAATTGTAAATAAACGTAAAGCAAAAGTCAGCTAACAATTTAGTCAATGGGAGTCGCTCTATTCCGCCATATACAGCACTCTAAAAAAAAATCTAAACACCTCCATCAACGTTTGCTATATAGACGCTGTAAGTATGTATGTCATGTACTAACAGGCGCATTCATAATAATATGTAATATTTACGTATTTTGATCATTTTAGGTGTATCAAATTATGATCCAGAACCTTACATTTGAGCTTATATTTAAAGAGAATGAGCTACAAGTTTTACAAGCTGTGTGCTAAACAGATGCAGCTTTAGTGAAACACTATGAGCAGTATTGCTAAGGGCTTAACAAGAAATACGATCTATGAACATAATAAAAAAAACAACACTTACTGTATAATGTCTGCTCTCACCGGGATTCCGACTGATGGAATTTTCATATTTTCCTGTTTGGATGAAAAATTAATCATAATCCTTGTGAAGGGTTAAAAAAAAAGTTGGTGCAAACGAGCATCGTTTCGTTTCTTTCTCGCCAACTCCGGTTATAAGTTGGATGTCAAAGTTGACCACTTCTAGGTCCGTGTATTTAAGGTTCCAGGCACTCCATGCAGTACGAATTTGATCCATTTGTATTGGTTACACTCGTTTAAAGATTAATCGAAGTAGCAGAATATGAATTAAAGCAGGTAATTACTCACGAGGGTAATTTTATTAAACACATAATTCAATAACAATAAAGATAGAATTTTACAATACCAAAATGGTACTTTTGCAAGAGTAAGGTCATGATATAAAAAGAAAAAAGTTTTCATTTAAAGAAATTCGTAAAAATATTTTTTTAAAGCATAGTTTCACAATACATTTAGTATAGAATAGAATAGAATATATCTTTATTGTCATTGTACATTGTACAACGAAATTGTAAGCAAAACTAATTTAGTGCAAATTCACAATAACACATAAAAATATAGATAAATAGATAAAAATACATAAAATACATAAAAATACCAAGCACACATTTGCCATCATTTTGCCAGAATACATTTCTAATGTTACAAGTGAGGAAAAAACACTCACAAAAATAAAATCCAAATTTAAAAAGGAATGCGTTGGTAACATAAGAAAAAAGGCAATATTTCATCAGAATAAATGTCAAATTTTGTAGGGAAAATTAGTAAATTAATGTTGCAAGACTAAAGTTATCATTATGCAAAGTCATTTACCTCAATTCCCCCCCCCAAAAAAAAAAACAGATTAGGTCGCTGGAATATAAAGACAATATGACATACATCCATAAACGTGGATGCATATGAAAAAGTTCAATATGTTTATCTGAACAGTAATCTATTTATTTATATCAGCACATTATTGCTCTTTTATCCTGCACTACAACGAGCTAATGCAACAAAATGTTGTTCTTATTTGTACTGTAAAGTTCAAATTTGAATGACAATAAAAGGAAGTCTAAGTCTTACATTATTTTCCTGTACTTTTGTCAAAAAATCCTGCTTTCATCAAGAAATAATAATGTTCATTTTCTTGATTGAGTACAAAGACCAAATAAAAAATACAATAAAGTCTGATAATTAAAGATGCAATTAAAATAATGAAGTTTAAGTAATAAGACATTTAAAAGGTGTAACAGTATAAGGAAAAAAGTCAAATTTTACAATTGCAGATTTGTTTTATTACAAGTGTACCGTACTTTTATTGAAAGTGTAATTCTATAAGAATAAAGATATACCGGTAGTTCTGATTCTTTTAAATCACAATTATACAAGAACAACTGTTTATTTGTTGCCAGTAAAGTCATGATATAAAAAAACCCCATATATTTTAAAGAGAACAAAAGCCTTAATTTTACTTACTTTAATTTAACTTGTAAAAAAAAAAAATCCATAATTTATTTGATGAAATTTAGCTCGAATACATATTAATATTACAAGTGGAAAATAACTATGACACAGGAATAAATATTAATTTTAACTTGATATTGTACTAATTTAAGACAAATATATATAAATAATATAACAAAAAAGCACCATTTCATCAGAATACTTTTTCCCCATGTAATTTACATTCTGACCACTTTACTGTATATGTTTTGTCAATGGTAGCGAGTTGTGTAATTTACTAACTTTTCCACTTGGTGGTAGAGCAATTACCCAGTACCCTTAATTGTTACCGAATATTGTTGACTTGTCTGGGCTAATAAAAATGGAGACAGATGAGTTTATATATTTATTTGCCACAATGACACACACAATAATGTTTAAAGATGCTTGGTGTTCACAGTACAGGAAAGTCTGAGAAGTTGGTAAAGCACAATCAAGAGTAGAAGACATCCACAGTTGACAAAAAGTAGAGATGGGAGATCAGTGCAGGGAGACACTAACAACAACAAGTCAGTAAAGCCTGTAGCAACACAATATTTGTTTTGCATTTTACACAATGATTGCTGTTACATATATTCCCCTTTTATTGTCACTACTGGAGTTCAAAGTGCACTGGGGTTACGGAAGTTGTGTCCAGCAAAGCGAGCCTGGTCACCCAACTCTTCCTCAATCCTGACAAATTGATGATGAAAGGTAAAAAGAATGAAGATAAAGAAGTGTGTATATATATATATATATATATATATATATATATATATATATATATATATATATATATATATATATATATATACATATATATATATATATATACATACATATACATATATATATATACATACATGATATATACATATACATACATGATATATACATATACATATATATATATATATATATATATATATATATATATATATATATATATATATATATATATATATATATATATATATATATATATATATATATATATATATATATTATATACATTAGTGCTTAGCATTTTAGACTGGTACATAAAGATACACACCTCATGAGCTGATTGTATTTAGCCAAACGTTCCGAGCGACAAGGAGCTCCAGTTTTAATCTGAGAAAGAAGAAAAAATATCCAATATCAAAACATGATATAGCTGGTATTCTCAGGGCATTCAATCGATCGCAACTGGACTGTTCAGAATATAAATGGCATTTTTTGAGAATAAAGTCGTAATACCATATTATATGAAAAAGTTTTAATCTTATTCCAATGTAAAGTTAAATAATAATATAAGAAAAAAGTCACAAAACTGCAACTGCAGTATTGTTCACAAGAATAAGCTGAAATATTACAAAAAAATATTGTTTTATTATATTCTTTATAATTATTATAACAAATGGTAATGTTTTAATGAGAAGAGGTCACAATTTTATTAGCATATGTTGTAATATTACAAGTAAAAAGTAATGATTTTATGAGAATCATGTTTTTTTAAATAAGAAAATGTCATAATTTTATGGCGACTAAAGTTAAAGTAATGTATTATCAAAAAAGTCAGAATACAGCAAGAAAGTTACAACTTTTCACAAGAATAAGTCGTTATACTATGAGAAAAAAGTAATGATTTTATGAGAATTAATTATACTGTTTTGATGATGAAATGTTGCGATTTTATGAAGATAAAGTTATAATATAACAACAGAAAAATTCGAATTGTATTACAATAGTTACAATATTTATTAAAAGTAAACATTTAGAATACCCAAAGAAAGTTTCAACTTATACAAGAATAAGTCATCATATTACGAGAAAAATAAATTATTTTTAATGAGTATTAATTATATTTTTTGTGTATATTTTACAAGATTATTGTACAATTACAAAAAATATTATGAGAAAAAAGTCAATAATATCCAAGAGCTTTTTTTTTGTACAGCAATAATACATTATGAGAAAAAATATATAATTTTATGTGAATAAAGTTCTAATAATATGACAAAATTGACAGAATTCAGCAAAAAAAATGCATACAAATCTGAGTAAATCATAACATTCTAAAAAAAGTAATGAACTTATGAAAATTAATTGTGATTTTTTAAATTCTTGTAAAATTACATGACAGAGTTGTAAATGTGTTCCAATAAAGTTGTAGTTTTACAAGAAAAATATTAGAAAAAAGTCCAAATGTATACCAAAAAGTAATTTTTTTTTAACGAGAATAAAAAAGTTATAATTGTGTAAGATTAAAGATAAAAAGACAACTACAGAATAAAGCTAAAAAAAAAAAAAAGCATTTAACTTCGGATACATTTGTCATTTTTATTAAAATGTTAACATTTTATGAGAGTAAAGTTGTAATACATATAACACGGGGGAGAAAAGTCAAGATACTGCCAAAAATAAAACAAATTTCATGATAATATTACGAGAAGAAGTAAATATTGGAATTATATAAAATAAAAGTAATAATTTCACAAAAACGAATGAAAAAAGTGTAATATCGTATAGTGCAGACCTGGGCAAATTAAGGCCCGGGGGCCGCATGCAGCCTGTTGAGGTTTTCAATCCGGCCCGCCGGACATTCCCAAATAATTGTTTTTAGATCTTTAAGCTGGAAACTGTAGCTGTAATTATAATGTGCAGTGATGTTTTCAAATGACCGTAAGTCTTGAACTATACAAAGTATTTCAATGGTTGGAATCTGCACTTTTGCGTGATATACTAGTTACTACGGTAACAATCTAAGTCACAGCAGCTTAGACGAGGCACCAAGCAGTGTGGGTGGGGAGCTTTTCCACGGAGTGTTTCCAGAGCAGCCAACCTGAAATTCGGGTGTCAGGGACAGACGCGGAAGGAGATTTTTACAACAAAGTTCTATAGCTTAGTGATATATCAGATATATCAGATTGTAGGTGTTTTGTTTTTTTATCCTTCGCGTTCATATTACGCTGTGTTTGTTGCATTTTTGTTGCGGTTGCTTGATTGTAAAATATGTCGATGGAGAGAGTGTGACATTCATATGTTGTCAATATTCAGTGTTTTATCGGTCATAGTTAATATTGTAAATCCCACATTCTTTATTTTCATGTACATTCTGGGTGTCTCATTCAGTTAAAAAAATGTAAAATTCCATTCTGTTCTTTAAGGCGGTCTGTTATAACGTTTTTAGCTTTCAATCAGACATTATTGTGAGGTTTTGTATTAGTGTTCCTAAAAATCATATATACCGACTCCCAGACACATTTTTTTCTCTAAATTTGGCCCTCCGAGTCAAAATAATTGCCCAGGCCTGGTATAGTGTCATAAGTGTCTCTTACCTGTCCAGTGCAGAGTCCCACCACCAGGTCGGCTATAAAGGTGTCCTCTGTCTCACCTGAGCGGTGGCTCACCATCACTCCCCAGCCGTTCTCCTGAGCCAGCTTACACCTGACAGGCAGAAAAAAAAGAAGAATGACACCACATACAAATAGTCTGAAACGAGCAAATGACGCCAAAATACAAAATGTACTCACGCCTTAATGGCCTCTGTGATGGAACCAATCTGGTTGACTTTAAGGAGAAGACAGTTGCAGGCCTTTTCCTCCACGGCTCGTTGTATCCGACGTGGGTTGGTGACCGTTAGATCATCCCCAACCACCTGCACGATGCAACCAGCACTTAAAGACTAATAATTCTGTTTTTTTGTTTTTTTTTTACAATATTTTAATTTGTTACCTGGATGCCCACTGAGGATGTAAACTGAGTCCAAGCAGGCCAGTCATCTTGGTCAAAGGGGTCTTCAATGGACACAACTGAAGGGAAGATGGAAGAGGTCTGGAACACTCGCTTACACTGCAGTGCAATCATGTTGCACACAGAAGTGGCGCGCTATTATCTAGGCACACACCCTCGCCTGCCAAATAAGCACTGTAATTAAAAGCTCTTTAAGTGGTTTAATTGTCAGAGCTGAAGAGGCAACACGCTTCCTTTTTGTCTAAGAGGTGACAGAGGACATGATTAGGGAGCACCAGAAGAAGCCATCCACACACACACACACACACACACACACACACACACACACACACACACACACACACACACACACACCTGGGTAGTTGTTGATAAAGCCTTGGTAGATGCTGGCCAGCTCATCGCCGCTGATGTTGCGTGCGGCGTTAGGCGCAGACTTGAAGTCAAGGTCATACTTCCCCTCAATGAAGAACTCCGAGGCAGCCACATCCATCCCAATCACCACTTTGTCTGTGTAGCCCGCATTCTCTATGGCCGTCTTGATCAGCTCCAGAGCTGTGAGGTCACACAAGCAGGAAGTAATGTCACAAGATTTCTTTTTGAATTATTTTTTTTTTTTGCATTCTTACCTTCACTGTTCTCCTGAATGTTCGGAGCGAATCCTCCCTCGTCCCCTACATTTGTAGCATCCTGGCCGTACTTCTCCTTGATGACACACCTCAGAGTCTGGTAGAGCTCCGCCCCTACACGCAAGGCCTCACGGAATGACTCCGCCCCAACAGGAAGTACCATGAACTCTTGCATGGCCAGTCTGTTTCCAGCATGGGAGCCCCCGTTGATCACGTTAAAAGCCTAAGTGAAGGGTAGGACACATTTATTTGACCTGGTCATCCTGTCTGGTACAGTATACAGTACAGTACGGTACGGGACTTTGTATGGGTTGGTTTGGTTTCATTAAGTTAAGTTTGAGTTGACTTCTTTCTTTTAAAGTATTAAACTAAAATCCTATTTTAATTTTGTTATTAATATTCTATAATTCTATTTTAAGTCATTTTTTATTAAAATAAATTAAACCATTTAATTAAATCACATACAATTGAATTTACATTTGAAAAAAACTTTTACAAAAAAATACATAATTTTTTTTTAAAGACTTCTAATCCTATGCTTTTATTGGATTGTACCACATTATTTTTACCCAATTATCCAAATGGTATTTTTTTTACATTTTGTTCAATACTATAATATGAATGGGGTATGATATTCCATAATCATTATGCATTAGTATCATTCCATTTTATTGTTTTCATTTGATATTTTTCATTTTTGCTATATTTACAGAAGTAATGTGGTTAATGGCAATAACTTAAAACCACAACAACAGTAACTATTGTTAACAATAAATATTTTATTACTGATAATATATAAATACATATACTAATAAATAATGCATTTAATTAAAAATTCACAATCAAAACATGCAATAAAAATACACCTTTTAAATGATATTGTAATACTATAATTAAATAGTCAATATTTATTGTAATATGATGTATATTTGTGATTAAATAAATCATCATTATTATTATCACTATTTAAACGCAGCAGTGTTTTGTTAAGACCAAATGGTGTACTCACAGGAACCGGAAGGACAAGGTCTCTGTTTCCCGCCAGGTCCGCAATGTGACGGTAGAGGGGCACACCTTTCTCCGCTGCTCCTGCTTTGCATACGGCCAGTGACACTCCAAGTATGGCGTTGGCCCCATACTTAGCTGGAGAAAGCCCAGAGACGGTCTCAGCAGCCATTGATTAAAAAAAAATTATAAAAAGTGAACGTACATTTGTTTTCAGTGCCGTCCATTTCGATCATCAAGTTGTCCAGCTTTTCCTGCTCCAGCACGCTGACGCCCTGAGAAGCACAACATGTCACTAGAATCATGCTGACCTCCAGGTGAATATAAACATGAGTGTGGAGTCCTACTCACTGATTGGATGAGGGCAGGTGCGATGCTGTCATTAATGTGACCAACCGCCTTGGTTACACCTAAGCAAGCATACATTAACAACATATTATTTGACCAAAGTGACAATTTTTTGATGAATCTTTTATACCGCGTCTCACTTGATTATTGTAACTCTAGAGAGTTTTTTGGCTCTTACTTGTTAAAGCCCCTTAAAGATTAAGTTAAGCTTTTTAACCTATATGTCCCAAAATGATCTCTCTTATACAAGTGTAATAAAAATGCAATATATACAATAATTTTCTCTCCGACCACATCAAATCTTCACATATAGTTTTACTTAATTTTCATAAGAACCTACAATAAAAGGTGTAATGTTTTATTTTTGGCAGTATCTTGACTTTTCTCCCCCGTTTAATATGTATTACAACTTTACTCTCGTAAAATTTTTACTTTTGAACATTTTAATAAAAATTACAAATATATGTGAAATACTTTTTTTGTTTAACCTTTATTCTGTAATTGTTGTCTTTTTATATTTAATCTTATACAATTATAACTTTTTTATTCTCGAAAAAATGTTTTACATTTTTTGGTATACATTTGGACTTTTTTCGAATAATATTTTTTGTAGTACTACAACATTATTGGAATACATTTACCACTCTGTCTTTGAATTTAAAAAATCATAATTAATTCTCATAAGTTCATTACATTTTTTAGAATGTTATGACTTACTCTGATTTTTCATGCTTTTTTTTTCTGTATTCAGTCGTTTTTGTCATATTATTAGAACTTTATTCACACAAAATTATATATTTTTTCTCATAATGTATTATTCCTGTACAAAACAAATAGCTTTTTGTTATTATTTGACTTTTTTCTCATACTATTTTTTGTAATTGTACAATAATCTTGTAAAATATACCTGAAAAATATAATTAATTCTTATTAAAAATCATAAATTTTTCTCGTAATATGATGAATTATTCTTGTATAAGTTGCAACTTTTTTTGGGTATTCTAAATGTTTTATTTTAATAAATACTGTAACTATTGGAATACAATTTTTAAAAAATTCAAAATTTTTTTTTAAACATTAGGTGGGAAGTAGAATATTTGGGTTATTGGGTTATTGCAGGCTTTTCTAGGTTGCAACACTAATTTTGAGGCATTATCATTTTTGGACCTAAAAAGAGCTAAAGGGAACCTATTATATAAAACCAACTTCTCTTACATGGAGGCATAGCGGAGATATTTACAAAACAATCTTGCCTTCCTTCATACTTTCTCCAAATGAGCCGTTTGAAATGTGTCCCTTTTGTGACGTTTTTCCAATTGGGGACATCAGCGGATATCTCCATATTACCCAAAGGGCTTTACACGAGCCCACCATTGTAGTCAATACGTTTTTTTATTTTTCTCAATCATCTTGTTATGGGACAGACTGGCTCCTACATGCACATGTATCCTCCGCTGTTACCATTTCCAATATGAAGTAGCATATTGAGAATCAAAACAATAACAAATGGTTAATTAGGAGAGTGGCAGCTCTTGCTGACCTTTGCCCTTGTAACGAGTCTTGTCTCCATCTCGCAGTTCCAGAGCCTCATAGATGCCGGTAGAGGCTCCGCTCGGCACTGCTGCCCGAAACAAACCTGGATCGGAAAACAAAAATGGTGAGTTAGCTCCAAAGGCATTGGGACAGGGGAACGGTTTTTGATTATAGGCACCACTTCGATGCATTTCTAATTAACCATGATTATGATGTGTTTTATGTGGGACTCTTAAAATATGGAGATTTAACATTCATTTTAGGTTAAGAATCTTCATCTTCAGGGACTCAATTTTGCATTACTGACCTAAATATAAGACAAGCCATTTTTGGAACTGGTTAACAATGTTTGATGACTGCTCTTTTATCTTAAAATTAGCATCAGTACTCCTGTGTTGTTGTTTTTATTCTGTGTCATGGCTGTTCTGTGTAGGTTGCTAGTGTGTGTGTGACAAGAAGAAAAGCTCTGATTCGCTTTAAAGCAGGGGTGTCAAACTCATTTTAGTTCAAGGGGCGCATGGAGAAAAATCTATTGCCACGTGGGCCGGACTGATAAAATCATGGCAAAATAACTTCAGAATAAAGACGACTTCAGTACGTTTTCTTTGTTTTACTTTGGCCAAAAATGGAACAAGCACATTCTTAAAATGTACACATTTCAAATAATCCTTTTGGCAAAACACTTCAAGTTAGTTGAAAATTCTGAGGAAAAAAATTGTGCAGTTTCAAAAACACCATGAAGAACACAATGAACTTAGTCTTTTCCTCATTATATTTACAAAGCAATTAAACTTCAAGCACTTCCTTTTTAGCAGTCTAATGTTGGCAGTTGACCATTAAAAACATGTTTGAAAAAGACTGTTTCCCCTAACGGCCGAATTGGTGACATCCACAACTGCCACAACACATTCATTTATCATAGTTACAATATTATGATATATTAAAAAATGACACCATAGGTAACATAACTACACTCTTAATCAATGATAACATAGTACAGTGTTTTTCAACCACTGTGCCACGGCACACTAGTGTGCCTTGAGATACAGTCTGGTGTGCCGTGGGAGATTATCTAATTTCACCTATTTGGGTTAAAAATATTTTTTGCAAACCAGTAATTATAGTCTGCAAATGATGTGTTGTTGTTGAGTGTCTGTGCTGTCTAGAGCTCGGCAGAGTAACCGTGTAATACTCTTCCATATCAGTAGGTGGCAGCAGGTAGCTAATTGCTTTGTAGATGTCAGGAACAGCGGGAGGCAGTGTGCAGGTAAAAAGGTATCTAATGCTTAAACCAAAAATAAACAAAAGGTGAGTGCCCCTAAGAAAAGGCATTGAAGCTTAGAGAAGGCTATGCAGAATGAAACTAAAACTGACAAAGTAAACAAAAACAGAATGCTGGACGACAGCAAAGACTTACTGTGAAGCAAAGACGGCATCCACAATGTACATCTGAACACGAAATGACAATCAATAATGTCTCCACAATGAAGGATAAAAACAACTGAAATATTCTTGATTGCTAAAACAAAGTAGACGAAGGAAATATTGCTCAAAGGAAGACATGAAACTGCTTCAGGAAAATACCGAAAAAAAGAGAAAAAGCCACCAAAATAGGAGCGCGAGACAAGAACTAAAACAGTACATGCAGGAAAACAGCAAAAAAATCAAAATAAGTCACGGCGTGATGTGACAGTACACCTACTTTGAGACAAGAGCTATATTGATGCATGCTTGGTCATGCTTTGAAGTCATATGATAAATAAATGATAAATGGGTTATACTTGTATAGCGCTTTTCTACCTTCAAGGTACTCAAAGCGCTTTGACAGTATTTCCACATTCACACACACATTCACACACTGATGGCGGGAGCTGCCATGCAAGGCGCTAACCAGCAGCCATCAGGAGCAAGGGTGAAGTGTCTTGCCCAAGGACACAACGGACGTGACTAGGATGGTAGAAGGTGGGGATTGAACCCCAGTAACCAGCAACCCTCCAATTGCTGGCACGGCCACTCTACCAACTTCGCCACGCCATATCCAACAATTGCGACAACGACTCTTTACTGTCAATTGCGTTTCGTTTTTTTAATGATTTCTGCTGGTGGTGTGCCTACGGATTTCTTCAACGCAAAAAATGTGCCTTGTCTCAAAAAAGGTTGAAAAACACTGACATAGTAGATTTAAGCATAAAATAAATAGAACAATCAACAAATCTAAAAACCGTCAACCAATTGGGAGTGCTGCACGGAACTCTAACTACAACGATGATGGTCATGTTGACTTTAATCTTTGCGTCTTACCGTTTTGTTATTTTATCCGTCGAGTGGATAATTTACAACGGAAGAAGGTATTGTGTCTGCTGCCAGTCACAACGGGATCAGCTGAATGCTTGCACCTGCGCTGATTAGAGTAACGGCAGCCAATCCAGAGGGCGCTTAAAGTCATCTGACGCGTTGTCTCTAAACAGTGTCATGTGTGATGTGGGTAACACTTTAATTTCTATTGCCACACTCAGTGGACACATTTCGAACAGCAGTTTCTTCCATTAAAAAAATTGCAGCTCATGTTATACTTAACTCCTCTCGCGGGCCGGATTAAATCTGTTCGCGGGCCAGATACAGCCCGCGGGCCGTACGTTTGACACCCCTGCTTTAGAGTAAAGTCGTTTGACTCCACCTGTTGGTTTGCATATATACATATTTAAAACGTGTTTTTTTTATTCTGGTCTATGCAGTGTTTAGAAGAAAGATGTACAAACATGGCTGCACAAACACATAACATTTTTTTTTTTTGTTAACCTTTATTGGTATGAAGATCTACTTCCACTGTTGGGTTACCCCTGGAGTCCAGAATCTCCCTGGCAACAATGTTCACTATGGACATCCTGTAAAATAAACAACAACATGGTGGCATTTTCTTCTTTTACACTAAATGCACACCTTATTATTTCACATATGAGTCCCGCAGTAACACACAAGCACATTCCTGCAGGAATCTCCTGTCGAGAGCTGAATCATCCTCCGAGCAATGATGCGGAGAAGATGGAGGAGCGAGAAGAAATGAATGAGGACTTCTTACCTGCGGTCTGTCTGGAGCCCGGCGGAGGAAACGAGAGGATGTGAGGGAATGAGGAGGAAGAAGAAGCGACAAGGGGGAAACAGGAGATGGGAGGAGGGTGAGTACTATAACGCACGAAGGGAGAGGGGGAGGGGCTGATGAGTCACGAGAAGATGAGGGATGGAGGATCAAAGATGGAGATGCTGTGGAATAGCAGGGGAGCTTGTTGAGAGCCAGGATGCAGCCATGTTCATCATTCACATGCACTACTGCCATTTATTGCTGTATATATATATATATGTTTATTGCATCAAACAGCACATTAGCTTACGTCTACTACAGCAAATGCATTAGGTCGGACGACATCTAACGATGAAGCGATGAAAGGAGACAGGTGAGAAGACGTGCATTTAAAAATAGTTGACTGTGCCAGAGAAGGAGGGCTCCTATTGGAGGGAGTCATTGGGAGTCAGTGGTTTTCATTGGCTGTCCAAAGGATCCATGTGTATGTCACATGACCTATAGATTGCAGCACTGTATGCATAATCACAGGGCACAACAATAGGTACACCTAGTATGCACTGCCTCGTCAAGTCTGAGTGGACTTTGGAATATTTTGTCTACCTTAATATGCAAAATGTTAAGAGGCCTCTTCTATATATTGTGCTCTGACAGTGTCACTCAGGACAGAGACAGAATTTATATGATAAATTGCAGTGGCGGGCCATGTATTTCACACCTAGGCCTTCATTGATGTCCTGCTTAGGCCATGTCTACACTATAACCCCTTGAACGAATAATTATTTTGCCCAAGCATCGTGTCAGCGTACTTGCCAACGCTCCCGATTTTCCCGGGAGACTCCCAAATTTCAGTGCCCCTCCCGAAAATCTCCCGGGGCAACCATTGTCCCGAATAACTCCCGATTTCCACCCGGACAACAATATTGGGAGCGTGCTTTATAGACACTGTCTTAAACGTCCTCTCTCACCTGAAACCTTCACCCCTTAACAGCCGCATGCTGTCCCGGCGTCCGCTTTTCCCTCCATATAAACAGCGTATCGGCCCATTCACATAATAATGTAGTGTTGGAAGGGTTTAACAAAGGTCTTTACTCGAAGATGTCAAGTAATGCTGACACGTTGCGTGATCTTTTAACTGATTTATTGATAACGCAAGGCATACTTGGTCAACAGCCATACATGTCCCACTGACGGTGTCCGTATAAACAACTTTAACACTGTTACAAATATGCGCCACACTGTGAACCCACACCAAACAAGAATGACAAACACATTTCGGGAGAACATCCGCACCGTAACACAACATAAACACAACAGAACAAATACCCAGAATCCCTTGCATCCAGAAAAGCTCGAAGGGGAAGGGATATGCTGCTTGTACCTCAACCCCGCCCCTCCCCCCGCCCCCATCTCTCGAATTCGGAGGTGTCAAGGTTGGCAAGTATGCGTGTCAGCCACACTAAACCATCGTTTAAGGCAACCCTCCTCGGATAATTTTTTACACTGGTAAGTGCGCCGTGTATTTCTTGAATCTCCGGCTCTTAACTTTGTATGGACTCATTGATCGTTTACAAACTGAGTTCGGAGAGGAAGTGAAGTCAGAAATACAGGAAGTGACGTCAGAAAGAACACGCCACAGCCAGCTTCATAACAACCGGAGCTAACCACTGGAAAAATGGAGGCGAGTAATCCAGACATGCCCGTGTTTCTCATTCTTCTACATGTACAGACGCTTGTGGAAACCACACATGTAAAGAAAGTCAGACTTTAAGAAATACCTCTCATAATACCATAATTTATGTTGCCACATGAGCACGGTTGCAGAAATACTATACAGAAACACACTTGCGCACAACTGGGCATTGAATCAACTATTTTCCAACGCATTTAAAAATCAAAAACCCGCATCGGCAATTAAAACATATCTTTACGTGGTTACTGTCAAAATGAAAATAATTGTAGAAACATATTAAACGTGAGAAAATATTTGAAATAAAAATATTTGAACTCGCAACTTGCAGCACCCATCGGAAGCCGGAAGCCAGGGGTTGATTCGATTGGAAGTGGCGGACAAACCGTTTCACCGGCTGGCACAGGTTAGCTAGCTCAAAGGTCAGGTGACTTCAACGTTTCGCTCTTCTTCGGCCATCGTGGGTTTAAAAAAGCGAGTACATATCAGGGGCCGTACTTATCAAGCTTCTTAGAGTGCCATTTTACACTTAAGTCCTGAGAATTTGCGAAATTTAGTCCTACTCTCAAACTTAAGAATAAAAGCTTTTTATCAACGTTCTTAAGTCTAAGAATCACTCCTACTCTCCACGATATTTAAGAGACCTTCAGAGGTGTCTTAAGTGGTTAGGAGTTGCCAGCAGGGGGATGGCACTGAGGCGAGAGAGACGTGCGCGAACGTTCAGGGAACGGAACAATGTTTTGTTTTTTTTTGATGACGAGCAGCTGATCAAACGGTATCGTTTAGACAGAGCGGATATTGTCACAGATTTAATACTTTTCGATTCCTTGTTGATTTCTGCATGTGTCTGCAGTGGGCTAGTATATATAGAGCCACCCACACCAGTTTCAAATTAGTTGCCTAATTAATGAATTGGAAAGAAAATGTTATGACAGTAGCGTATGTGTGTGGCCGTGAGGTGAGTGACGTCAGTGAGTGTGTGGGCGATAGAAGAGAGGGAGCGGTAGCGTGAGTGCCGGCGGGGACTAGTTTGTTTTGTATTATTTTGTAGTTTATTGTCAAAATATACACTCCCATTGTCCACTTAAATATTTCCAAGATATTTCTTTATTCTTAGACAACGGATTCCCTTCCGTGATTGGTCATTTCTATGGACACAGAAATGACGTCACCTAAAATTCCGTTTAAGGCACATAGTAATGTCGTAATTCAGCTCTGAGTGTGACACTTAAGATTCAGTCCTACACTTCGCTGAAAGTGTGAGTAAGACGCTTGATAACTAACTTTTAAGTGCAGCTTTCAGCGAAGTATTTATTTACTCTTAAGTCAACTCTTAGCAGACTTCTTAGGACTAATTCTAAGAAGCTTGATAAGTACGGCCCCAGGTTTATCTGCGAGCCAAGTGTGGTTCTGGTGCGGCTCTGTTGATTTGGATAGCACTTCCTTCTCTCGCAACTCACAACTTATGATTACATACTCACTTGTGATTCTCAAGTGAGTATCCAATCACAGGACGTGTACCGTATTTTTCGGACTATAAGTCGCAGTTTTTTTCATAGTTTGGCCGGGGGTGCGACTTATACTCAGGAGCGACTTATGTGTGAAATTATTAACCCATTACCGTAAAATATCAAATAATATTATTTAGCTCATTCACGTAAGAGACT
This sequence comes from Entelurus aequoreus, assembly GCF_033978785.1. NCBI lineage: Eukaryota > Metazoa > Chordata > Actinopteri > Syngnathiformes > Syngnathidae > Entelurus > Entelurus aequoreus. The sequence continues at coordinate 66,317,939 of NC_084741.1, read as the reverse complement.
AGACGTATAAGATTTCATGGGATTTAGCGATTAGGAGTGACAGAATGTTTGGTAAACGTATAGCATGTTCTATATGTTATAGTTATTTGAATGACTCTTACCATAATATGTTACGTTAACATACCAGGCACGTTCTCAGTTGGTTATTTATGCCTCATATAACGTACACTTATTCAGCCTGTTGTTCGCTATTCTGTATTTTAAATTGCCTTTCAAATGTCTATTTTGAGTGTTGGGTTTTATCAAATAAATTTCCCCCAAAAATGCGACTTATACTCCAGTATGACTTATATATGTTTTTTCTTCTTTATTATGCATTTTCGGACGGTGCGACTTATACTCCGAAAAATACGGTAAATGTCACGTTCAACTCGTGATCTGATTGGCTATCACAACTATCTATGAACTGTATGTGTCCGTTCACTTACAGTGCACAGACCCCCGCATTGTTGATTCTGAAGGCCCCGGGCAGATTTCGTACAGCATGGCAACATAAGCTAGCTGAATTCTGATTGGATAAAAACTCTGACCTAAAAACAACAGCATAATATGACATGAAGAGTATATGAATACGTTTAGATATTTATGGAAAGTTCATTAAAAATTACTTTTATCTCTTAATTATGATCATGATTTCTGGTTATGTTAGGCCAGCAGAGAAGACCTTGCTGGCCCTGACGGCACACCACTGATAAATTGATTGTACAAGTGTGCCTAACTTTGTTCAATCAATTGATGTTCTGTATAAAAGGCACCAGCAAGTCATGAGTGGGGTGGGCAAAGTCAACCAGGCAATTTTCCACCTTCAGATGGAGTATTAGAAGCCCTTGCCACATGTATAGTAACAGCCGTTTTAGGACATTTTCTGTGCAGGTAGCGGGACAAATTTGACCATGCAATTTTTAGGAAGTATTAGAAACTCCTTTCACAGAGCCTATAAAAACTGCCATGGTACCACCCTCTGGTGGCATTTTGTACAAACAGCACTGACTTAAATGGATGACTACATTTGACCTGCAAATAATAAACAAGAAAATAACAACATTACCTTATTGGGCACGGTAAGATCAAAATTAAGGGTGCTAAAAAAAAATTGATTCACCTCCGAATCGCAACATTTATCTATTCCGATTCCAAATCGAGTCATTTTCAAAAATCGATTAAAAATAAATAAATATGGAGAATTTCTGCAGCACGTTGCTTTTGGTGATGTTTGTTTCTGTAATTATAATTACTACTATAATTAATTAAAAGGTGAAGGAGATGAGCCGGAAGGCAAAGCTCTCAATTAACCGGTCGATCTTCATTCCTATCCTCACCTATGGCCTTTTGGTTATGACCAAAAGGACAAGATCTCGGGTACAGGCGGCTGAAATGAGGTTCCTCCGTTGGATGGCAGGGCTCTCCCTTAGAGATAGTGAGAAGGTCTGTCATTCAGGGCGAGCTCAAAGTAAAGCCGCTGATCCTTCACATGGAGAAGAGCCAGATGAGGTGTCCAGGGCACGTCCTGCCAGTAGGAGGCCACAGGGGACACGTTGGGGAGACTATGTCTTCCAACTGGCCTGCGATCACCTCGGTATCCCCCGGGAGGAGCTGGACAAAGTGGCTGGGGAAAGGGAAGTCCGGGCTTCCCTGCTTAGGCTGCTGCCCCCGCGACCCGACCTCGGATAAGCGGAAGAAGATGGATGGCATTATTTAAAATGACAATGAACTCTTGAGTGTATGTGCTCTTACGATAGTGTCTTTTTTTAGTCTAATATACAATGAGTAAAACAACGGTATTTGTTTTCCAATCTGTGGTGCAATCCGCTGCTTTTTTAAGGTTACAAGGAACACTTAAAACATTGATTGAAAATTCATAAAGTCACTAGTGTATTCCATGTCTTAAAACATTGCAACTTTTTCAATGTTTTAAAAAAAATAAGTTGCTTATATGTCATAGGTCAGCAGGTAGGTTTTTTTTCTTATCATTTTAATACCAAATATTTTGTGAGAATCGGTTAGAATGTAATTATCACCATGGCCGTAACTACCATCGAGGACACCAAGGTCATGTCCTATTTTAAGTGACAAAAAGATATGACTGACTGCAAAATGTAATTAATGTAGAGATCATGCGGAGGGTAGATCATCCTGTCTCGATATATGACCTTTGGTCATGCACAGCCCGTTACAACTCCAACAACGGAACCCAATGAAGTCCATTATTACTGTAAAGATCATCTGATTTGAAATGTCGGTATATCACAGTTGTCGTGTCAGTCAGGTTCTGTTCACAGAGATCAGCCCGCCTCACCCTAAACTATGAACTTGCGATCAGTGAAGGGGCATTTAGCATGAACTCACATTAAATTGTAAATTATTGAATGACAGGGTGCTTCATATAATATTTTACCCCAAACGTTTTCCTGGTCACGTCATGCTGTTAGTTTAGAATATGAGGACAGATTTTGCCGTAGAACTACTCTAAATCGGCCCTAGTGTCTAAATGTGAGTGTGAATGTTGTCTGTTTATCTGTGTTGGCCCTGCGATGAGGTGGCGACTTGTCCAGGGTGTACGCCGCCTACCACCTGAATGCAGCTGAGATAGGCTCCAGCACCCCCCGACACCCCAAAAGGGACAAGCGGTAAAAATTGATGGATGGACTTCAGTCAGCTCCGTGGCGCTGGTCTATAGCAGTGGTCCCCAACCACCAGGCCGCGGACCGGTATTGGTACCGGGCCGCACAAGAATTTAAAAAAAAAGAAAAAAAAAAATTAAATCAACATAAAAAACACAATATATACATTATATATAAATATAGATCAATACAGTCTGCAGGGATACAGTCCGTAAGCACACATGATTGTATTTATGTAAAAAAAAAAAAAAAAAACACCGGTCCGTGGGACACATTTTCAAGCGTTAACCGGTCCGCAGCTACAAAAAGGTTGGGGACCACTGGTCTATAGTATTTTTGCAGAAAGCAAAGCAGAAAGTCTTGGATTCGAATCTGTCAACGTAAAAATGTTGGTTAAGTTTTTACATTCATGTTTTAATGATGTTAAAATTGTTTAATACGCTAAACTTCTGCATATTAAAAAAAAAGTGGAATGTTACAAAATCATGCTGATGATCAAATATGTTAGATGAGTGATACATAGTTATGCCTCAATTAAAGCTTTTGTTATTCTCATTCATTCATGTCATTGTCATCTCAGGGCGTTCAATCGTTCGCAACTGGACTGTTTGGTTTGTCTTGGAAGACGTTTCGCCGCTCATTCGAGTAGGCTTTTCAGTTCGTGCTCATAGACTTGGATTAGTCAGATCAAGTCAAACGGTTGATGCCAAAACCCCAAATATTTTTACTACAAAAACCAGGAGGGTGTGCCTGGGCAAGAATGGTTTCGCCTGATTGTAGTGAGAAAAAAACAACTATTTTGATGCATTCCTAACTGTCAAAGCCAACGACAGTCGGTGAAGTGTAAATTCCCCTCGTTAGCATTGAGGTATTGTGCGGCAGAACAATCGCTGTGGATCGACAAATACCAGTCCAAAATAGTCCGAATCCCTGCGTAAGCATTCCCTTCAGTTGTAAACAAACGGCATTCTGGTCACAGAAAGTGACCAGAATGTTTTTTTCCTCTTGTTATTTTGGAAATTCATTGTGTTGGTCAAGGTAATATTCACTTGGTGCTGGGATACCTACGATTTCAGCCTTTCAAGGCTCCTCTTGGACAACCAATTTTTGACCTTGGTAATTTTCAAATCCTATTTATGGCCCTGATTGTCACCCCAAGGATCTGACTCAAACGTGAGTTGTTGTACGACTCACATCCCTAATCAAAATGATGCCACACTTCAGAATTTTTCCTTTTTCTTAGTTCCAATTCCATCGATGTCAAACGCAACACCGCTCCTCCAACTTCGTATACGAGCTGTCAATCAAAAGCGCTTCCGTTGGGCGCTTTCGTCAAATGTATCGGTCGCATGTTTTTTCCTTAGTGACACAGAGGGACGCCGTATCATTCCTTGGGTTTCATAATGCTTCTGAATCATTTGACCCCTCACTAATATTCAGCAACACCCGAAGCTCACCTTCCTCACCATGTGTTAAAATTGTTATGGCTTTGATGTGGCTTTTTGGCAGGACTTTTGTGTGAGAGACACAACAAAGTAGTTATCTATCAATTAACTTTAATCTAGCTTGTTCCATTAGTCAACAGTATACAGTTCAATTCACAGACACACACGTGTGCCTCCACAAAACATAAAACAGACTGTACAGCAGATGCACTGCATACTTTGAGCACTTTAGTGGGCAAAAACAACACACATCAAACTTTTGGGGAAAGAATTAAGTAAAGCGAGGGGGGCGTTTGTACAAGTGTGTAAGTGCGCCGCAGAGGATCAACTCTAGGACTATCTATGTTTTATGTGTGTGTGGGTGGGTGTTTTTGTATAGAGGGTTGTTTCTTTGTTGGGTATGTTTATGTATCGACAGTCCGGTCAAATCAAACATTAGTGAGGAAGATGGAAGGATCCCCAACATGGTTCACAGCATCCGTGGAGTGTTCCTTCCACTCGCCTCCGACCCCCTTAGGCTCATCTTTACAGGTGGGACTCCTGCATGGAGAGAAAAAGCAACATTTTGTTATAGAAATTATGACATTTTGAAATCAAACGGTGTGTGAATTAATATAAGAGACCTCGGGATCAGCCTTCATTAGAGCTGCAGCTCTTAATTATTTTAGTAACATATCGATTATTTAGATAAAACAGTTTATAGCCTCAATGTGTCTTTATAGTTGAAGCAATATTTTTTATATTATTTTTTTCTAATAAATGCACATCATCAACATTGGACTTGCACTTTTAACATGTGTGCAATAATAAAAATAAAGAATAAAAAGCTTCACGGTTCACCAGCACAGATCACGGCACGCATTCACCACCACTCCCATGTGCAATCTATTGCAGCGGTCATGCGGAAACCATGTCTGCGTATTCACAGTTTCCGGGCACTCAATGCGGTCTGGATTTTCTCAATTTTAATAGGTACACCCATTAAACGAGTAATTGAAGCAACATAATAAAAAGTGAGGCTTTTTTTCTAATCAAATTAATGGATGTAATCGATTAATCGTTGCAGCCCTAGCCTTTCTTAAGTAATACTTTGGATTTGTATTTAATTATATAGAATGCTTTTATTTTTATGTATTTTACTTGCTTCCTGTTTTTGTGCTAAAATGTTTTCCTTCACTAAGTTTAACAATGGGTATTTTTTATGGTTTGTCCTTTCTCCTAATTGTAAACATTATTTTTGGATACAAACAGGAAATAAATATACTTTTCAGCTCAGGTTTTACACCTCATTTCTAAATTACTTAAATGTGCACATATGCCACTCAATTTAAATCATGAATTTATGAAAAACATATATATGCAGGATGTATTAAATGTTTTAGTCAAGTGAAAAATATTACGACAGCACGGAGTGAAAACCTGGTAGCTGCTATTAAACCACAATATTTGACACCATCAAAAGGGGTCATATTACTATTTTTACATTTAAAACACTTCCTTGTAGTCTACATAACATGTAAAGGTGGTGCTTTGGTCAAATTTTTGCATAGATTTCATATTGCAGACCATCGTCAAGACACGTTCTCACTGTCTCTACAGGTTGCGACGTATTGTGGGTGGTCTTATTTATGTGCTGAGGCCAAGCCCCCTTCAACTGTATCTCCTCCCTGTCAGGTATGTTGTAGTTTTTTAGCACTTCAATATACAGGCTACTGAAAGATATATGTTTGAACTATACAATACTTTTTATTAGAATTGGCAACAATTGAGGATTTTAGGATGCCAATCTGATCCACATCAAGAGGATAGAGAAAAATAAGGAACTTATTGACTACAACTGGATAAAAATGGCTGACTCACACTAAGCCCTTCAGGTAAACCTCTAACATATACTGAGATATCCGCTGACGTAACTAAGAGAAAAGAAGTCACTAAAGTTTCAACTTCCAAACAGCTCATTTGGAGCAAGTTTGAAAGAAGGCAAGATTGTTTTAGAAATATCTCCGCAATGCCGCCATTGTTTGATTTCTAATTTTCAGGACTTATTGGGATCCCAAATACACAAAAACAGGGACAATTAGGTAAGAAAAGTTTGTTTTACATAAATAGGGCCCCCTTTGAGGCAAATTTACTTGAAATTTCTTAAAACAGTTCAGTGCACCCTGCCAGAAACCTGCTATAAGTTTAGGCTGTTTAGCCACCAAATTTGGTACACACCTTTCAGGAATCTACAAGCACGTGTGGAACTGTCAGCAAGATGTGTTGAAAAACACGGTCGCCATCAGGCAAAACATCTTGCAGGGGCACAGGCGGGATTAATTGTCTGTAAGTCATTGACCATTTGTCTAACAATAATACAATCTTGAGGATACATCTGTATTTCATGTATGCTAGCATGTATTCCAAAGTATTTAGATCACAAGCTATGGTGGGTGAGTCCTATTTTTCCCCATGACTGTACAAATGTTATCTCGACGTGAAGACATACACACCTACTACTTTTCACCAGTCGTAGCGTGGACGGGGCTGGGGCGGCGGGTGGTGTCGGGGGGACTCGTGCCGATGGCCCGGCGGGGTTGTGGAGCTTGGCGGGGCGGTGAGAGCCAGCTGTTGGCCCCCTGCCCGTCGGTCACGGCCGTAGTCGATCCCCCGGGCATTTGGTGGAGCGTACCGTCCTGCCTGGCCCCTCCACTCCACGTCAAAGGCTTCAGCCTCACCTGTTCAGAGAGTCGTTAATTAACATGCATTATTTAGCTCAACTGCTTTTCTCCATCACAAAACGGACTCACTCTCCTCCAGGTTAATGAAGTCCTGGCGGTCTTCACGGTCTCCGGTGCGGCGGTTCCGTGAGCGCTCCATGATATGCGCGCGCTCGCCAATGTGGTGGCCGATGGCGAGGCGCTCCAGGCCGCTATCGCTGTCTCGCATCGACTGGTGCGTCTCGCGGATCTGCAATGGAGCGCACTCAGATTACAAAACGGGTCATTTTGGATGAATTTCAATCATTTGTTTGACAGGTGTAGCATGGCATAGTATAGCATTATCTCAACAAGGGATTCTCAGAACATGAGTCATTAGATCAATAGCTTGTGTAGGTATTTAACCGCAAATCTCACCCCTCCAGGGCCTGTTCTTGTTGCACTAGTTTGCTGGTACACTGAAGGAGCCCCAGAATCTAATGACGAGTAGGATATCACAGTGGAAGAGGAGAACGTCTGACAGTTGGGCGAACTGGACATCCTGTCCTGCAAGCGAAGAACACAAATTAGTAAGAGGGTGGTTTCATCTCATGTCATGTTTGTTAAGAAGTGCTAGAATGTAAGAACTATCTTGTGCATCATTCTAAACGACAAAACAAATGAAAACTTGAAGAAGCATGGAGGTCTGCAACTTCTTTGTGTGTGGCTAGGTCAAGGAAATTGGTATCAAGACTCTCCCAGATAAATCCTCCATCGTTTTTGCTCGGGTAAGGTTGCATTTCAGGATTTAACTTAACGTCTACAGCCATGTTTGTTGCTTTGTTTTTGTTGTACGTGCCGTTAACAAGTATGCGTGTTTTTCCCTGTCTTTATCAAAATATAACTATAGATATCAACGTTGTGCATGTGCTAAAAGTTTCAATTATGATTGCTGCCTTTGTTAAAAGCTTCACTCTTTTAGATTCATTAAACACTTGAAGGAAAAATGTGTTTTAAGCAATACAAATAATATCAAGATAATATTTACGTTAAATGTATACCAAACAAACTTTTAACGATGTGATCACTACATATTTGTGCGTTGTTCGACTCTGCTTTCTTCGACTGGAGTGTGTGCCTCTCTTCTCGTCATCTTTTGTAAAATCTTGACATCTTTTGCCCTTCCTGATCACCTCTCGAGGAACTCAAAAGAAACGTGTATCCTTTTCGCGATTTGAACGGTTCGTACAGCCTAAAACAACGCAAGCATAGGACATTTTTCTTGGAGAACGGCAAAATGCCATCCAGAACACTATGACAACAGATGCTCGCTGGCCCACCACTTAAAGCAGGGATGTCAAACTCGTTTTCATTGAGGGCCACATCGCAATATGGCTGCCATCAGAGGGCCGCTTGTAACAGCGCAGGTATGAATTTGCGTCTGGATTTCATTATTAATTATATATATATATTTTTTAAGTAGACTGTCGATTTTACAGTAAAAACTTAACATTTACAAAATGTTACTGTAAAATAGTGTTCTTGACAACATTTTACAGTAAATATAAAAACAGTACCAGTTTTGTTTTTTGTTTTTTACGGAAAAAGCTGGCAGCTTAGTTGCCAGAATTTTACTATTAAATTTACATTGTTTTTTTACAACATTACATTGTTAATAGATAAACAATACAAGTTCTGTTTTTATTCTGGCAACTTAGCTGCCAGTTTTTCTACCGTAAAAACAGATGTACCGTCTTTCCATTTACAGTACCGGTAATACACCGTTAAAAACAACAACCGTAGACTTTACAGTCAAAAACTGGCAGTTAAATCAACACAATTTTAATGCAAAAAAATGGTAGTTTTTTTAAAAAATTGACAGTAATATGCCGTAAAGAACACTGTAAAATGTATTGTCATTTTTATTAATTTGATGGGTAGTTTGCTGTAAAATCATAAGTATTTTTTTATTTAGACAACAAATGTTTGGAAAGTGTAATATACTGTAACATTTGTTTCAATAATGGATACTATTAAAGTTTAAAAGGTATGCAATTTCAAGCAGTGCATATATTTTTTCTGTCAAAATAAAAAAAATCTATTACATTTAGTGAGAGAGTATTAGGTACTTTGACACATCATTTCCAGGTGTTTGTGGGCCAGATAAAATGTTGCGGGCCACATCTGGCCCACGGGCCTTGAGTTGACACCTGTGACTTAGAGTCTCCCATAGTTATTAACAAGCCAGACATGATGTCAGGTGAATAAAACCTATTGAGAAGAGTTTTTTTTTATTGGCCCACAGCCTATTCTAAAATAATTTTCAAACTATTTGGGGCAGTTAAATGTACTGTATCTCAGTAAACCCCTGGGTCCATGAGTTTGGTAAGTGGTTGGAAGAATTACTCACCACATTCCCCATCATTTCCCCCATCATGCCAAACATGTCCATGAAGCCACCACCCTGCAAACAGTTAGAAACCCTGTGAGCTTTCTTGTGCACTGCAAGCAGAAAAACATCTAAAAAAAATTTGATTTATAAAAGAAAATTCTAGATGCATAGCTTACCATTCCCATCATTCCAAAAGGGGTCAGTGCACCAGCCTGAAAATAACACAGACCAAATTAAGTTCAAAGACGGGATAAAGAAATCAGAAAAAACCCAGGGGCTGTTATTTAGGTGCATTACCTGTCGCCGTGGTGCACGGTGTGGCTGTATCTGTGGAGCAAGTGCAAAAGGGTCCATGGCAAAAGGTCCAAACATACTCCTCATCTGCTGCCTTTGAGCTGCGAATGGATCCCTTGGGGCACAAAAACCACAATGGTAGGGTGTCACCAACATTGAATAATATCTTCAGGAAGCCACTGGGTGTAGCTGCTAAAAGTACAACCCAGAAGTACAGAGAAGAACGTGAAATTCATTGTGTTTATCGTAGGAGCATTCCATTGTATGTTTTTACCAATGTTGTATTACAGTCATCCTCAAACTGTAATACGAGGACCACTGGTGGCACTAGTGGAAGTAATAAAAACTAGCAATTCACAGGACTTTAATCTCTCAAGATACTAAATAATAAACATGCAAATATAAAAATCAAAATGATGACAAATAGGGATGGGAATCAAAAACCGGTTCTGAACCATTGTATCAATTCCTTGGAACCATTTTTCAGGGTTGGGATGAAATCATTACGCAACGTGCGTAGTGACGTCAGATCGCAAAATGGCGGTGCCCTAACGAAACAAACCCTAACATTTTACAAGAACAGATTGCAACAGCACTACTTGTAATAATTAAAAGGCTGCTATTTCATCAAGGGGACATACGAGCAATATGCTGAAACATTTAAACACACAGCATGCAATAATTATGAATAAAAGTTGCGTTTTTGAACCGCTTCTCTCTCATCCCAACAGCAGTAACACGAGCAATTCATCTGAATACAACAGGTACCAACTAACACAGCCTATCATGTTAGCGCTATTATTTGTTCAATTGAAATGGATGCCTTCTCATTTATATCAGCATGACGAGAAACACATTCTGACTGGCTCCGAGGCGGTCAGTACTCGCCCCAGTTCACGTCTGCCATTAGACGAATGTCACCCAGCAGCGACTAAGTTTGTGGTCAAAAGCTTGCATGTTTGCTACAGTAGACACTACTAATTTTCGGTAGGTGAATGTTCAATTGTAGTCAGAGAAAAGTTGCATATTTTCCTCCCACCACATTTTCTCTCAGTCATCATATTAGACAGGTGAGACTAAAAAAATAGAATATCGTGAATCATGTCATTCATGTCAATTAACTTCAAATGTGAAAATAATGTGTTATATTGACTAATTACATGCAAAGTGAGACATGTCAAGCCTTTATTTGTTATCATTTTGATGATCTTGGCTTAGTTTTTGAAACCTTACATTGTCTGAGATTTTCAAGTCAAGGTTTCCATAAACCATAAGCCATAATCATCAAAATTATAACAAATAAAGGCTTGACATCTTACTTTTCATGTAATAGGTTAATGTCACATGTTACTAAATGTTACATTATTGTGTAATTTGCACATGATTTATTTTGTTAAATTCTACAGAAGAATATTCCTTTACAAAAATTTTTTTTTTCTATGCTACATATGTGCCTCTTGAGATCTCACTGTAGGCTTTGTATCTGCTAAAAGTAAACAGAAGATTGAGAAATGCATTGTGTTTATCGTAGGAGCATCCCATTTAATATGTTTTTACCAATGTTGTTTTACAGTACATCCTCAAACTGTAATACGAGGACCACTGGTGGCACTAGTGGAAGGAATAAAAACTAGCAATTCACAGGACTTTAATCCCTCAAAATACCAAATGTTAAAGATGTAAATATAAAAATTAAAAAGGATGACGAACAAGGATGGGAATTGAAAGCCGGTTCTTGTTCAGAACCGGTTGCCAGTGTATAAATTCCTTGGAATCGCTTGCCATTTTCTCACACGGTTCCTTTTAACGATTCTCCCGAATCAATTAGTGTGCGAGGAAAAAAAAAAATAAATATATATATATATATATATATATATATATATATATATATATATATATATATATATATATATATATATATATATATATTACCGTTCAAAAGTTTGGGGTCACCCAAACAATTTTGTGTTTGAGCCTTCATTTCTAAGAACAAGAATAGACTGTCGAGTTTCAGATGAAAGTTCTCTTTTTCTGGCCATTTTGAGCGTTTAATTGACCCCACAAATGTGATGCTCCAGAAACTCAATCTGCTCAAAGGAAGGTCAGTTTTGTAGCTTCAGTAACAAGCTAAACTGTTTTCAGATGTGTGAACATGATTGCACAAGGGTTTTCAAATCATCAATTAGCCTTCTGAGCCAATGAGCAAACACATTGTACCATTAGAACACTGGAGTGATAGTTGCTGGAAATGGGCCTCTATACACTTATGTAGATATTGCACCAAAAACCAGACATTTGCAGCTAGAATAGTCATTTACCACATTAGCAATGTATAGAGTGTATTTCTTTAAAGTTAAGACTAGTTTAAAGTTATCTTCATTGAAAAGTACAGTGCTTTTCCTTCAAAAATAAGGACATTTCAATGTGACCCCAAACTTTTGAACGGTAGTGTATATATATATATATATATATATATATATATATATATATATATATATATATATATGCATATATATATATATATATATATATATATATATATATATATATATATATATATATATATATATATATATATGCATATATATATATATATATATATATATATATATATATATATATATATATATATATATATATATATATATATGCATATATATATATATATATATATATATATATATATATATGCATATATATATATATATATATATATATATATATGCATATATATATATGTGCACATATATATATATGCATATATATATATGTGCATATATATATATATATATGTGCATATATATATATATATGTGCATATATATATATATATATATATATATATATATATATATATATATATGTATATATATATATATATATATGAATGTGAGTGTTGTCTGTCTGTGTTGGCCCTGTGATGAGATGGAGACTTGTCCAGGGTGTACCCCGCCTTCCGCCCGATTGTAGCTGAGATAGGCTCCAGCGCCCCCCGCGACCCCGAAGGGAATAAGCGGTAGAAAATGGATGGATATATATATATATATATATATATATATATATATATATATATATATATATATATAAATGAGCCCCTGCTCTAAATTGAACAAAAATTACCTTTTTTCCTCTATTTTCCCCAAATGAGAATCGATAAGAGAACCGTTGAGGAACCGACTCATTAAGCAGAATCAAAAGTGGAATCGGAACAAGAAAAATCTTATCAATTCCCTTCCCGAATGGCGAATAAACTCAGGTGAAATATTTTTTGTTCAATATTTGCTGGCATGAAATGACTGTAATTGTGAAGAAATAAAACTAACTTAAGTATTTTCTAGCATGGACATGTCTTCAGCGTTGTATGTGATTAGTGCATCTATAATATGGCCTGGATGTTTTAGTTTGTAGAGTTATTAGGTGTGTTAGTCACATACAACGTAACTCCTCCATCAAGGTGTCATTCCCTGCATATTTTAGGTGCCCATTTAACTATGCGGTGCAACGCTGTCATGCAGAAAATACTCCCGATTTCAAGTCTTTTTAACCTCCATCGATTGCTCACATTAATACCAAGTCGCCCCTTGAGCAATTAAAGTGATGAAGAGCTCTCCCTACAAATGAATGTGTTCAACATGGTGGCACACAGTAGGCCGTCGCAACTGGCCGGGGGGGGGGACGAGTTAACAGCCTCCCACCACCCCGACAAACACACGTAATGTGCATGAAATGCAGCTCTTTTCACCAGTCTTCTACAAGCCTAAATGTCTAAGCGCCGACGCGGTGTATTTACTCACATCATGAAGGGGTCGTCATCGACGTCATTCAGGAATCGAAACATGTTGTGAGGGATTCAACTCAGCTGGCTGCTGTTGTTAGCTAGCCAGCTAGCTAAGGTAAATAGACGTCTTTGCCACGAACGGAACTGGATGCGAGATTGTACTCAAACTCCCTTCCCCCACGACCGCAATGGCCGTAGAACTCTTTCAGCTGAGTAAAGCGACAAACGAGCTCTCACTGTACAAGATGGCAAATTCCACAACCTCGAACAAAACATGAGAACGGAAGTCAGCTTTTGACAAAGGAGAAGCCAAATTAGCTCACAACGCGCCTGTGTAGACCACTGCCGCTACTTCCGGTATGGACAGTATCAAAATAAAAGCTGAGGAAATGTCATTACACGAGCTAAATCCGCCCATAAATAGATACAAAATAAACAGGTCCGAATAAATAAATAAACAGGCCTGCGAGTTCAGTTCAAAACTTGGGCGCGACTTTTTTTTGCCGAATCCTAGAATCATTTACCATGAATTGATTGATTGATTGATTGATTGAAACTTTTATTAGTAGATTGCACAGTGAAGTACATATTCCGTACAATTGACCACTAAATGGTAACACTCGAATAAGTTTTTCAACTTGTTTAAGTCGGAGTCCACTGATCCATTGATTCATGATACAGACATATACTATCATCATAATACAGTCGTCACACAAGATAAACATCAGAGTACATTGAAATATTTACATTATTTACAATCCGGGGTGTGGAGGGGGCGGGGGGGGGGGGTAGGTTTGGTTGATATCAACACGTCAGTCATCAACAATTGCATGATCAGAGAAATGGACATTGGAACAGTGTAGGACTGACTTGGTAGGATATGTACAGCAAGTAGTGGACATAGAGATAGAGATCAGAGAGCATAAGAGTAAGAATAAGTATCTACATTTGATTATTTACAATCCGGGGAGGTAGGATGTGAAAGGAAGTGTGTTAGTTTACGGTTGAAGTTGCTTGGAGATGTTCTTTTAGTGCGGTTTTTGAAGGAGGATAGAGATGCCCTTTCTTTTACACCTGTTGGGAGTGCATTCCATATTGATGTGGCATAGAAGGAGAATGAGTTAAGACCTTTGTTGGATCGGAATCTGGGTTTAACGTGGTTAGTGGAGCTCCCCCTGGTGTTGTGGTTATGGCGGTCATTTACGTTAAGGAAGTAGTTTGACATGTACTTCGGTATCAGGGAGGTGTAGCAGATTTTATAGACTAGGCTCAGTGCAAGTTGTTTTACTCTGTCCTCCACCCTGAGCCAGCCCACTTTGGAGAAGTGGGTAGGAGTGAGGTGTGATCTGGGGTGGAGGTCTAGAAGTAATCTGACTAGCTTGTTCTGGGATGTTTGGAGTCTAGATCTGAGGGTTTTGGATGTGCTAGGGTACCAGGAGGCGCATGCGTAATTGAAAAAGGGTTGAATATGATGAGTTCCCGCTAAAATCTTCATGGTGCTTTTGTTGACCAGAGAGGAGATTCAATAGAGGAATCTCGTTCGTTGGTTGACCTTTTTGATTACCTTGGTTGCCATTTTATCACAGGAAAGATTAACCTCTAGAATGGAACCTAGGTAGGTAACCTCATCTTTCCTGGTGATAACAATGTCGCCCACTTTTATAGTGCAGTCACTGACTTTCTTAAGGTTGATGTGGGACCCAAATAGGATGGATTGTGTTTTACCCAAGTGTATGGATAGCTTTTTGTCAGCGAGCCAGGTGCAAGTTCTACAGAATTCAGCACTGAGGATTTTCTCCACCTGTGACTTGTCCTTGCCGGATACCAGCAGGGCTGAGTCATCCGCAAACAAGAACAATTCACAGTCGCATGCTGATGATATGTCGTTTATGTATATTAGGAACAGCAAAGGCCCTAATATACTGCCTTGGGGGACTCCACAGCTTACTGAGAGGGGGGCTTAAACAAGTTGAAAAACGTATTCGGGTGTTACCATTTAGTGGTCAATTGTACGGAATGTGTACTGTACTGTGCAATCTACTAATAAAAGTCTCAATCAATCAATCAAAGCAGAAAACTCCTGTCATATCAAAGATCTTTAATCTTTTTGCAGTACATTCCTAAAAATAGCAGCAGGAACCTGTCAAATTGAAGACATTTAAATAACATTTTTGCATGTGCGGTTTTACAGGAGGAAAACAGTAGAGTGCTCCTGTCATATGCAGCAAAAAAGTAGAGCATTCATGTTATAGCATGAATCTTGGACTAGCATTTTTGCAGCAGATTCCTAAAAACAGTAGAAGACTTGTCATATTAATAGCAGAGCGATCCTGTCGTAGCGAATATCTTTGACTAGCATTTTTGCAGAAGATTACTAAAACAGCAAAACGCTCTTGACATATTGACAATCTTGGGCTAGCATTTTTGCAGCAGAGTCCTAAAAACAGCAGAAGACTTGTCATATCAAAGATCTTTAATGTTTTTGCAGTACATTCCTAAAAATAGCAGCGGTAACTTGTCAAATTGAAGACATTTAAATAGCATTTTTGCATGTGCGGTTTTACAGGAGGAAAACAGGAGAGTGCTCCTGTCATATGAAGCAATTTTGCAGCAGGTTTCTAAAAAAGAAGAGCATTCCTGTTATAGCATGAATCTTGGACTAGAATTTTTGAAGCAGATTCCTAAAAACAGCAGAAGACTTGTCATATAAACAGCAGAGTGATCCTGTCATATCGAATATCTTTGACTAGCATTTTTGCAGAAGATTCCTAAAACAGAAAAATGCTCTTGACATATTGAAGATCTTGGGCTAGCATTTTTGCAGCAGAGTCCTAAAAACAGCGGAAGACTTGTCATATCAAAGATCTTTTATGAGCATTTATGCGCAAGTTTTTTTGCCGGAGGTCCTTATAAACAGCAGAGTGATCCTGTGAATGTGAAATTAATTGAATTATATTTATATAGCGCTTTTCTCTAGTGACTCAAAGCACTTTACATAGTGAAACCCAATATCTAAATTACATTGAAACCTGTCATATCGAATATATTTGACTAGCATTTTTGCAGATGATTCCTAACACAGTAAAGCGCTAAAACAGCAAAAGGCTCCTGTTGCTTAGAGGATCTTTGACTAGTGTTTTTGCACCAGATTTCTAAAAACAGTAGCGCACTCCTGTCATATCAACAATCTTTGACTAGCATTTTTGCAGCAGATTCCTAAACAGCGATGTGTTTCTGTCATATTGAAGATCTTTGACAAACTTTTTTGCATGAGTAATTTCGTAGGAGCGGCCCTTAAAAACAGCAAAACACTCCTGTCCTGTAGAGAATCTTTAGCTAGCATTTTTGCAGCAGATAAGAGTTCTCCTGTTATGGAATATGCATGAGCATGTTTGCAATAGGTCTTTAAACCACAGCAGAGCACTGCTGTCACATAGAGCAGTGGTCCCCAACCACTGGTCCGGGGACCGGTACGTCCGTGTAGCATTTGCTCCCGGGCCGCACAGAAACAATAATTAATTTATACAGTACCGTATTTTTCGGAGTATAAGTCGCTCCAGAGTATTCGTCGCACCGGCCGAAAATGCATAATAAAGAAGGAAAAAAACATATATAAGTCGCACTGGAGTATAAGTCGCATTTTTGGGGGAAATTTATTTGATAAAACCCAACACCAAGAATAGACATTTGAAAGGCAATTTAAAATAAAGAATAGTGAAAAACAGGCTGAATAAGTGTACGTTATATGACGCATAAATAACCAACTGAGAACGTGCCTGGTATGATAACGTAACATTATGGTAAGAGTCATTCAAATAACTATAACTTATAGAACATGCTATACGTTTACCAAACAATCTGTCACTCATAATCGCTAAATCCGATGAAATCTTATACGTTTTTTGAAACTTTTATTAGTCTAATCTCTTACGTGAATGAGCTAAATAATATTATTTGATATTTTGCGGTAATGTGTTAATAATTTCACACATAAGTCACTCCTGAGTATAAATCGCACCCCCGGCCAAACTATGAAAAAAACTGCGACTTATACTCCGAAAAATACGGTACTGCATTTTCTCCGACTTAACTTTTGCCTGTCCCACTAAAAACACCTATAAGCTTGTTAATAGATGTATATTATATAGGACAGTGCACATTAATGGACATATAAAATGTTAATGTGCCAGATTGTAGCCAAAGACTCATTTTTGATTTTTTTTTGTTGCTGTTTTAATCTGCCACACGTAGAAAGCCAGTCCGTGAAAATAACGCATACATTAAACCGGTCCCTGGTGGGAAAAAAGGTTGGGCAACCCTGACCTAGAGGATCATCGACTATAGTATTGATACTAGGGCTGTGAATCTTTAGGTGTCCCACGATTCGATTCAATATCGATTCTTGGGGTCAAGATTCGATTCAAAATCGATTTTTTTTCAATTCAACACGATTCTCGATTCAAAACCAATTTTTTTCCCGATTCAAAGCGATTCTCTATTCATTCAATACATAGGATTTCAGCAGGATCTACCCCAGTCTGCTGACATGTAAGCAGAGCAGTAGATTTTTGTAAAAAGCCTTTATACCGGTAATTGTAAAGGACAATGTTTTATCAACTGATTGCAATAATGTAAATTTGTTTTAACTATTAAATGAAACAAAAATATGACTTATTTTATCTTTGTGAAAATATTGGACACAGTGTGTTGTCAAGCTTATGAGATGCGATGCAAGTGACACTATTGTTCTTTTTTTTTTTTTTTTTTGTAAATGTCTAATGATAATGTCAATGAGGAATTTTTAATCACTGCTATGTTTAAATTGTAACTAATATTGATACTGTTGTGATGATATTCATTTTTGTTTCACTACTTTTGGTTTGTTCTGTGTCGTGTTTGTCAGTTTGTGTCTCCTCTCAATTGCTCTGTTTATTGCAGTTCTGAGTGTTGCTGGGTCGGGTTTGGTTTTAGAATTGGATTGCATTGTTATGGTATTGCTGTGTATTGTTTTGTTGGATTGATTAATAAAAAAATAAAAAATAAAAAATAAATAAATAAATAAATAAATAAAATCGATTTTTTACAAATGAAAATCGATTCTGAATCGTACAACGTGAGAATCGCGATTGAAATTCGAATAAATTTTTTCCCACACCCCTAATTGGTACCATAAAAGCATGGTATCCCTGTCACATAGTGTAAACATTCACTTTTGGTTTATTACAGTGATTAACTATGCGTTAGCCAATTATTAAAGTAAAAAGGTGAAAGTATTACAGAGTAATTTGAGGAATTATGCCCCCAAAAGGATTTAACAAATAACCCTGAGCTAAATTATCATTGCCATTAGACATATACATTACTTCCTGTATTTTATTGTTGTAGCTGCTAGTTTTTCCGGTTCCTGTGCGTGGCGCTGTTTCCCATCTACAGACGAGAATGCGGCACGTCCGCTCTACGCATGCTCACAGAATCAGTCGACCCTCAAACCCGGATGTAACCAACGCCTAACCTGTCGGAAGAAAAACGGTGAGTAGAGTTTGAAAAAAGCTGTTTTTAAATGACACTCTCTTAATATTCAAATGACTAGAAGCGAGAAGGATATCTCAATTACCATTCTCATCTTACAATGAGAGGAAAAGTTGGTTAATGCTGCCAGGAAACCTCAGGGACGGTGGCTCATTTCCTTCCCAGCGAAGTGTAGTGTGTAGTGTAGTGTTGGCTGGGCGAGCTAGCATCAATCTGGTTAATCATGCATTTATTTGAAATTTCACCATTTGTCTCTTTATCGACATTTATATTTATGGAAAATGTTTTTTTATGTACCGGTACACATCAAAATATATTGAAATGTACTTCGTACTTTTGTATAGTGTATTGTTGTGGCCTGATGACATGTTTATATAAGCGGAAGTATATACTATATTAGGGCAAGTATTGGGGGACCGATATGTTTCTTTTTGAGGCATCTTTGGTATGTGCGGAAGTGATCGTCTGTCTTCAATATTTTTGTGCTCGTACATGTATTAACAAGTCTGCCTCAGTCCGGGCGAAATCCTCTTATTGCAGTAAACACTGCTTCCCAAACATGAAGCTATGGAATCTCAAATTAAAAGCAAAAGCTCCTAACACAATAACATTCTCATACTTAAAATATACAACATATATACATTGCCAATAAATATTTATCTAATGACTAAAGCAAAATATGTTCGAGGCCAGTGGTTCTTAAACCTTTTTGACCAAGTACCACAATAATGACAACATAAAAATACTGTAGCGTAGTAGGCCTAAGTATTTTTAAAAAAATAAGGCAAACCTTTTTCAATCCATCCATTTCCTACCGCTTGTCGCTGGAGCCTATCTCAGCTGCATTCGGGCGGAAGGCGGTGTACACCTTGGACAAGTCGCCATCTACCGTATTTTTCGGACTATAAGTCGCAGTTTTTTTCATAGGGTGCGACTTATACTCAGGAGCGACTTATGTGAAATTATTAACATATTACCGTAAAATATCAAATAATATTATTTAGCTCATTCACGTAAGAGACTAGATGTATAAGATTTCATCGGATTTAGCGATTAGGAGTGACAGATTGTTTGTTAAACATAAAGCATGTTCTATATGTTATAGTTATTTGAATGACTCTTACCATAATATGTTACGTTAACATACCAGGCACATTCTCAGTTAGTTATTTATGCGTCATATAACGTACACTTATTCAGCCTGTTGTTCACTATTTATTTATTTTAAATTGCCTTTCAAATGTCTATTCTTGGTGTTGGGTTTTATCAAATAAATTTCCCCAAAAAATGCGACTTATATATGTTTTTTTCCTTCTTTATTATGCATTTTCGGCCGGTGCGACTTATACTCCGGAGCGACTTATACTCCGAAAAATACGGTAATCGCAGGGCCAACACAGATATATTTCCATCCATCCATTTTCTACCGCTTTTCCTTTCTCGGAGTCGCGGGGGGTGCTGGAGCCTATCAGCTGCATTCGGGCGGAAGGCGGAGTACACCCTGGACAAGTCGCCACCTCATCGCAGGGCCAACACAGATAGACAGACAACATTCACACACACTAGGGCCAATTTAGGGGATAGGTTGATTGGCAACAGATATATTTAACAAGTATATTTAATATTTTTGTCCACTGTAACATTACACACAAATAAAAAACATCATCAACAATGATACTCCATATACAGTACGTACATATTTTGTGGTACGCGTACCACAGTTTGAGAAGCACTGTTCGAGACCAAAAATCACTACACATTCTTTAGTGCTCGCTAGTATTACCATATCTGAGTAATTGTGTAGAATATTGGGGAAAAACTACAAAAGTACAATTCACATGATAATCGTGTTACAAAAGGACAATTGGAAGGACAGTTACAATAATACATAATGTTGGCTATAGAGAACATACAAACAAACCCTTTATCAATTAAACCCGAAATATTGAAATTTAACGATTAGGTGCATTTTTAAGCAGCTAAAATTATTCACAAAGCAATTTATAACCTGATACTTAAGAATGTACTACAATTATTCTCAACAAAAAAAGAGAAATATAACTTTAGGGAAAACATCTAACTTAAAACAGTTGTATGCACGTACAACACTTAAGACCTTTAGTGTGTGGAATTAAATTATGGAATGGATTAAGCAAATAAATCAGACAAAACACTAATGTGATTCACTTTATGAGGCTGTTCAAATGACAAGTGTTTACAAAGTACAAGGAAGAATAATTATCATAAGTATCTTAACAGTTGAAAACAAGATATTCATCTCATCAAGTGAATCATAACTGACTCAACTATTTATTAATATAACTGTTGTATTTAGAGTTCATTGATGTTAATCGTGTTGCAAAATGAGAACAGGAAGCGAACATTTGTGTTAGTAATTGCTATGAAGTGGAAAATATGTATTATTAAATAAGCTTTGCTTCTTCTACTCGTTTTTGGACATGTTGTAAAGAACATTTTAAATATCTGATGTATCGTATTGAAACTGTATACATGTTCAAAATGAACTTCCACCAACAATAACTGCAAAAAAACGTAACCTTTGCAACATTATAAGGCTTATTTTTGATAAGTGTTAATTCATCATGTGTTAATTATTGTGGATGTAATTGTGATGGATACCTGCTTGAGGTGGGAATATTTGGGCACTTCACGATTTGATTATAAATCAGGAGCTACGATTTGATAAAAAATCGATTATTGATGCATCTTTAATTTATGTGTATTGATGCAGTTTTACATTTCTTTTTGTTTCACTAAATAGGCATTTATCATTTGCAACTTAAAAAAAAAAAGTGCATTTGTAATAAGAAACAGTTAAACAAATTCCCACATTTATTAAATGAATGGAAATGTGTACAAAACTGGAACATACGAGCCGTATAATAAAAGAGCCTTGCTACAGTCAGCCAAAGTTTAGAACTGTTTGCATTTCTTTATTTACAATGAATAAATCGATTATCGATTATTGACGTTTACTAATCGATTTTATAATCGTCCATTACCAAATTGCGATGCATCTAAAAATCGATTATTTCCCCCACCTCTAATACCTGCACTGTATTACACTAAGCCTTTTGACAGAATGTTGCACTTCTCATGTAGTTCAAGATCTAAACCAGGGGTCACCAACCTTTTTGAAACCAAGAGCTACTTCTTGGGTACTGATTAATGCGAAGGGCTACCAGTTTGATACACACTTAAATAAATTGCCAGAAATAGCCAATTTGCTCAATTTACCTTTAACTCTATGTTATTATTAATAATTAATTATATTTATCTTTGTGGAAACACTGATCATCTTAATGATTTCTCACAATAAATATATATAGAAACAGATAAATATCAATATGCAACACTTTATTTTTATATTTTCTCTAAGTGCACATTTTTCAAATTGAACATTTTCAAATGATCACTTCTAAGACAGTCTTGTGAAATCGCAATATCCCATTTTAACTAGCTAGCCACTAACATTTTTGAACAAATCATGAATTACTTTGCACCTTGTTTGTACAAATAATAACACATGTAAAATACAAAAGTCCACTCTCAAATTTTTAAATAAATCATGTCACACTTTGAACTGGACACCAAATCTGTTATCTGTTTCTTTGTCAGTTAGTGAAGACCAAGTCTTTAAAATATTTTCTTGGATTTTCAAATTCTATTTGAGTTTTGTCTCTCTTAGAATTAAAAATGTCGAGCAAAGCGAGACCAGCTTGCTAGTAAATAAATAACATTTAAAAAATAGAGGCAGCTTACTGGTAAGTGCTGCTATTTGAGCTATTTTTAGAACAGGCCAGCGGGCTACTCATGTGGTCCTTACGGGCTACCTGGTGCCCGCGGGCACCACGTTGGTGACCCCTGATCTAAACTATTAGAGACAACTGAGTAAGATGCAATTGTATGTCCAAAATATGTATTACAACATTAAGATATATTGTAATATTGACAACAAAACTGATCATATTTATCTTCAAAAGAGAATAGTTGGTACATTTCTACACAGGAGTGTACCGATTGATCCCCAGAGGATGATGTCGCAGAGGTCAATTTGAACGTTTTTTCCTCACATTTTTGAAGATAGTTCAAAGGACATACTCTGAAAACATTTTTTTTAACGATCGGGCGACCTTAATAAACCTGAGAGAGCGCAGCAATTTTAGATGGTGTCGATCTATAAAAAAATATATCGGCAACCACAAATTTTGAATCAAATCGATGTAAAAATTAAAAAATTACGCCCTTATTTCTACATACAACATTAGGAAGACAAATTGCAACATTGTGTATGCGTAAGGAATGACTAAATAAATACAGAGAATGTTTTACATAATAACCCATTCAGTGATATGAGACACTGTTTTCATTGAATAAATAATAAGGGTATGTAGAAACAGTACCGTATACATTTTTGAATATAAATAAAAGGATATTAGGGATACATGAAATAGGTTTTAAACACACATTAAATTGGATTAGGCTTTGCTGAAATTGTAATTCAAATCAGATTTTCCTCTGCTATGAAACAAGCGGTGCTATTTTTGAAGCAAAATATATTTTTGAGGTGTTACTTTTGATAAAAAGTTAGAGAACGACTGCAGTATATGATTTATTAAAAATAAACTCAAGAAAACATGCAACAGAACAGGAAATCTTACCAAATCTCCCTTCCTGTTTAGAGCTTATTTTGACACTTACATTGCATGATTTTGTTTACATAATGTGAATGTATTGAAGTTTGACTACGGCGCTCGTACAACAGAGTTAGTGCTCTAAATTGAACTTTTTAACGGCCAAATTAAGTCAATATCAGCAGCTTTTTACCACGTCCCAATCAAATGAATTTTGTCTGAAGCAGACTTGGACAAACTAATCCATGCCTTTGTCTCCGTCAGGCTAGAATACTGTAATGGCATCTCACTGTGCTCTCTAAACAGGCTGTAAAGCAGCTGCAGTACATCCAGATCGCTGCTGCTCAAGTCCTGACTCGAATCAGGAAATATGACCATATTAGCCAAATCTGCAACAGTCTTCCAGAAGATGTGACACAGGATTCAACTCTCACAATGTTCAAATCCAGGCTGAAAACACTTATTTTAAGATGTATATATGACGTCTGAAATACATTTAATCTACTATTAGGTTTTAATTCATCATGATTATTTTTATGATGATTTAATTTTTATGTGGGATTTTATTTGCCTTGTATTTCATGGATCTGCAACATAGATTTACCTTGTGTACAAATTGTGCTCTATAAATAAATTTGCTTTACGGAATTCCTAAAATGCCACTTAAATTAACAGCCTGTGGTGACATTGTCTAGATGTGTGTATGCAGCAAAACATCTTTTAATTTAGTAATGCCCAATTGCCGCTGAACAGGCTGCCGGTTCATGGGTGAGTTAATGTAATGTTATCATTCCCAAAATGCTCCAAGTCACAATGCCGTAACACAATGTGATCCTGATAAGATGACAGAGGCATATAAACAGAGTAACACTGATAATGCAGCTGTGGGAATCTAATAAAATATACATTTATTACCTCACATACACTTCGGAAAATGTTTTGGTTTTTGATGTTTTCCATTTTCTGCTTTGTCTCTGCAGATGCAGACTATAAAATGTGTAGTTGTAGGGGATGGCGCTGTCGGAAAGACCTGCTTACTCATCTCCTACACAACCAACAAGTTCCCCTCAGAATATGTGCCTACGGTAAGAGCAGCAATATAATATTTATCATGTATCGTGAATTGTGATGGTCGGTGATTACTTCCTTTTTGGAGACTGTCGGAATGATCTGAACTCCCTTTTCAAAAGCAGTTTCATATTGAGCAGAATAATGCCTCACAGAAAAGTTGCCATTGGGGCTGCACTATTCTAGAAAATATGTGAGTCACGATCATCTTGCTTAGAATTGTAATACGTGGGCCATGTGCTTACGTTTTTTAATGTAAATGATTAGAAAGACTGAAAATAATTCATCAAGTCAAAAACATGGCATGTTGGCTGACATGACAGTACATTGGTGCACGTAATAAAGACGAGTCAACAGAAAAGTCAATTAATTTCTAAGTGTTCCTTTTGCGAGTTGACGAATAAATGGCGTCGGCTGTTAGCGGGTATAACCAGAGCAGCAGAGTCAACTCACCCTGGCCGGTGAGGCTCGCTAGGGGAAGGGGAATGACAGGGTGAGAAGTGTTGTCTGTCATGCCCGAGACAATGCATGGTGAGGCCCTGAGTACAATTGCAGCGTTTGTGATGCAGCTCGTTATGTAAAATGTCGGAAAAGCTGATGTCATTTTCTTTTATTTTTTTTAGACGGCCAACTAGTTGAGACTGAATTGACCGTGCTTCTGCTTGTTGTAGCCAAGTAGTGCGCCGTCTTTTACCTTCATACTTGCCAAATGAATGACCAATGAACAGATTATTATGCCTGTTCCTATGTATATTAATGGTGTTAAGGGAATTTAACCACATAATTAACTGACCAAAATGTTTCTACAGGTTTTTGACAACTATGCCGTGACAGTGATGATCGGAGGCGAGCCCTACACACTGGGCCTTTTTGACACAGCAGGTAAAATGAACTTTAAGTCAAAGTATTGATTCCGCCACTAAAAGCTTATAAGAAAATCTAATTTCCCCTGCGCCTTTAGGTCAGGAGGACTACGACAGGCTGCGTCCTCTCAGCTATCCACAGACAGACGTGTTCCTTGTTTGCTTCTCTGTGGTCTCCCCATCTTCGTTTGAGAACGTCAAAGAGAAGGTCAGTTTTGCTGAAGTTGTCTCAAAGCAGGTGAGATGTTGTGTCGAAAATATAACAAAAACCCCTTTCATTTCATGTAAGGATGGGCGATATGGCCTAAAATCTAAATTGGGATGAATATTGCAGCCTTTTGCAATAACAATATACATCACAATATGTTATTTTACATATAAATTACATTACATCCATTTTTAAATGGATTATAAAGGCTCCTAATATAGCTTCTGACGTATGAGGTAAAGTTGTCATTTCCAATTTCTCAAAACTATTTTTAATCTACTTGTGCATAGCTTTTAGAATAGAAATCCATATAAATCAATTGGAACTTATGGTGAGTATATCCAATTTTACTATATACCCCTGTGCATGTGCCGCACAATAGGAAGGTCCTGAGTAGTCCTGGGTTCAATCTGTGTGGAGTTTGCATGTTCTCCCCATGACTGCGTGGGTTCCCTCCGGGTACTCCGGCTTCCTCCCACCTCCAAAGACATGCACCTGGGGATAGGTTGATTGGCAACACTAAAATTGGCCCTAGAGTGTGAATGTGAGTGGGAATGTTGTCTGTCTATCTGTGTTGGCCTTGTGATGAGGTGGCGACTTGTCCAGGGTGTACCCCGCCTTCCGCCCGAATGCAGCTGAGATAGGCTCCAGCACCCTCCGCGACCCCAAAAGGGACAAGCGGTAGGAAATGGATGGATGGATGGATCAATGCTTTTGTCTTCACTGATGATGTATCACGTATAACGCATCAGAACGTTAGCCAAAAAATAAGTCCACAAACTAGGAAAAATGAGTAAATAACAAAAGTTTTCGGAGAGCTTTTTTGCCAAGGGAAAAAGGCCACGGTTCCCATTTATTCAGCTGTATGGTGAGTTGTATATTTCGTCCACTTATTTTGTTGTATATATCTGCCACGTGTGGAAGGCCTGTCCGTGAAAGTAATGCCTACATTAAAACGGTCCCACGTGCAAAAAAGGTTGGGCGCCCCTGAATTATATCGTCTATATTGCGCAACCCTAATTTGATGTAGCTGAAATAGACCCAAGTAACATTTGTAGGATCATTTAAAAACAGTGTGATTACTGGCTATATGACACCATCAGCACATATACCCCTGCTTTCTATGTTTTTTAATGTTAAATGTAGTTTAAATGTTCATGTAGCAAAGTAATGACATTAGTCCATCCATTCATTAAGTTTCGCAAAGTTTAAAAAAGGTTTTACACATCAGTTTTATTCTTATACTTTGTATTCTTCCCCCTCTTCAGTGGGTTCCTGAAATTTCTCACCACTGCCCACGTACGCCTTTCCTGTTGGTGGGCACTCAAGTGGACCTGCGGGAGGACAGCAACACCATCGAGAAGCTGGCCAAGAATAAACAGCGCCCCCTGTACCCCGAGACCGCCGAGAAGCTGGCTCGTGAGCTCAGGGCAGTTAAATATGTGGAGTGCTCTGCCCTCACGCAGGTATGATGCGTCACATAATACAACTTGAATAAAACCTAAAAATATCCCGAAATTGACAATTGAAAAAGTGGCGAGACATACTTACACTACACAAATCTTTTCATTGTAAAGCGCTTTGAGATAGTTGTGAAAAAGCGCTGTATGAATATAATTTCATTATTATCATAGCCAAAGCTGCTTGACATAATTTAAGGGGATTTTTTTCAATTCTCAATCAATAGTTTGCAATTTTGTTATTTAAGTGTTTTTCTGCTTTTTCTTGGTAAGAAATGTAGTAATGAGCTCAGTATACTAACTTATTGTCAAAAGTTTTAAGTCATGAAAGGTAAAGTTTGCATTGTTTTTAGGCTTAACTGTTAAAAATACTTATTTTAACACCTACATGACAATTACCTATGCTGAATTGTTATTTAAAAATTACTTGTGCAGTAATTGTTTTATATTAATGATAATGCATTTTACTTTGAGTGATCTAAGATGCTTTACATAGATTTAAAAAAACTTAATGATATATATAAAATATAATAAAATGGTTTTACAGTTTAAAGACGTTTTATTTTAAGTTATAAAATGTAATGCATACCGTACCATTTTTGATATACGATGAAAAGCAAAAAGATCAAAATGTTGTGTTCTTTGTTTACCCGGTAGTTATTTCTTCTAAATCCACATTTGTAGATGCATGCTTTTTATTTAATGGAATAATAATATAGTATATCGGTTTTCAAAACCTCTGACATAAACTGAATTGACTTGGTGTCTGTACATTGTATGGCATGACACAAAAAATAATATTGTGTATATTTTTAGTGCTATTTCTCAAAGACAGAAGCCACATTCTGATTTTGAAACAGCGTTAGTGACTGTACTGTACATGACGTTTGCTTCCTTTTTTCTTTTGGACCAGCGAGGACTGAAGAACGTATTCGACGAGGCCATCTTGGCTGCTTTGGAGCCTCCCGAGACCAAACCCAAGAGGAAGTGTGTTCTTCTATAGACGACGGCAACAGTTAAAAACCAAACGGTATAAGAAATGCGTGGGGGGGCAAAATCAAAATATCAAGTGAGTTCAGTGGCCAATTAAGACAAGGGGAAGGTGCAAAGAGACTTAAAACAACGTGACTGTGGCGATCGTGCCTTCAAAATAAGAGTTGAAAGAAAGAAGCTGAGAAAGCAAAAAGGTCAGTGTGCAGTAAACACGGGTAGCATCACCCATCTCCTCGTCACTGAAAGCTTTTAGAAAGTGCAGTGTTCTCCGCAAATATTCCAATGGGGCAGGACCCCCTCCCTGCCTCCTTTAATCCATCCCCTCTCCCTTTTAAAGATATTTTTTTTATTAAATAGCTTTTTTCCTCCTGGGCTTGATTTCATGTGTCCTACTGGGGCTTTTCCTCATTGTAATGGTAAGAAATAGAAAACAAATGAGATTTTCAGTGAACTTTGGTTAGTACATTTAAAGGGGCAACATAAATGATAAGTGGTACTCTGCTTTATTAATGACGGATTTGAATGATGGAAGCACATTAGATCTGCTACACTCCAAACAAACCTAGCATTTTTAATGACGGATTTGAATGATGGAAGCACATTAGATCTGCTACACTCCAAACAAACCTAGCAGTCTGCTACTTCCTTCCAGCGCGCAGTGATTAGTTGGGAGGACATTTGACCCTTTTTCCCTTTTCTGGGTGACTTAAGAATTTGTATTTTATTTTTCCTTTTGTGTATATTGTATTGCCTATGTGACTTTGTTTTGGGACCCTTTTTCTTAGCAATAATTTCATTTTGAAACTTTCATCACTAGACAACCAACAGGGTGATTGATTTAGAAAAAAAATACAAAATCAATAATAAAAAAAACCTCAAGCTGTAATATTTTGCATAGATCTTAATCCTGAGCGATTGAGATGTTAACCTTTGCTAGTAAAAATTTGTGGGAGTTTGTAATCGCATAATATTTGTAATAAAAATGGTTTAACTGACTCAGACATAAGCAACCTTTTTTTGTTGACCACATTAATACTACATCATATCCTTGGTGCTGTAATGGTACATATAGGCATGGGTTTGATTCCTGGCCAGACAGGTAAAAGCTGGGGCAAAAATTAAATTGAAAATGTTTCTGGCAA
The DNA here is from genome assembly GCF_033978785.1 of Entelurus aequoreus. Lineage (NCBI taxonomy): Eukaryota > Metazoa > Chordata > Actinopteri > Syngnathiformes > Syngnathidae > Entelurus > Entelurus aequoreus. The sequence continues at coordinate 66,288,814 of NC_084741.1, read as the reverse complement.
ACCACATTTACTTCACATATTTCCTAACAATAATGGCTGACAGTTTTACTTTTAAGTTTAAAGGGGTCTTAATATGCTAAAACATTTTTTTTTTTTACCTGTTGGTACATGTTTTTCTGTATTTTTGAATCCACATAAGTCCCGAATATTTAAAATCAAACCATGGAGGCATTGTGGATATTTTTATTGAACAGTCTTGCCATTTTCCAAACATTCATTAAACAAATTGTTTGGATTTTTGAGACTTTAGTTACATATTAGTCTTAGTTATGTCAGCAGATATCTTTGTATGGTAGACGATTACCTGAAGACCCCGCCGCAAGTCCGCCATTTTTATACAGTTGTAGTTCAAATGTTGTCACTAAGTTCCTTCCTTTTCTCTATCCTCTTGTTGTGAGGAAGACTGGTTCGGAATCCTACCCTTTTGCCATATATTTAATACAAAGTAGCGTATGGATCTAACGTCTTTCTGTAGACTCAATATAAAAACTACAACATGGCTGACGGAGAGAAGATAGTCGAAGGGGGCTTGGCCTGGAAGAGGGCCTTGGCATGCAAATAAGACCGGCGCATTCTCAATTGACAGTAAAAAAGTGGCTTGAAAATTGTCTGTAAAACCAGATCAATGCAACATTTGGACCAAAGCTCCACCATTACATGTTATGTAGACCACAAGGAAGTGTCCTAAATGTAGAAAACTAAACCAAGCTAGTTCTTTAGCAATGAAACCGCACCATTCTGTCTCCTTATAGGTTGAAATTCAGAGGAAAAAAATACTTGTACTCACATTCTAGTGAAAACTATTTTATTTATTAGATGACAGTCAAAGCTAAAAGCACTGTTGATACAAAACACAAGACAGACACTGATGTCAGTAGAAGCTATTTGTTTTTTAACATGTCCGCCAGGGGCTGGAATGTAGAAAAGACTCCGGTGTGCAATAAATAAACGGCAATAAACAGGACAGTAGATGCAACTATCATGCATGAAATAAAATACAAATATATATAGTGCCGCAAAGTTTCCGCTGTTAGTTCTTCTTACGTTGCGCTTTGAAAGCTTTGTCTGTTCAGGATGATTAGATGCTTGAGCGAGTGATAAGTATACTTGAGTGCATGCACATCACTTGTCAGTTTGTCAGGGTTATGACTGGTAATGGTTTAGTTGACTTCAAACATGCTTTAAAAAAAGTTTCATTGAAATGTAGCACATGGTTGCACAACTCAACATGTCTGAGAAGGAGTGGGAAGAAGCAGAGCTTATAGAATCCTACCCCTTCTCCCGTGTCTTAGCGGTTACTGATTTTTTATGTAAGAAGACATAATGAATATTTGATGAATTTTAGTGTTTCATTAGGCTTGTGAGCCAACTTGTATGTTAGAATTGGACCAGCCTCACTGGTGCATTGCAAAAATGACTTTAAATCCTGTCTTTCAGGAGTGTCTGTCTGGTGTTTGTTTGGGATCTCTACTAAAGTGTTAGCTTTGTTTTAATAGGGGGTTTTAAACTCGGCATGTGTGAATAGTGACCGTGTTCTTGCACTGCTGGCAGCGGACCGAGCAGCACCAGGAGAACTTGCATGAGCACCGCTGCACCACTTCGGCTCGGCCCGCTCTGTAACCCGGACCGCAGCAAACCAACTCGCATCCGTCCGGGGCTAGCCGGGAAGTTCCTGGGTGGGTTGAAGGGATTGTTAAAAGAGATTTCAGCGATTTGAATTTAAGATCTCCATGATTCAGATCCTCTAACCATTGCATCTTCTGCCTGCTGTACCAGGGATACCGTTGTCAGGGTCAAGGTGACAGAAGTCTGGGGATGGTGCAAGGTAGACAAGGTCTCTGGCAGCAGGGGGTTTGACCTGCGAGTCACGAGGCAGCAGGGCGGTCCTAGATCCGATACGAGTCAGGCGGACCTAACAAAAATCAAATGCATTTCTTGAAGCTTTTTGGGTTATGATGTCAAACAAATCCTTGTTACCTCCGTGGCTCCGTCGAAGCGCTCCTTGAGCACGATGCCAACACGCCGGAATGGCGGCATGACTTTCCAGCAGGTCCTCAACTCACAGGAGCCGGAGACGCCATGACACTTACACTCCACCTGCATGTTGTGAAGTATGGCCTAAAGACAGAAAGACAAGACAGTTATCAATGAAGTGTCAAAGTGGGGGGAAGTGAACACAAACCTTTCGACCAGCCTCGTTGTTGTGGAGATTCATCAGTGGTCGTCCGGCCGACAGGCCCTTAGCTCGTTCCGGTTCATCCACAAAAGTTTGGGAGAAGGCGACGCCATAGGACAAATTGTCACTGCAGCCGGACCACTGGAAACCTGCACAATAGACGGACAAGAGGAAAAATATTCACACAAATTGATGCGGCACAACGCCTGGTGAGACTATAAAATACTTGTCAGAAATGGACAATTGCTTTCAAATCGGGCTGTCAAAGTGAACGCGATAACGCTTTAACTAAAATGTATTTTAACGGCACTCTTTTTTTTTTTTTGACGCGCAATTAACGTGCATGCATCCTGTTTGACACTCGGTTCATACCATAGGAAAAGGTAGCGCAACAACCTTTTCAGTTACTGTTGAGCCACAAAAGGGAGAAAAATTGTGTGCATTAATGGACAAAGAAAATGGAACATTATGGAAAGCCCCGGTCCAAAGCCATTGGAAGTCATTCTAACAAGATAAGACTATTTTCATTCATCATTGCCATGAGCCATCATCACTGCAGCAAATGTCTGGCGCCCTTGCATTCAGTGGGGTGGAACTTCACTTCTGTGTTTACATTACAGTTTACTGCATTGATGACTTAAAATTTAAATTGTTACTGTAGCTGGTTTAGTAAGATGGAATACATAGCTCAGCAAAGGGCACGTGGTAAGCAGGAAATCAAGAGTCACTTCTTTATCAGAGACTTTCACATTGTCAAAACATGTCGCACCTCAAACCAATTACACACTTCCGGCTTTACAACAGCGGTACGCGTCACATTCGGTATGACTACACCAACAAAATGAAATTGTCTTTACGATCATGTTTCGTCAAAGATGTTTCGTAATGTAATCTGATATTTCTACCTAAAAAAATGCTAGTACATCAGTTGAGGAATATGGGGGGACGTCTGGCAAGCTGAAATATAGTGTATTTCATATCACGACCCCGAGAGACACATGGTAGAAAAAGGATGGATGGAACATGTTCTGGTTGATAGTCCTCAATTACAGAATGTTTAGCGGGCTAAATGTAACACTTTATCAATAGAGAAGGTTAAGACATTGTCATGGAGCAATATGAATACCATTAACTTGTACAACATGTAATGTACCGAATATCAGAAGCATTTATTCAGGTAGAAATATCAAAGATTACAATACCAAACATCTTTGACAAGCAAACCGTGATCGTAACAATCCACATTTTGTGTTATTAATGTGTGAAACTGGTATCTAAACATGTAAGTGTAGCTCCTCTCCAGAATGCAAGTGCTCTGACAGCAAAAATACAAATTCTGTATTCCTACAAAATCTGACGAGACACCCAACACACTGCAGGCAATATTTTTACTGTCATTAAAAGCGTGTTAATGTTGATCTTGTGTTGAGCTCATATATATATATAATAATAATAATAATATTTATCATTGATGTAGTTAGAATGTATTTTATTTAGCACTTCGAAATTGTATGTTAATTTTTTTCCATTAATTGTCCCTTTTGCAGTATATTTGATTAGTATTTATTTTTGTAATCACATTGGCCTGAATCTTAATAATCTTTGTGATTGTCACATGGTTCCATATTATTTGACAAGGTGTATCCTGTTGAACCGTAAGGTTAGATTGAATATGATTAAAATAAAAAATAAGATGAATAATTCACTACAAATTTGAGTGGGCCCTAGGTCACTCTGTAGTGGAAAATTTAAGCGCTGTCATCAAAACTACGTTTACCAATGTGGTGCAAATTAAGGTAAACTTTATTTTGCACCACCTTGTGAAGTTATTGGTGTAAAATAAGTAATTTGAATGTGTTTCTCAAACATAATTTTTTAAGGTGGTACAAGGAACATGTTGATTTTGAACCACCATGTATTATGAAGTGTTGGATGGAAGTGTTTCCATCCAAGTTAATTTCTTTAGGTGGTACAAAATAGAAACAATTTTATTTTCCACCACCTTGTGAAATTAGTAGTATAAATCATTCAAATGTGTCTGTACATTTTTGAACCACCGTAATATTGGTGTAATACTGCACTTAAAATGTTTGCATAAAAGTACATATTTTAAGTTGGGAGAAGATAGATTTTGATTTTGATTTTGCAGCACTTCATGAAGTTATTGGTTTAAACTTTTTTCCCCCCAATAACAAACAATTTAGGTGGTACCAAACAGGAACATTTAAATTTTTTACCATCTTGTGAAATTATCGGTATATAATAAATGTGTCTATCATTTTTTTTACTACTGTAATATTGATGTAATACCTAAAAGTTTTCATATAAGTTAATTTCTTAAGGTGGTACAAAAAAGATTTTTCCTATTTTGCTGCACTTTATGAAGTTATATTTGTAAATAATGTATACAATATATATATTATATAATTCTCATATATTAAGATTAAGATTAAAGTACCAATGATTGTCACACACACACTAGATGTGGCGAAATTTGTCCTCTGCATTTGTCCTATCCCCTTGGGGAGCAGTGGGCAGCAGCGGCGCCGCGCCCGGGAATCATTTTGGTGATTTAACCCCCAACTCCAACCCTTTGTTGCTGAGTGCCAAGCAGGGAGCATAGCATTTCTCATAGAATAATACATAACTCACATGTTTTTTCTCTAGTGACTGTCAGAGGTGGACATGCATTCTACTGAGGTGGCAAATTATGACGTGTTAAATCTATCGCAGCACCAAGCAAATCTCAAGATCCCCATCATCAATTCCTAGATGTGATCAAAATTATTCAAGGCGCACTACGCAAAATAGACGTAACGTTATTAATATCAGTACTACAGATACCACTAACAAAAATGCCTCAAAACAGCCCACTACCTATAATATGGGCTTTTTAAACATCAGATCATTGTCTCCCAAAGCGCTATTAGTTAATGAGGTCATTAGAGACAACAATATTAACGTCATTGCTTTCGGTCAAACTTGGCTAAAACAGATGAATTTTTTCCGCTTAACGAGGCATCTCCTTCTACCTATATGGATGCACATATTGCCTGTCCTCTTAAAAGAAGTTGAGGGGTTGCACTAATATCCAATTAAAACCTTAGCCCCAACCTATGTAATGAATATAAATCATCTGAGGTGCTTACGATGAGGTCTGTCACACCGCTACCTCGCCATCTGGCTGTCATCTATCGGCCCCCTGGGCCCTATTCGGACTTTATCAGTGAATTTTCAGAGTTTGTTGATGAACTAATGACGCACGCAGATAATATAATTATAATGGGGGATTTTAATATCCATATGAATACCTCGTCAGACCCTCCGTGCGTGGCGCTCCAGACTATATTGGTAGCTGTGGTCTTACACAAATAATAAATTAACCCACGCATTGCAACGGTAACAGATCTAGTCCTTGTCCGGTGTGTCACTCCCGTACACTAAAATAATGTCCGATCACTAGCTTAGAAAATTTGAAGTTCTGACTCATTATCATCAAGCTACTAATAACCAATGCTTTAGCAGCCATAACATTAATGCTGCCACAACTATGACTCTTGCTAGCCTACTGCCCTCAGGAATGGCACCATTCCCAAATGATGTGGGCTCTATTGATAACCTCACTAACAACTTTAACAATGACACCATTGATAGTATAGCACATCTAAAGTTAAAAAAGGCATACCCTCTGGTTCACAGAAGAAACCAGAGCTCTTAAACTAGACCTGGGCAAATTAAGGCCCGGGGGCCACATGCTTCTCAATCTGGCCCGCCGGACATTCCCAAATAATTTTTTTAGATCTTTAAGATGGAAACTGTAGCTGCCATTATGATGTGCAGTGATGTTTTCAAATGACCGTAAGTCTTCAACTATACAAAGTATTTCAATGGTTGTAGTCTGCATTTATGGATGATATACCAGTTACTATGGTAATCTAATGAGTTACTATGGTAACCTAATTAGTTACTATGGTCATCTAATTAGTTACTATGGTAATCTACGTCACAGCAGCTCAGACGAGGCACTAAGCAGTGTGGGCGGGAAGCGTTTCCACAGACGCGGAAGGAGATTTTCACAACAAAGTTCTAAAGCTTAGTGATATATAGAATATAATAGAGTAGAAAGTGCTTTATTGATCCCTGGGGGAAATTCAGCAAATATCAGATATATCAGATTGTAGGTGGTTTTATTTGGTACCCTTCGCATTCATATTTCACTGTTTGTTGCATTTTTGTTGCGTTTCACTTTAATGTAAAATATGTCGGTTGAAAGGGGGTGTGACATTCATATTTTGTCAATATTCAGTGTTTTATCATTCATAGAACAATGTAATTCCATTACGTTTTTTAAGGCGGTCTGTCATAACGTTTTTAGCATTCAATCAGACATTATTGTGAGGTTTTGTATTAGTGTTCCTAAAAATAGACATACCGGCCCCCAGACACATTTTTTTCTCTAAATGTGGCCTCCCTAGTCAAAATAATTGCCCAGGCCTGTCTTAAACTATCATGTAGAAAGCTAGAACGCAAATTGTGTGCGACCAAACTTGGAAGTTTTCATCAAGCATGCAGTGATAGTTTAATAACTTATAAACACACGCTTACCTTAGCTAAAACTAATTACTACTCTAATGTAATCTGCCTCCATAAAAACGATCCTAAATATTTGGTCAATACAGTAGCATCGCTAACCCAACAAGGGACTTCTCCCAGTAGCTCCACCCACTCGGCTGATGACTTAATGCAATTCTTTACTAAATTTGAGGGGCGGGGTTGAGGTGGGGGTGTATATTGTAGCGTCCCGGAAGAGTTAGTGCTGCAATGGGTTCTGGGTATTTGTTCTGTTGTGTTACGATGCGGATGTTCTCCCGAAATGTGTTTGTCATTCTTGTTTGGTGTGGGTTCACAGTGTAGCGCATATTTATAACAGTGTTAAAGTTGTTTATATGGCCACTCTCAGTGTGACCTGTATGGCTGTTGACCAAGTATGGTTTGCATTCACTTGTGTGTGTAAAAAGCCGTAGGTATTTTGTGATTGGGCCGGCATGCAAAGGCAGTGCCTTTAAGGTTTATTTGCGCTCTGTACTTCTCCCTTACGTCCGTGTACCACTCCGTACAGCGGCGTTTTAAAAAGTCATGAATTTTACTTTTTGAAAGCGATACCGATAATTTCCGATATTACATTTTAAAGCATTTATCGGCCGATAATATCGGCAGTCCGATATTATCGGACATCTTTAGTTAGCACGTATCAAAACACGTATTGGTATGTCAGACTTAGTCTTAGCCTAATTACACAATGGATGTCCAGCAACTTTTTGCATCTTAACGCTAAGAATACGGAAATGTTGATTATCGGTCCTGCTAGACACCGACACTTGTTTAATAATACCACCTTAACATTTGACAACGAATCAGATCTGGCCCCCGAGCCTTAGGTTTAACACCTATGACTCCAACATTTCTATGGAATTTCTTAATTTCTGGTCCAAAATAAAGAAGATTTTAATTCGACTCACCTTATGAAGTTATTGCAAATAATCTTAACATTTTGTATGGAAACAGTTGGACTGGGTTTGAGTGGCAGCACGTCATAGCCACTGCAGACTTTACCCCTACTGCATTTTCATGTAATAGAAACCAGGCTCACCCTCGGGGCTGACCCCCCTGACCTTCCTGTCACAGCCACACCTCTCCAGCTCTCCGCGTGTGCATGCTCGGGTCACCGCCACTGCCACGGCCGCCGAGGACAAAGCATGCACAAAGGCTGCCTCGCGAGTGCCTGTTTAAAACAAAAAAAAAACAGCAATGAGAAGAAATACATTCCAAATTTGAGCATTTTCTACTGTGAGAGCTCACCTTGGTACATGACTCTGCCGAATACATTGATCCCACGGGGGGTGGTGGAACAGTTCCAGCGGCGATTCCGGAACTGGTGTTGACACTGAAGTGGACATTAATAGTCATTTAAATCACCAGACACTTTATTAGGTACACCCGCACCGGGGGCTCTGCAACCTTCATCCTTCTGTTGTGGCTCCAGCTGGTTTATGCATCTGTGTGTTTATGCTTCGCTACTGTATTGATGTGTAGGTCACGTTACGCAAGAGGGATTGGAGGGGGAAGATCGAGTTCGCCTTGACGCAGCAGCATAAACAATTGAATATTGTTCCATATCCCACACCCCGGATTGTAAATAATGTAAATAATTCAATGTATATACTCTGATGATTATCTTGTTTGATGACTGTATTATGATGTTAGTATATATTTGATAGTATATATCTGTATCATACCCCGACTTAAACAAATTGAAAAACTTATTCGGGTGTTACCATTTAGTGGTCAATTGTACGGAATATGTACTTCACTGTGCAATCTACTATTAAAAGTTTCAATCAATCAATCAAAAAGCAAACGTACAGAAAGGTAGATCTTAAAGGGGAACTTCACTCAAGGGACAAAACACACATTTTATTTCTGTGCATTCTAAATAGTGAAAAAATGCAAGTACGAGGCGGCTGACAATGCAGGTAATGGGGTTCATCTACTGTATTCCGACTACTATATAAAAAACTAAACAAACAAAACCCTCAGCAGCTCTCCATTTGCATTGTTATTATAAGAGCAAACACAGAGGAACTACTTTTCTGACTTTGTGACACATAGTTCCTCCGATCACGAGCAAGTATCCGCTACTACCTAGCTTGAGTTGCTAATAACATTTGAATAAAACAAAGAAGGTTGAGGTGCTTTATGCTGCTGCTGTATTGACTTTAAGATTGTAAAAGTGAATGCCAGATTATAAACCTTGCAGCTCACCTGTATAATGGAAGGTTGTGGCGAGAAATTGGTCAAATTTGAAAATGCACATGCTACCAACTTGATACTATAGAGCTCTCAACAAATGTAACGCAATTTTTTTTATCTTGATATGTGAGGATTGTTTTGAATCGGCCAGCTCAAGTAAAGCACAAGTGCTGAAAGATACAACCATCCCAGTGAGAGTGGACAATGTAAGTCACTATTTTATGTTCTTATTAGAAATGTTTAGCAACAGTGCTACAAAGTGCCATTGGTGGTAATTGCTCTCTGTTGTTGTTAATTATTTCACAGAGTGCATAGCAAGATTTTCCCAAGTTAGAACGCACTGAAACATTTTTGGCTGGAAATATGTGATGCATTACATTGTATCGTATGCATGTTCAAAATACACTGAAACTGAACTGAACTGAATTATGGTAAAAAAAAAAAAAGGTGCAATTTCCCTTTAAGAAACTAATTGCCAAGTGGCAACAGGTGTGACTCGTCACTTTGAACTACAAAATACAGCAGCATGCAAAAAGGCCAGAGCGTAGTATGACGATGTGCTAAAGGAAACTATATGTCTGTCACATTCTGCGGTGACATTTGTACTTCAAGTTCCCATTTTGTAGTAGCCTGTTATATGTACTGCTTCTTCTTGTGTTTCTTACCTAGTTCCGGTTTTCCTCTGGTGGGCAGAGTTGTAAGATGTGCTACAGCTGAGCCCAATTTGCTTTTGCCTAATTATCTGCTCCCTGGCAGCCGGATGGCACTCTGATTTTACATTGTGGAAAATCCACGCCGCGCCACTTGTTTGCTCATCTCTGTATGCTTTGTTGGACTAGTTTTTATTCCCAGTGCCATCAACTTTTGGTACTTCTATGCTTGCATGTCGTGCATCTCTGCCCGAGCCCTGTCATCCTTTTCTTTTATTAGCCACTTTTTCCGCAGTGCCTCCTTTGATTTTCTCTTTGCATAATAGTTTTTTGTTAATCCTTGCTGCTCATGTATTTCTGTGAGTACAGCTTTTATTCAAAGAACTGTTCAATTCACCTTTGACTCAGCATGTTGGGATTCTCGTCAGCACAGTTCAGGTCAAATAGTTTTTTGGCTTTTTTGTACCATGGTTTAATGAATTTGATTTCTATTGATGTTTTTTGTGGGATTTTGTTGTCTGCACATTCAATATTTTTACAGAACAAAGTAATTAATAAGAAAATGTCATTCATTCAGATCTAGTATGTGTTATTTTAGTGTTCCCTTTATGTTTGTAGCAGTTTATATATATATATGTCTATATGTATATGTATATATGTGAATATATGTATATGTGTATATATATATATATACATTATGTATATATATGTGTGTATATATATATATGTATACATATGTATGTATATACTGTATATGTATATATATATATGCATGTACAGTATATGTGTATATATATGCATATGTATATGTATATATACTGTATGTATATACATATATGTGTGTATGTATATATAGGCATATATATGTGTGTATATATGCATATATATGTATATATATATATATATATATATATATATATATATATATATATATATATATATATATATATATATATATATATATATATATATATATATATATATATATATATATATGTGTATGTATACAGTATATATCTATGTACAGTGGGGCAAAAAAGTATTTAGTCAGCCACCCATTGACAATCAATGGGTGGCTGACTAAATACTTTTTTGCCCCACTGTATATGTATGTATATGTATGCATATGTATATGTATATATATGCATATGTACAGCACATGTGTATATATATATATATATATATATATATATATATATATATATATATATATATATATATATATATATGTGTATATGTATATATATGCATATGTGTATATATATATATATGTATATATATGCATTTATATGTGTGTATATATGCATGTATATGTGTATATATATATGTATACATATGTATGCATATACTGTATATGTGTATATATATGCATATGTATATGTATATATACTGTATGTATATACATATGTGTGTATGTATATATAGGCATATATATGTGTGTATATATGTATATGCATATATGTGTGTATATATGTATATGCATATATATGTATATATATATGTGTATGTATACAGTATATATGTATGTATATGTATGCATATGTATGTATATGTATGCATATGTATATGTATATATATGCATATGTACAGCACGTGTGTATATATATATATATATATATATATGTATATATATGCATATGTGTATATATATGTATATGTATATATGTATGTATATGCATATATATGTGTGTATATGTACAGTATATGTATATATATGTATATACATATACATGTATGTGTGTGTATATGCATATATATGTGTGTGTATATACTGTATGTGTATATATGTATATATATATGCATATACATATGTATATGTATATATATGCATGTATATGTATGTATATATATATATATATATATATATATATATATATATATATATATATATATATATATTGTATATGTATATGCATATATATGTATACATGTATGCATATATATATATTTATATACTGTATATGCATGTATATGTATATATATGTATATGCATATATATATGTATATATGTATGTATATGCATATATACACTACCGTTCAAAAGTTTGGGGTCACCCAAACAATTTTGTGGAATAGCCTTCATTTCTAAGAACAAGAATAGACTGTCGAGTTTCAGATGAAAGTTCTCTTTTTCTGGCCATTTTGAGCGTTTAATTGACCCCACACACGTGATGCTCCAGAAACTCAATCTGCTGAAAGGAAGGTGAGTTTTGCAGCTTCTGTAACGAGCTAAACTGTGTTCAGATGTGTGAACATGATTGCACAAGGGTTTTCTAATCATCAATTAGCCTTCTGAGCCAATGAGCAAACACATTGTACCATTAGAACACTGGAGTGATAGTTGCTGGAAATGGGCCTCTATACACCTATGTAGATATTGCACCAAAAACCAGACATTTGCAGCTAGAATAGTCATTTACTACATTAGCAATGTATAGAGTGTATTTCTTTAAAGTTAAGACTAGTTTAAAGTTATCTTCATTGAAAAATAAGGACATTTCAATGTGACCCCAAACTTTTGAACGGTAGTGTATGTGTGTATATATGTGTATGAATATATATATATGTATATATGTGTACGAATATATATATATATGTGTATATATCAATCAATCAATGTTTATTTATATAGCCCTAAATCACAAAAGTCTCAAAGGGCTGCACAAGCCACAACGATATCCTCAGCACAGAGCCCACACAAGGGACGTCGATGTGAATGACTATGAGAAACCTTGGGGAGGATCGCATGTGTGGGTAGCCCCCCCTCTAAGTACAGTCCCTAGTGAGGTATACGTATATGTGTATATATACAGGTATGTATATACATGTATATGTTTATGTGTATTTATGTATATACATATGTATATGTGTATATATGTGTATATATGTACAGTATATGTATATGTGTATATATGTGTATATATGTACAGTATATACATATGTATATGTGTATTTATATATATATATATATACACATGTGTGTATATATATATATATATATATATATATATATATATATATATATATATATATACATGTGTATATGTATATATATATATATATATATATATATATATATATATATATATATATATACACATGTGTATATACATGTGTATATGTACGTATATATATATATATACATGTGTATATGTATGTATATATACATGTATATGAATATATGTATGTATATATACTGTATATGTATATATACTGTATATGTATGTATATACAGTATGTATGTATGTATACTGTATATGTATGTATATATGTAAGTGTATATATGTATGTGTATATATATGTAAGTAAATGTATTTGTATGTATACATACAATTATATGTATACATATATGTATGTGTATATATATATATGAATGTATGTATATATATGAATATATGTATGTGTATATATATATATATTTGTATAAGTGTGTGTGTGTGTATATGTAAATAAATGTATGTATATAAATGTGTGTATATATATATATGTGTGTGTGTGTGTGTATATGTATATATATATAATTATAATTGTATATATATCATAATATTTTTGCCTGCAGCAGCATCGTGCGCTGACTTTAGAGATTCACATCCTTATTGAGTGTAATCTGATAAAAAAATAATTATATTTCCTATTCATGCAAATGTGTTCCAATGTTTTGTTATTTTAAAGTTCCATCAGAGTTTCTTAAACTGCATGCTGACAGCAGGGGGTTCCTTTGCTTACTTAAACAGAAACACTTTCCCTGTTTGTAATAAATTCATGCTGGAAATGTTATGTTAGAGCAGTGCTTCTCAAATTTAGTTTTTTACACGACCCTACTAGAGGAGAGACATTTTCCACTATGAATTACATGACTATTGAGAACTCGATCATCTTTATTTGTCCAACGCAAGTGAGTGACATTCTTTGTACATGCCGCTGACTCCTATTTTCTTTTCATTCCTGTCACAAACACGTCCATCTTTTCTCCCCCATTAGCGCTGTACACGTGTTCCTGCATGTGTACTTACTACTTACTGGCTAGAACGTTGATTGTGCAGGCTTGTGTATGGTTCTAAGACGAATACTAGTGTGTAGACACAAAAAAGAAACTCCCAAGCTGCTTGCAAACCTCCAGGGGGGGTACTGACCCACTATTTGAGAAACACTGTTAAGTTGCATAGTGAGAAGTGTCCATGCACATTGTAGTAAACTACTCCTACCTCCTCTATGACCATCTCGGCTGCCTTGCGTACAGACTCCATGACCTCCCCCCGTGCCCTGCACACCCCGACCTGCCCCGGGGTTAGCCCCCTCAGTCGTGCGCACGGGGCGGCACCGGACACAGGCCTGGAGCGAGGCAGCCTCGCCAGGGATCTGCGGAGGAGAGAGGGGGGCGGTTCATATAGTTCAGTGACGCATGGCGGGAGTTTAAGGGGGCATAATTAAGCGAGTGCGTCAATAAAGAACGAGGAGGTAACAAGTTGTCAGACTTTTAGAGGGGGTACGGAAACAAGCGAGCAAAGAAGACGGAGAAGGTCCCAGTGACGGCAGTGAGAAAGAAAAAGGAAAGGTCACCAGCGTGGAGACAAAGAAAAAGAAGGGGAGCCACTGAAAGGCATTTGGGGGACATGTCAGCATCTTTTAAATGTTATTGCATGACAAACAAACTCCCTCCCTCCCCTTCTACACTTACAGCCAGTTGGTTGCCATGGTGGGGTGGGTTGCCCATAGCAACAGGAGGAGGAGTGGTGCCGTGAGATTGACAGTGGAGACCGTTGGCATCGGACTGTCCGTCCGTCTTTCCGTCTCCGTGCGTCAGGCTGGGTCTTTGGACAGCACGGTGCCCGTCTCCGCTGTAGAGATGCTTAGTTTTGTTCCTCTGTCCTTCACGCTCGTCCACCTCTCAGGATACGATGACGACGGTGGTCTATGTTCCTGCACCAGAACCTGGGGTTGATCCCCTCATATCTGCTCTCAGGACAAATTCACTGCAGAATAGACGAGATACACTCTTCTCAATTGTCTTTTCCACTTAAGACTTAAGGTACATTGTTATTGTAATACTCAATATTGCTTACTAAATACACCCTACAGTCGCTATAGGAAAGTTAGCTGTGCGAACCGCTACACTCCCATTGGCCTATATCTGATTGCATACAACAAAATATTGAAAAGTACTGCACTTTGTGTTTATTAACTTCTAAATTAGTGGCAAAATTCTTCATCCAATCAACAAGTAAACTGGACTGTGGAGTAAGTGACGCAACCGCAGGAAGAACTATTACGCAATTTGTAATAAAAAACTGGATTCTTTTGATTGTAAAAAAAAATATATATATATATATATTGTTGTCTGCACATTCAATATTTTTAAAGAACAAAGTAATTAATAAGAAAATGTCATTCATTCAGATCTAGTATGTGTTATTTTAGTGTTCCCTTTACGTTTTTAGCAGTTTATATATATATATATATATATATATATATATATATATATATATATATATATATATATATATATATATATATATATATATATATATATATATATATATATATATATATATATATATATATTATAATTAATTATTCCCTTTTTTATAATTTTTTAAACCAGGGTTTGTTGAGTAAAAATTTAGAAATAATATGTTTTTGCATTGTTTCTATTAAAAAAAATATTTTAAAAATACCTTGTTTTTTAAAATGTATTTTTTAAATAATTAAACCAGGGATTCCCAAACGCAGGGTAGGTACCCAAAAAACAACATATATGATTCAGTGTAGTTGAGTTTAATAAAATAATACTGGACAAATTTAATTGTTAACAATTTAAAAAATATATATTTATTAGTTTATAATTATTCCTGATTTTTCTTTGATTTTTACATTTTTTATTTCAAATAACTCTGGACTTCAAAGAAAGCTAAACACCATATATCACTCAATTTAGATGAGTGTTTTGTATTTTTCAATAATTTTTCCAGTTAAAATTTTTTTTTATTTTCAAGTACGTTTTGGGACCCAAAATGGGTCACGAGTCACCAACTGTCAAGAGTCAAATGAGGTTAACTATTATATTTATTTGAAAGCAGGATCCAATTTCCATGTTTATTGCCATAAATAAATGTCTTTATTATTTGTAAACTAGTCCATATTGTAGCAATACATTTTTGTATATGTTTTTTTAAATCTGAGCAATTTTTTTGGAATAATCTTTGTTTGGTATCTTACCAGTTTTGTAGTCCTGTGGTATCCTGTGTAATATTTGCAGATCAAATTCAAATTTAATCCAAGTTCTTCTGAATTAACCACCAGTTAGTTGACTGCAAAGCATGCTTTTCCCACCACCCGCATGCGGCCACACTAAAAAACTAAGTCCACCAAAGATCTGCTGAAAAACCAGATTGAACATCCAGAAGCATGGAATGGGGAGTCACTTATGTAGCAACTTGTCAGCAAGTTCCATTAAAGGAGAGAAGAAATTCCAGGTTGAAGCAGGGAGGGTTGAAGGCGGTGTGGATGGTCACTGATGGCGGTTATAAAGACGTGGACAAGGGTGAGGGTGGGAGCGAGGACGGGTGTGATCCAGGGTGTGGAGGGACGCGCGACGAAGGGGTGCAAAGAGGGGGCTTGGGATGTAATGCTGCACTAAAACAGGCATCAACTCTTTTCTATTGTGTTTGATTGGCATGAGTGTACAGTACAGTATACTATACGCCTTCCATGTGTGTCGACGCAATTGCAAACCCTGCCCTTACTCATGCAAAAGGAGGGTCTTGCAGAAATCCCACCCAAAACAATGACACAGCACTTCTACATCCCCGTGCGTGTGACAAAGCACCTTACCTAATGTTTAATTTTCCCAAACTTTGTTGCTCTTTTTACGAGTTTCCCTACTTCTTCTCCCCGCTGGTCGTCTACTGCCCACCCGGCCCCCCATTTCCATCCCACATTTGCCCTCTGACTCTCCCTCTCTCCCACGCCCATATTGTCTTAGAAGAAGGGGTGACATTTAGACAAGGGGAAGAAAACACACTGCCGACAAATATTGGAACGGAGGCAAATAAATCACGAAGCTAGGGGAGAGGGAAAGGAGCCCCCTATATGGGACATGGCGGCCATTTAACACTGGCGGCAGGAAAACGGCTGTAAGGCGACACAACGCTGAGGGAGAACGCTGCAATTATGTTATCAATATATTTATCTAAAATATCAAGTCTGTGAATTTATTGGGCCTTCTTTTGTTTCTGTTCAAACAGCTCAAATATAAAAATGCACTGACTTTCCGGCAAGAAAACTGGCCCAAGAATATTGTAACAAACTGTTCAGATACACAGACCTGTTCCAACAGAGCATGAGGTGTACATTTAATTGATGAAAAATTAACAGTGCTGTCAAATAATAATACAAAAAATTCTGATTAATCACACTTTTGAATTTGGATTAATCGCGGATTATTACTGGCTCGTAAGGGGATTCATATGGCCCCATCTGTCGCAGTTTACCTGACACATGAAACGTGACAAAATATCCACTTTTGCCGCCAGACGGCAGTAAAGTGTTGATTATCTTAAATGATGTTTTGTGGAAATTCCAATTTTGACCACAGCGTCAGTTGCTATGTAGAGTGGCGCTTTCAATCATTTTCAGGAGACTGCTTTGCAAAATGATTAAAGGACCCCCCGCTCCCTTCCTGTCACGCAAACTCCACCCATTGAATCCCTTCCCTACTAGAGTTAAAATAATTGACTAACAAGCCCAATATTTGGAAACAGAATGCAATGTTATTGTCAGAAGGTCATAGATGAATGATGTTGTTACTTGAATGCATTACATTTATGTTTATATTTATTTAAAAAAATAAAATATATATATATATATATATATATATATATATATATATATATATATATATATATATATATATATATATATATATATATATATATATATATATATATATATATATATATATATACAGTATATAATGCTTTGATCTGATAATCCCTTTTTCAGGTAACCATCCGCAGTTATAGTAAAGTAACGTGTACGGTCAAAATCAATTGCGTGATTTATCTGCGTACATACATGATTAATACAATATTTTGGGGGGATTAATTTATTGCGTTAACTCACTTTTTGTGACAGCTCCAGAAAAAACACAACACTAATCAAATATTTATAAGAGTAAATTTTTGAGCATTTGTGGGTTTATTGTTTTGTGGCTTTTAAAAAAGCTTTATTTGTTTTTAGAATTGCATTCCGGGACTTTCCCTTACGCTATAGGTTGCCCATCCTGTCGTCTATTTAATGCAGAGGTGTCAAAGTTGTTTTCACTGAGGGCCACATCGCAGTTATGTTTGGCCCCAAAGGGCCGATTCTAACAGTGAATACTATTATTACACAATTTGTTATGCATTTCATTAGTATATTTTTAAAAAAAACTGAAATGTAAAAAAAAATACGGTAAATTGCAATAATTTCACTCTAAAATTTCGTGTATATTACTGTAAATGGAAAAACAGTTGGTTACAGTTGCCTGAATTTTACTGTAATATTAGTTTTTTTACTGAAAATTAAAAAAAACCTGCAATTTTACAGTAAAATTTTGGCACCTGAGCTGCCAGTTGTTTTTTTGTTTTTTACTGCAAATCAACAACTGTAGATTTTTCGGTGTATTACTGTAAATACCAAAACGGCAGCATAGTTTATTAAAGTTTAAAAAAAGTACTGTTTTTTTCATTTAGAGAAAAATGCTGGAAAAACCACAGTAAATTTCACAATTTGACCATGAAATCTATTGCTACTTTTACATTGCACAATTTGATGGATAACCTGCTTTGAAATCATTATTATTAGTATTTATTTCTATTTAAAAAATGGTTTGAATGTTTGATGATTTAAGTTAACATAACTTGTGACTACATGGAGTACATATATTTTTTCCCTCCCAAAATAGAAAGAAAGAATACATTTAGTAAGAAAATGTACAGTACTTTATTGATACATATTATTTCCAGGCTTTTGAGGGCCAAATAAAATGAAGTGGCGGGCCACATCTGGCCCCTGGGCCTTGAGTTTGACACCTGTGATTTAATGCAACCGAAAACAACGTATAATAGTGGGCAGTTAGATTAGGTGGATCCTTTTTTGACCCCCACAGAGGGTCACATTCAAAGAAATGATACATTTTGTAAAAAAAATGCTAAAACCAATCTAATGTTAAAATAGACTGTAAAAAATACTAGGATTTCACAGTAAAACTCAAATCAAAATTTACTGTAATATTACAACAAAGACTGTGACATTTCACATCAATGGACTGTTGTTTCACAGTAAAATACTGTTATAGTCATCTGTTGTTTCACAGTAAAATACTGTTATAGTCATCTGTTGTTTCACAGTAAAATACTGTTATAGTCATCTGTTGTTTCACAGTAAAATACTGTTATAGTCATCTGTTGTTTCACAGTAAAATACTGTTATAGTCATCTGTTGTTTCACAGTAAAATACTGTTATAGTCATCTGTTGTTTCACAGTAAAATACTGTTATAGTCATCTGTTGTTTCACAGTAAAATACTGTTATAGTCATCTGTTGTTTCACAGTAAAATACTGTTATAGTCATCTGTTGTTTCACAGTAAAATACTGTTATAGTCATCTGTTGTTTCACAGTAAAATACTGTTATAGTCATCTGTTGTTTCACAGTAAAATACTGTTATAGTCATCTGTTGTTTCACAGTAAAATACTGTTATAGTCATCTGTTGTTTCACAGTAAAATACTGTTATAGTCATCTGTTGTTTCACAGTAAAATACTGTTATAGTCATCTGTTGTATCACAACAAACTAGGAGTGGGGTAAATAATCGATTTTTCGATGCATCGCAATTCGGACATTGAAGATTATAAAATTGATTCGTAAACGTCAATAATCGATTTATTTATTGTAAATAAAGTAACGCAAACAGTTGTAAAATTTGGCTGACCTCCCCGAGAGATCCGACTAGCTCCTTTATTATAGTGCACTTATGTTCCAGTTTTGCACACATTTCCATTCATTTAATAAATGAGCTGGGAATTCCTTATTAAAAATGCACTGTTTTTAAGGTTGCAACTAGAGATGTCCGATAATATCGGTCTGCCGATATTATCGGCCGATAAATGCGTTAAAATGTAATATCGTAAATTATCGGTATTGGTTTTTTATTATCAGTATCGTTTTTTTTATTTTATTTTATTTTTTTATTTTTTTTATTAAATCCACATAAAAAACACAAGATACACTTACAATTAGTGCACCAACCCAAAAAACCTCCCTCCCCCATTTACACTCATTCACACAAAAGGGTTGTTTCTTTCTGTTATTAACATTCTGGTTCCTACATTATATATCAATATATATCAATACAGTCTGCAAGGGATACAGTCCGTAAGCACACATGATTGTGCGTACTGCTGGTCCACTAATAGTACTAACCTTTAACAGTTAATTTTACAAATGTTCATTAATTACTAGTTTCTATGTAACTGTTTTTATATTGTTTTACTTTCTTTTTTATTCAAGAAAATGTTTTTAATTTATTTATCTTATTTTATTTGATTCATTTTTTTTAAAAAGTACCTTATCTTCACCATACCTGGTTGTCCAAATTAGGCATAATAATGTGTTAATTCCACGACTGTATATATCGGTTGATATCGGTATCGGTTGATATCGGTATCGGTTGATATCGGTATCGGTAATCAAAGAGTTGGACAATATCGGCATATCGGATATCGGCAAAAAGCCATTATCGGACATCCCTAGTTGCAACTGATAAACGCTTATTTAGTGAAACGAAAAGAAATGTAAAACTGCATGAATGTACATAAATTAAAGATGCATCAATAATCGTAATCATAATGGAATTGTGAGGTGGCCAAAGAGTCTCACATCTACAACAAGTTCAAACGGATTTGTCTATTAAGGGCTTCCGTGTATATGCTGCACACTCTTGTGTAGTAGGTAGCAGTAATTTGCTGTGAAATGACCATTTTTAAAAAAACATTTTACACAGACATTGACAAGTCAGGGAAATAGCAAATAAAATAGTCTTTTAATAATGAATCCATTTATAGAATAGAGGGCCAATACAAAAACTACAAAACCCAAAACCAGTGAAGTTGGCACGTTGTGTAAATGGTAAATAAAAGCAGAATACAGTGATATTTTCTACCTATATTCAATTGAATAGACTGCAAAGACAAGATATTTAACATTCGAACTGGAAAACGTTATTTTTAGCAAATATTAGCTCATTTGGAATTTGATGCCTGCAACATGTTTCAAAAAAGCTGGCACAAGTGGCAAAAAAGACTAAGAAAGTTGAGGAATGCTCATCAAACACTTATTTGGAACATCCCACAGTCCATCAATCCATTTTCTACCGCTTGTCCCTTTCAGGGTCGCGTGGGGTGCTGGAGCCTATCTCAGCTGCACATGTGAACAGGCTAATTGGGAACAGGTGGGTGCCATGATTGGGTATAAAAGCATCTTATATGAAATGCTCAGTCATTCGCAAACAAGGATGGGGCGAGGGTCACCACTTTGTGAACAAATGTTTGAGCAAATTGTTTAAGAACAACATTTGTCAACCAGCTATTGCAAGGAATTTAGGGATTCCACCATCTACTGTTCGTAATATCATCAAAATGTTCAGAGAATCTGGAGAAATCACTGCACGTAAGCAGCAAGGCTGAAAACCAACATTGAATGCCTGTGACCTTCGATCCTTCAGGCGGTACTGCATCAAAAACCGACGTCGGTGTGTAAAGGATATCACCACATGGGTTCAGGAACACTGCAGAAAACCACTGCCACTAACTACAGTTTGTCGCTACATCTGTAAGTGCAAGTTAAAACTCTACTATGCATAGCGAAAGCCATTTATCAACAACACCCAGAAACGCCGCCGGCTTCGCTGGGCCCGAGCTCATCTAAAATGGACTGATACAAAGTGGAAAAGTGTTCTGTGGTCTGACAAGTCCACATTTCAAATTGTTTTTGGAAACTGTGGACGTCGTGTCCTCCGGATTGTTATAGGCGCAAAGTTGAAAAGCCAGCATGTGTGATGGTATGGGAGTGTATTAGTGCCCAAGACATGGGTAACTTACACATCTGTGAAGGCGCCATTAATGCTGAAAGGTACATACAGGTTTTGGAGCAACATATGTTGCCATCCAAGCAATGTTACCATGGACGCCCCTGCTTATTTCAGCAAGACAATGCCAAGCCACGTGTTACATCAACGTGGCTTCATAGTAAAAGAGTGCGGGTACTAGACTGGCCTGCCTGTAGTCCAGACCTGTCTCCCATTGAAAATGTGTGGCACATTATGAAGCCTAAAATACCACAACGGAGACCCCGGGATTGTTGAACAACTTAAGCTGTACATCAAGCAAGAATGGGAAAGAATTCCACTTGAAAAGCTTCAAAAATGTGTCTCCTCAGTTCCCAAACATTTACTGAGTGTTGTTAAAAGGAAAGGCCATGTAACACAGTGGTAAAAATGCCCCTCTGCCAACTTTTTTGCAATGTGTTGCTGCCATTAAATTCTAAGTTAATGATTATTTGCCAAAAAAAAATTAGTTTCTCAGTTCAAACATTAAATATCTTGTCTTTGCAGTCTATTCAATTGAATATAAGTTGAAAAGGATTTGCAAATCATTGTATTTTTATTTACCATTTACACAACGTGCCAACTTCACTGGTTTGGGGTTTTGTAGGAGCCAGTCCAAAATGGCCCCCGGCCTGCACTTTGCACACGCAACAAGATGTAAACTAAAGTCAAACTACTGACTTGTGCTCATGTAATTACTATACTAATTAATACCCTGAGCAATTTTTCTTTACTTGTTGATGGAAGCCTTTTCCAACCCCGCTGACCTTTAACCTTGCAGACTCTCCCTTTTCCTTGGCAAGCGGCAATAAAGCGCCGGCGGTCTCACACCTTGATGGGACTTATTTACGGCGCGCTTGTTGAATCAGTCGGTGCCGCCGCCCGGATTCAAACATTTGCAGACGACTCCACAGTCGCCGTGAACCCCGTGACACCCGGGACCGCTTCCTGAGTAAATGGTCACCCCACCCCCAACCCCTCCTCAGTCTCTCCTACGCCTACCGAGACAGGACCCCCCTCCACCTCCCTCCCCCCGATCCTCCTCGTGTCATATTCCTCCCTCTCTGTCCCTTCTTTCTCCCAGTGACGTCTTCCACAGTCTCCCACAGCGACGCCATGGTGATGAGTGGCCCGCTATCATGTCCGGCGCCTCTGTTATGCTCATCCCTTCTCCCTCCTCTCGTAAATAACTTGTCTCCTCTTTCTCTTTTTTCATCTTTCTCCCCATTTTCCCCCCAAAATGGTGCTTTGACTGTAGCCGGGCTGCAGGGCCCTAATAGAAGGATAAATCCCCCCCCCACACCCCACCCCCACACACACCCTTAGGGGTCATAGAAACTTCACCTCCACCTGCTTATACTGCGGTGATCATCGCGTCGTGCACGAGCGCGCCCCCAGCCCGACAAAGAACCACGTGCACTGCTCGCTATGGATATTATGGGATGCCGGCGGTGTTGTTAGGCAGGGAAAAGCGGGGGGGGGGGGGGAGGGGGCCAAACGGTGATGGTTATATGGGGGCTGTGCATGAGAGGTATAGGGAAGATGGCTGAGATGCCAGGAGGAGGAGGAGGAGGAGGATGAAGTTGCGCATGGCGTTCACGCAACAGTGACAGAGCGCGGACACGCACGCGTGTAAGGCCTTTGTTGCTATGCGGTGTGCACGTACAGTGGACTAAATCAACCTAAATAAAACAAAATATATAATTTTTGGAAATAGGAAAAATAACAAACAGTGTCATATAAGAATTGATGATATGGAGATAGAAAGGGTGTATTCAACAAAATTTTTGGGAATCCATATAGATGATAAATTAAATTGGAAACTGCACATAAATATACTTAAGACAAAGATGGCAAAAAATATTGCTATGTTACATAAAATAAAAAACTCCGTAAATCAAAAGGCTCTTATCATGTTATATAATTCTTTTGTACTCCCTTATCTTAATTATTGTGTCGAAATCTGGGGTAACAATTACAAAACAAACATTAAATCTATATTCTTACTTCAAAAGAAAGCGATTAGAATTGTAAATTATGCAGATTATCATGACCATACCAATGCTCTGTTTATTAAATTAAAAACATTAAAACTGCACGATCTTGTTGACCTCAACACTGCTATTGTGACGTACAAAGCTCATAACCACATGCTGCCTGGGTGTCTACAGGAGAGGTTTAAACCCAGAGAGAATCCCTATGACCTCAGAGGTTCAGCTGTCTTCCAGAAAGCTAAGATAAGAACAAGCTTAAAAAGTAGATGTGTTTCTGTCAGGGGGGTTCAACTGTGGAACAGCTTGGATAATTCCTTAAAATGTTCCAGTTCTATTCACACATTTAAAAAACACTTTAAGACCAATGTCTTGAAAAAATATATCACTCTAGAATCAACACAGTAGTTAATACTATGATCAATGTTAATTCAAATACTAAATGTGGGTTATAAATAATAATGGAAGTACAATTGTTTGTATATAGTATATAAATTGGTACAAAGGTTTAACATGTCTACAAGGATATTTCACATGCCTTTACTGTGTATATAATTGAACTGTGTTTATGTTATGTATAATGTGTATTTATAATATGTTGTACAATGGACATTCAATAATTTTCGGAAGTTTATTTTGTACTTGACATTGTTTATAGGGTTAGGCGCAATAAGTGTTCAACTTCAGCCTAAACCCTTTCGGTCTGCAACATTTTCATTTTCAATTTAAGAATGTACAACTGTTTGTTTATTTTGTTGACGATTGACCGAAGAATAATAAACTTGAACTTGAAACTGTAAGTGCTGTTAAACATGCACATATACCGCACACTGCAAAAGCTGAAATCTAAGTAAGATGAAATATCTCAAATAAGGGGGATATTTGCTTATTTTCTGTCTGATAGGATCATTCTTCTCACTAAGCAGATTGTATGTTAGAGCAGGGGTCTCAAACTCAATTTACCTGGGGGGCCACTGGATGCAGAAACTGGGTGAGGCTGGGCCACGAGAAAAGAATTCTTGAAAAAAATCCAACATGCACTTTTTAATGAATTCACCTTCTTTGAATGGCTATCCCGCCCTGGCAACATACTTGCCAACCCTCCCGAATTTCAGTGCCCCTCCCGACAATCTCCCGGGGCAACCATTCTCCCGAATTTGGCCCGATTTTCAACAATATTAAGGGCGGGCCGTGATAGCACTGCCTTAAACGTCCTCTACAATCTGTCGTCGCGTCCGCTTTTTCACCATACAAACAGCGTGCCGGCCCAGTCACATGTTGTATGAGGCTTCTGCATTAGGGATGTGCGTATCGATCCTGTGGTATCGATATATCGATACTCACACGCTACTCATTTGGCATCACTTTTCTGAAAAAAGTATCGTTATAAACCAAAAAAACGGCGTGTGGGGGGTGCAAGCATCACTTTCAGATGTTTTTGATGACTTACTTAAGTTACTATGTGCTGGGACAGCCCTGTACCTGGCAGAGTATAGAGCTGGTCCAGTCACGTGACAGGAGACAGCGAATGAGCGTGGTCAACGTGCAACACACACACAGCCAGACGACAGCGATGCAGCCGGGCATATCCAGTGTCAGGCATTGTTTATTTAATTTTTTTACTGAATATTTTTGTTTAAATGATTATCCTAAATTCAAATAATTTCCACACAGGGGAATTTACTGTTAGTTGAAAATTGCTTGAGTATTTAAAACAAGATAAGAAAGAGATACAATTTGGAGATTCTTCATCTTTGCATTACAGTTTTATTTTTTTTCCAAGAAAATCTTGAAGTATATGATTGAATGTGATTTTGGTTTTAATCTGTAACATGATTTCTTACATTTCGAAAACATTAGCCTATTTCATATTTCATTAATTGCTAATTATATCACAAAACTTTAAAAAATAACTGCAGCTTCTTGCGATTCGGATTTGACAGTTAATTGGAAAGCCCTAATATCTAATTATTATTACATATATAATATATAATTATTGTTATATATAATATTTAATTTATTTTTCATATTTATGTTATTTATTTTAATTTTACTTTTATTATATATTGACCATAATACATGTGGTATAAATGGTCTGTATTTGTCTTGTGATTTGTCTTAAATAATAATAGTAATAATATTTTTGACTGACAAAAATTGCCAATAAGAAATTAATGGTATCGGTATCGGTATCGATGAAAATGCAAGAAAAAGTATCGGTATCGTATCGAATCCTAAAAGTGTGGTATCGCCCATCCCTATTCTGCATACACACGTAAGTGACTGCAAGACATACTTGATCAACAGTCATACAGGTCACACTGAGGGTGGTTGTATAAACAACTTTATCAATGTTACAAACATGCGCCACACTGTGAACCCACACCAAACAAGAATGACAAACACATTTCGGGAGAACATCCGCACCGTAACACAACATAAACACAACAGGACAAATACCCAGAACACCTTGCAGCCCTAACTCTTCCGGGCTACAATATACACCCCCGCTACCACCAAACCCCGCCCCTCCCAACCCCGCCCACCTCAACCGACACACGGAGGGGGGGCGAGGTTGGGATTCTGGGTATTTGTTCTGTTGCGTTTATGTTGTCCTACGGTGCGGATGTTCTCCCGAAATGTGTTTGTCATTCTTGTTTGGTGTGGGTTCACAGTGTGGCGCATATTTGTAACAGTGTTAAACTTGTTTATACGGTCACCCTCAGTGTGACCTGTATGGCTGTTGATCAAGTATGTCTTGCAGTCACTTACGTGTGTGTACATGTGACTGGGCTGGCACGCTGTTTGTACAGGTTGTAGAGGGCGCCAAAGGCAGTGCCATCACGGCACGCCCCTAATATTGTTGTTTGGATGAAAATCGGCAGACATTCGAGAGAATTGTTGCCCTGAAAATCGGGAGGGTTGGCAAGTATGATGCTGTCAAGCGCCATTCATATAATGCTTGCGGGCCGCGCTAACATTAAAATTTCACATTAAGGTGCGGGCCGCAAAATAACGTCTCCCGGGCTGCAATTGGCCCGTGGGCCGCGTGTCTGAGACCCCTGTGTTAGAGTGTTTTACTTGTTTTAAGGGTTTTGGTCCTAAATGATCTCAGTAAGATATTACAGCTTGTTGCTGAGATTTTATGACCTATATTGAGTAAAAACATGCTTGAAACTAGAATATCAACTGATGCAAAGCTGTGTCATCAACACTCACAAGTATAAAACTACTTTTTTAAAGTAATCATTTCTTATTTCAAGCATTAAAAAAATCATGACTTTGACACAATTGTGTCTCATAATTAAAACGGATGACAGCCAAATGGACTTTGCTGTTTTATTTTCAATGAAACAATAGAAAACACGTGCTCATATAGTAGTACAGTTGGCACAGTACAGTAAACTGACAGTTAATATTTAAACATTTAACATGTGACATTTCAAACAGTTTTTGAACAGAAATAGTTCATGCACATTCAGATGAATTCTTCAAAATTACAATTAAAAAATGTTTTGCCGGGGGCCGGGCTGTATATATGCGCACTAATTGACTGAAAGAGCACGCACTTGGCGCGATGATGTCATGTTATCGATGGAAAAATGCATCTTTAGACCATATGATTTGCCTGAGCGGCTAGGAGACCCCGAGAGTAACAAGCGGTTGCCTTGTTGCCTTTCCATTAAGAACAATAAATTAGTTTTTAGTATAAGTTTGCTGGTTTCAAGAAATGTAATGCCGAGCGCATATCATTATGTCAAGATAATGGCACTAGCATTTACATAATTTAAGAATATTTTTCAACATATTGAGCAAAAAGGTCTTTTCTATGAAGAAAAGTGCACTTGTTATTTGTAAAAATATACTTATTTTAAAGTATTTTTGGCTAATTTTACTTGCTTTGGAAAGTCTTGACAAGCCACATTTTCTTGTTCTATTGGCAGATAATTTTGCTTAGTTCAAGTAAAATACCCCTCATTTTTGTATTTTTTTTCTTGTTTTTGAACACTGACTTTTTGCAGATCATCTTTCAAGCGAGACATAGATTTTTGAGTCTATGCCGCCGTCACGGTGAGTAAATTCATGTCGAGGCCTTTCTCATTTGTAGCTACATTGAACTAAACCCGTCAAGAAGCCCGACGCCAAGACTGAAACAACGCAATCAATAAGCGACAAACAAATGACTACATGCTGCAGTTATAGTAGAACACGGGACGCTTCATTAGGAACACCGATCTAATGCAAGTCGTGCACTGCAAAATGTCAGTGTTCAAAAACAAGGGAAAAAAATACAAAAATGAGGGGTATTTTACTTGAACTAAGCAAAATTATCTGCCAATAGAACAAGAAAATTTGGCTTGTCAAGACTTTCCAAAACAAGTAAAATTAGCTAACCTCAATGAACCCCAAAATACCTTAAAATAAGTATATTCTCACTAATAACAAGTGCACTTTTCTTGGTAGAAAAAAAAAATTGAGACCTTTTTGCTCAATATGTTGAAAAATATTCTTAAATGAAGTAAATGCTAGTGCCATTATCTTGACATAATGATATGCGCTCGGCATTACATTTCTTGAAACCAGCAAACTTATATTAAAAACTAGTTAATTGTTCTTAATGGAAAGGCAACAAGGCAACCGCTTGTTGCTCTCGAGGTCTCGTAGCCGCTCAGGCAAACCATATGGTCTAAAGATGCATTATTCCATGGATAACATGACATCATCGCGCCAAGTGCGTGCTCTTTCAGTCAATTAGTGCGCATATATACAGCCCGGCCCCCGGCCAAAATGTTTTTAATTGTAATTTTGAGGAATTTATCTGAATGTGATTGAACTATTTCTGTTCAAAATTGTTAGAAATGTTAAATGTTCAATGTTTAAATATTAAGTGTCAGTTTACTGTACCGTGCCAACTGTACTACTATATGAGTACGTGTTTTCTATTGTTTCTTTGAAAATAAAACAGCAAAGTCTATTTGGCTGTCATCCGTTTTAATTATGACACACAATTGTGTAAAAGTCATGATTTTTTTTTTTAAAGTCATGATTTTTTTTTTTCATGCTTGAAGTAAGAAATGATCACTTTAAAAAAGTAGTTTAAACTTGTGAGTGTTAATAACACAGCTTTGCATCAGTTGATATTCTAGTTTCAAGCATGTTTTACTCAATATAGGTCATAAGTTCTCAGCTACAACTGTACTATCTTACTAAGATAATTTAGGACCAAAACACTTAAAACAAGTAAAACACTCTAGCATAAAATCTGCTTAGTGAGAAGAATTATCTTATCAGACAGAAAATAATCAAATATCACCCTTATTTGAGATATTTAATCTTACTTAGATTTCAGTTTTTGCAGTGTGTCTACTCCTTTCACACACTGCAAAAAGTCAGTGTTCAAAAACAAGAAAAAAATATGTACAAAAATGAGGGGTATTTTATTTGAACTAAGCAAAATTATCTGCCAATAGAACAAGAAAATTCGGCTTGTCAAGACTTTCCAAAACAAGTAAAATTAGCTAACCTCAATGAACCCAAAAATACTTTTAAAATAAGTATATTCTCACTAATAACAAGTGCACTTTTCTTGGTAGAAAAAAAATGAGACCTTTTTGCTCAATGTGTTGAAAAATATTCTTAAATTAAGTAACTGCTAGTGCCATTATCTTGACATAATGATATGCGCTCGGCATTACATTTCTTGAAACCAGCAAACTTATATTAAAATCTAGTTTATTGTTCTTAATGGAAAGGCAACAAGGCAAGCGCGTGTTACTTTCGGTGTCTCCTAGCCGCTCAGGCAAATCATATGGTCTAAAAATGCATTTTTCCATCGACAACATGACATCATCGCGCCAAGTGCATGCTCTTTCAGTCAATTAGTGCGCATATATACAGCCCGGCCCCTGGCCAAAATGTTTTTAATTGTAATATTGAGGAATTTATCTGAATGCGATTGAACTATTTCTGTTCAAAATGGTTTGAAATGTTAAACGTTTAAATATTAACTGTCAGTTTACTGTACTGTGCCAACTGTACTACTATATGAGTACGTGTTTTCTATTGTTTCTTTGAAAATAAAATGGCAAAGTCCATTTGACTGTCATCCGTTTTAATTATGACACACAATTGTGTCAAAGTCATGATTTCTTTTTTCAAAGTCATGATTTTTTTTTTCATGCTTGAAATAAGAAATGATTACTTAAAAAAAGTTGTTTTATACTTGTGAGTGTTGATGACACAGCTTTGCATCAGTTGATATTCTAGTTTCAAGCATGTTTTACTCAATATAGGTCATAAGTTCTCAGCTACAACTGTACTATCTTACTAAGATAATTTAGGACCAAAACACTTAAAACAAGTAAAACACTCTAGCATAAAATCTGCTTAGTGAGAAGAATGATCTTATCAGACAGAAAATAAGCAAATATCACCCTTATTTGAGATATTTAATCTTACTTAGATTTCAGTTTTTGCAGTGTGTCTACTCCTTTCACACACTGCAAAAAGTCAGTGTTCAAAAACAAGAAAAAAATATGTACAAAAATGAGGGGTATTTTATTTGAACTAAGCAAAATGATCTGCCAATAGAACAAGAAAATTCGGCTTGTCAAGACTTTCCAAAACAAGTCAAATTAGCTAACCTCAATGAACCCAAAAATACTTTTAAAATAAGTATATTCTCACTAATAACAAGTGCATTTTTCTTGGTAGAAAAAAAAGAGACCTTTTTGCTCAATATGTTGAAAAATATTCTTAAATTAAGTAAATGCTAGTGCCATTATCTTGACATAATGATATGCGCTCGGCGTCATGATTTTTTTTTTCATGCTTGAAGTAAGAAATGATTACTTTAAAAAAGTAGTTTTATACTTGTGAGTGTTGATGACACAGCTTTACAACAGTTGATATTCTAGTTTCAAGCATGTTTTACTCAATATAGGTAATCGAATCTCAGCTACAAGCTGTAATATCTTACTGAGATCATTTAGGACCAAAACACTTAAAACAAGTAAAACACTCTAACATAAAATCTGCTTAGTGAGAAGAATTATCTTATCATACAGAAAATAAGCAAATATCACCCTTATTTGAGATATTTAATCCTACTTAGATTTCAGTTTTTGCAGTGCACTGCCTATACAAGCTGGCTTTTTTCTAAACAAAGTGGCGTACATGCAATGTAGGGATGAGGTTACAAGCACGTTCACTTGGAAGTTCACTAGTAAAAGTTGGCATTTCCCCAGCTTTTTTCCTTTGTCTGTATAAACCCGGCAATTTTCAGGTTTTGGACATTAGAAGCGCTTTTTACACTGTATGTAAAAGTCTGTCTTTTAAAAAACAAAAAAACACTCTCTTGCTGTTTCATAAAAATAACACTTACACAGAATGGGGATCTTAAGATCTTAATTTTCCACCGTCGGTGGTAGTAGCTCCTTTCACACTTACTGGAAAAGTTGGCATTTTCCCTGCTCTTTTTCCTTTGTCACTGTTCCGATAAACGGCACCCAGACCAAATGGTAACCAAAAACTGACTTGGCAATTTTCCACCATGTGAAATTATCAGCCCCTTTCACAGATTGTAAAAGGTAGATTTTACTGTTTGTGCAGAACGAGGGCACAAAGTCGTCCCGGCAATTTTCCGGCTTCTGAGGTTGCAGCCCCTTTTAACACTGCCTGTAAAAGTCGACATCTTTTCACATTTTTTTCCTTCGACTATGTTGTGTACGCCACTGACACAAATGGGGGTTCAAAGTCGTCCTGGCAATTTTTCACCGTCTGAGGTAATAACCATTTTTATTTCCTGGAAAAGTTGGTATTTTCTTGTGTCACTTTTCCGATAAACAGCACCCAGACAATATTGACGTCCAAAGTTAACACGGCAATGTTCCACCTTCTGAGGTTATTAGCCCCTTTAACACCGTTCGTAAAAGGTACATTTTACTGTGTCGCTGTTTGTGCAGAATGAGGGCACAGAGTCGTCCCGGCAATTTTCCGGCTTCTGGGCTAGCATCCCCTTTAACACTGCCTGTAAAAGTCGACATCTTTTTACATTTTTTTCCTTTGACTATGTTGTGTATAAACGCCACTGACACAAATGGGGGTTCAAAGTCGTCCTGGCAATTTTCCAACCATCTGAGGTAGTAACCATTTTTACTTCCTGGAAAAGTTGGTATTTAGCCAGGTTTTTTCTTGTGTCACTTTTCCCATAAACAGCACCGAGACAATATTGGTCAATAACATCGCTTCACCCAGCGACAAACAATCAACTACATTCTGCCGTTATAGTTGAACAAGGGACGTTTCATTAGGAACACCAATCTAATGCCAGCTGTGTCTACTCCTTTCACACTGCCCATACAAGCTGGCTTTTTTCTAAACAAAGTGGCGTACATGCAATGTAGGGATGAGGTTAAAAGCCTGCTCAATTGTAAGTTCACTAGTAAAAGTTGGCCATTCCCTAGCTTTTTTCCTTTGTCTGTATAAGCCCGGCAATTTTCAGGCTTTGGACATTAGAAGCGCCTTTTACACTGTATGTAAAGTCTGCCTTTAAAAAATAAAAATAAAAATACTCTCTTGCTGTTTGATAAAAATAACACTTACACAGAATGGGGATCTTAATTTTCCACCGTTGGAGGTAGTAGCTCCTTTCACACTTACTGGAAAAGTTGGCATTGTCCCTGCTCTTTTTCCTTTGTCACTGTTCCGATAAACGGCACCCAGACCAAATGGTAACCAAAAATGTACTCTGCAATTTTCCGCCATGTGAAATTATCAGCCCCTTTCACAGATTGTAAAAGGTAGATTTTACTGTTTGTGCAGAACGAGGCAATTTTCCGGCTTCTGAGGTTGCAGCTCCTTTTAACACTGCCTGTAAAAGTCGACATCTTTTCACCTTTTTTTCCTTCGACTGTGTTGTGTACGCCACTGACACAAATGGGGGTTCAAAGTCATCCTGGCAATTTTTCACCATCTGAGGTAATAACCATTTTTACACTTCCTTGAAAAGTTGGCATTTACCCGGCTTTTTTCTTGTGTTAGTGTTTCGGTAAATGGCACCCAGACAAAATTGGGGACCACTTTCTGGACCAAAAATCACTTCATATTCTCTAGTGCTCGCTAGTGTTACCATATCTGAGGTATTGTGTAGAAATATGGGCAAATAATTCCAAAAGCACACTACATACACTAACAGTGTTACAAAAGAGGGCGGTTAAAAATCCATAGTGTTGGATATAGGGAACATACAAATCCTTTATTTATGGAATCTTAATTACTAAAATGTAGTGATTTGGGGCATTTGCAAACAGCTAAAATGATGTGCAAAGTGAATTATAACCTGCTACCCAAGAATGTACAACAATTCTTCTCAACAAAAAAGGATAAATATAACCTTAGAGGAAAATGCACGTACAACACTTGAGACTTTTAACATATGTGGAATGAAATGATGGCATGGATTAAGCAAAGAAATCAAACAAAGCACCGATATGACTCAATTCAAAAGGCTGTTCAAACTACAAGTGTTTACTAAGTACAAAGAAGACAAAATGTTGATTAATATCTTGAACTTTTGAAAATGGTATATAATTAATTTCAGTATGAGAATCAGAATTGACTTGAAGACTTATAAAGAGAACTGCGGTATTTTGAAATTCACTATATCCTGTGAACTGTGTTACAAGATGACAACAGTAAGTGAACATATGTGTTAGAAATTGATAGTACAAATGGGGAAGGTTTAAATAAGCCTTGCTTCTTCCTACTCCTTTTTCGGACTTGTAAAAAAAAAAAAAGAGAATCTGCAAGCTATATGATGTGTGAAGTGAAGTGAATTATATTTATATAGTGCTTTTTCTCTAGTGACTCAAAGCGCTTTACATAGTGAAACCCAATATCTAAGTTACATTTAAACCAGTGTGGGTGGCACTGGGAGCAGGTGGGTAAAGTGTCTTGCCCAAGGACACAACGGCAGGGACTAGGATGGCGGGAAGCGGGGATCGAACCTGGAACCCTCAAGTTGCTGGCACGGCCACTCTACCAACCCAGCTATACCGCCCCTATGATGTATCACCTTTGTGTCAAATGAATGATCTATGGCCCCCGGGATGATATATATATATATTTTTTTTAATAATGTCCTGCCCAGCTTCTCGGGCAAATCATATAGCAGATGTAGATGCCCATATCGGCTGTTCAGATTTACTTTACAAAAGAGAAGTGTAGGATACTTCTCTTGTTGCCTTACTTGTATTTTGACTTTATTAAATGTATTTATATTATCATTTGGTGCAGCCGGGCCGGAGCAGGAGGGGATAGAAAGAGAGAAAAAGGAAGACAGAGGGGGGAATTGTGGGGACAAGAGGGGGATTAGACAGAGAGACAAAAACAACAACAACAACAACAACAACAACAGAGCAACATCAGCAAATACGACATGTACAAATATGATGGTAAAAGT
Source organism: Entelurus aequoreus (assembly GCF_033978785.1). Lineage (NCBI taxonomy): Eukaryota > Metazoa > Chordata > Actinopteri > Syngnathiformes > Syngnathidae > Entelurus > Entelurus aequoreus. Next base: position 66,254,579 of record NC_084741.1, on the reverse strand, counting down.
AATAGCAAATAAGCAGTTAGCGAAAATTTAAAAAAAAAAAAAATACAGAAATGACAATGAGCATTATTACACTAAAAATGGAGCAATATGAATACCAATAGAAATAGTGCTATTGATAATAAACAATACCAGTACTTTACCTTTATCATCAACAATACAATTGTTCAAATGCATCATCCCCGGGATGATATTTGATTAGTATTAGAACCGGCCCACAGGCCACAGCCGCCTGCGGCTGTTTTCCACGCACCAATACTCTAACAGTGTTGGCGCCAGGAATTTTCAAAATGGGGTCCCAGGGACCCCATCAAGTCATAAAAATGGGGTCCCACAGTACATTTTTGGGGTCCCACTTTTTTTTTTAAACCGTTTTGAAAACAAATGATAAATGTATGCATTATCCTGTTATATGTCACATTCCATATTGTGCTTTGGAAAAAGGTTGTCATTTATGCATTCATCTTGATATTAAGGAACGTACTTTATTTTTGAAGGACATTAACTTGTTTGCTGTTTGCCTGTTGAAAATGTTTCCCCTTGAAATTACTGACAGAGCCATAAGAAAATATTGCTTTATTCATTTAATGTACAGGACATTAAGTTTGTTTTTGTCTGTGAGCCTGTTGAAAAATGTTTTCACTTCAAATTAGTGACAGAGCCATACACAAATGTTGGATTATTCATTTAATCATTAAATCAAATACAGTCTACTGTGTTAGGTCCTGGTTCAATAGCTTATGTGCAATTATTTTAATATGTTTTAATAAACATTGAACCAGTCCGACCCTTGGCTTGTAGCAAATTTGTTTTTTTGGCCCTCTGATGTATTTGACTTTGACATCCCTGAATTGTATCACTTGTAAAATGTACGCATGTTCCAAATAAATTCATACCATAACATACCAGAGTTGACACCGTCATTTCCCACCTTCTGAAATTTTTAGCCCCTTTGACACTGATTGTAAAAGGTAAATGTTTACTGTGTTGCTGGTCGCTGCAGAATGAGGGCACAAACTATCCCGGCAATTATCCGCCTTCTGAGGTGGAAGCCCCTTTTATACAGCATGTAAAAGCCTGCATCTTGGTGTTACGTTTAAATGGCACTGACACAGAATGGAGGTGCAGAGTTGACCTGGCAGTTTTGCAGCTTTGGGAGTAGTAGCACCTATAACACTGCCCGTAAAAGTCGACATTATCCACATTTTTTTCATTTGACGACGTTCTGTATAAACGGCACTGACACAACAGTTCAACGTGGACCTGGCTATTTTCCAGTTTCTGAGGTAGTAACACCTTTCGCACAGCCTGTAAAATATGGCCCTGGCTTTTCAGTACAAACAGCACAAACATAGTATTTGAATTCCAAGTCAATATTCTGGCTTTGGCAGTATATAATATCCCCTTTTACACAGCATGTAAAAGCCTGCATCTTGGTGTTACGTTTAAATGGCACTGACACAGAATGGAGGTGCAGAGTTGACCTGGCAGTTTTGCAGCTTTGGGAGTAGTAGCACCTCTAACACTGCCTGTAAAAGTCGACATTATCCACATTTTTTTTCATTTGACGACGTTCTGTATAAACGGCACTGACACAACAGTTCAACGTGGACCTGGCTATTTTCCAGTTTCTGAGGTAGTAACACCTTTCGCACAGCCTGTAAAATATGGCCCCGGCTTTTCAGTATAAACAGCACAAACATAGTATTTGAATTCCAAGTCAATATTCTGGCTTTGGCAGTATATAATATCCCCTTTTACACAGCCTGTAAAAGCCTGCATCTTGGTGTTACGTTTAAATGGCACTGACACAGAATGGAGGTGCAGAGTTGACCTGGCAGTTTTGCAGCTTTGGGAGTAGTAGCACCTCTAACACTGCCTGTAAAAGTCGACATTATCCACATTTTTTTCATTTGACGGCATTCTCTATAAACGGCACTGACACAGGAGTTCAACGTGGACCTGGCTATTTTCCAGTTTCTGAGGTAGTAACACCTTTCGCACAGCCTGTAAAATATGGCCCTGGCTTTTCAGTATAAACAGCACAAACATAGTATTTGAATTCCAAGTCAATATTCTGGCTTTGGAAGTATATAATATCCCCTTTTATACAGCATGTAAAAGCCTGCATCTTGGTGTTACGTTTAAATGGCACTGACACAGAATGGAGGTGCAGAGTTGACCTGGCAGTTTTGCAGCTTTGGGAGTAGTAGCACCTATAACACTGCCTGTAAAAATCGACATTTTCCACGTTTTTTTCATTTGACGATGTTCTGTATAAACGGCACTGACACAGGAGTTCAACGTGGACCTGGCTATTTTCCAGTTTCTGAGGTAGTAACACCTTTCGCACAGCCTGTAAAATATGGTCGCGGCTTTTCAGTATAAACAGCACAAACATGATATTTGAATTCCAAGTCAATATTCTGGCTTTGGCAGTATATAATATCCCCTTTTACACAGCCTGTAAAAGCCTGCATCTTGGTGTTACGTTTAAATGGCACTGACACAGAATGGAGGTGCAGAGTTGACCTGGCAGTTTTGCGGCTTTGGGAGTAGTAGCACCTATAACACTGCCTGTAAAAATCGACATTTTCCACGTTTTTTTCATTTGACGATGTTCTGTATAAACGGCACTGACACAGGAGTTCAACGTGGACCTGGCTATTTTCCAGTTTCTGAGGTAGTAACACCTTTCGCACAGCCTGTAAAATATGGTCGCGGCTTTTCAGTATAAACAGCACAAACATGATATTTGAATTCCAAGTCAATATTCTGGCTTTGGCAGTATATAATATCCCCTTTTACACAGCCTGTAAAAGCCTGCATCTTGGTGTTACGTTTAAATGGCACTGACACAGAATGGAGGTGCAGAGTTGACCTGGCAGTTTTGCGGCTTTGGGAGTAGTAGCACCTATAACACTGCCTGTAAAAGTTGACATATTTCCACAGTTTTTCATTTGACGACGTTCTGTATAAACGGCACTGACACAGGAGTTCAACGTGCACCTGGCTATTTTCCAGTCTCTGAGGTAGTAACACCTTTCACACAGCCTGTAGGTCGTGAGTTCAAACCCTGGCCGAGTCATACCAAAGACTATAAAAATGGAACCCATTACCTCCCTGCTTGGCACTCAGCATCAAGGGTTGGAATTGGGGTTTAAATCGGCAAAATTATTCCCGAGCGCGACCACCGCTGCTGCTCACTGCTCCCCTCACCTCCCAGGGGGTGATCAAGGGGATGGGTCATATGCAGAGGGTCATTTCACCACATACCTAGTGTGTGTGTGACAATCAGTGGTACTTTAACTTTTTTTTATTATATAAAAAGCACAAACATAGTATTTGAATTCCAAGTCAATATTCTGGCTTTGGCAGTATATAATATCCCCTTTTACACAGCCTGTAAAAGCTGACATCTCCCCGGCTTTTCTTCATCAGTGTGTGTTTTGCATAAGAATGTGGATCGGGTAGTTTTCCGTGTCATTGTGCGAAAGCGCACAACCTTTTAAAATCATATCCCACTTTGCTGGGTTCTGTATAAAAGGCACCTGCAAATAAATGGTCCGTTTCTGTGTCAAAAGGGCTATTGAGATACTTACAAAATACCTTTCTTTATGACGCACAGTAACAACGCATTACCATATTTTTCTTAAATAGGACCTCTTTATATGGATCACCGCAGAGAACCATTGTGCACATGACTCTTGATTTGACACTTTTACCCATACAGCCTGTCTCTTCTCACGTCCGTCCTTGAACGTCCCACGCTGGAAAAACCTGTGCTGCAACTTTTTGTCCTTGAAGGCAACACTGTTTTTTTTTTTTTTTTTAAATGTCCATCACTTGATTTTTGGCCTTTTTTATTGCAGTGCAAAGACTTGTTAACTGTGACCACTGGCAGCTGTCAGGTCCAGTTTTGGACTTTTCTGGACACCCACTTTCATGGGATTGGTCATGCTAGTCAGGACTATTATGGTCTGGAGGGTTCAGGACCACCTTTCCTTTCTTGTCCTTTTAGGTGTTGTATATTATGGGATGTATGCTACTACTACTACTGCTGCTGCTGCTTGGGGTATTATGGTCTGGCGGGGCGCATATGGGAGGGGGCGTCACCATGACAACGAGGTGGCGCGCTGGAGAGGCCTGAGTGCACGCATGTCTAGGAGTGGTAGCGTGCGCGTGTCAGCCAGCGTGCACGTTGGAAGGGGGGGCCAGTGTGAGTATTATGGTCTGTCCGTTGCGAGGTAACTATGCAGAGTTCTGTGTGGGAGGGGGGATTATTATGGGATGTCTGCCCCCTTTGTGTGTTTGTGAGGATGTTAGCTAAGATGTGAGGCCGGGGCAGAGGGGAAAGGGGAGTGTTTTTTTTTTAGGTGTTAAATGAATGAACCCCTTAATTGAGTTTGTGGACTATGCACAATAGTTTCCAAGGTAAGATTTTATTTCATTAAATGAGGCACGCGTGTGACGCATATTCTAATTAGCCAACTTGTTTGAGCGCCGCCAATAAAAAACCTAACCAAGAATAACACAGCGAGCCAGGCCAAGAGATGCCATTTTTTTTTCAAATGTATGTATGTTTATGTTTCCCACTAACCGCCCCCTCCCTTCTGGACACCCGCGGTCCACTCTCGCCACAGCAGTCCCACGTCATTTTCCCTCCTCCCCCCGTCGATTGAGGAGCGAGCTTTAGGAGGGATTATTAATCCGAGCGAGGAAGACCGGAGACATGTCAGGCAGCGAGGATGACAGGGACAACTTCGCGGCCGCCGAGGAGCACTCACTCCTCCACGGTAAGACACGCCGGCCCTTCGCCGCTTCTTGTTGGTGTTGACCGGAGCTAGCCTTCAAAGCGATGCTAACGTTAGCCTGAGCTAACAGGGGGGGGGTGGGGGTTGTCGCCATGTTAGTTGAGCTAACTTCACGTGCAGGTGTCCTCCTTCCTTGTTTACCTTTTCAGGGACGAGTAGCGTCAACTGCCAAAGTTGTCAGCGGGGAAAAGGCGGACGAGTTGTTTTGAATGCGGTGCTTTTTTTTGTTTTTGTGCCACATTACGCGCGCACGCCCGTGCGCGAGGGCGTGCACGCGGATTTGGACGCGCACGGTGGCGTGCACGCGGCGCGCCCTCCCTTTTCCCCTCTATCGCGCCTGCAGGGACGATCCCCACTGAGCATGCGCGGCAGTCATAACAAGACCGGAGATGAGTGACACATGTGCAGTGCTGGGGAAAGTATGATCATTTAGTACAAATTACCATTTTGATTGATTGAAACTTTTATTAGTAGATTGCACAGTGCAGTACATATTCCATATAACTGACCACTAAATGGTAACACCCGAATAAGTTTTTCAACTTGTTCCACTTAAAGGCCTACTGAAAGCCACTACTACCGACCACGCAGTCTGATAGTTTATATATCAATGATGAAATCTTATCATTGCAACACATGCCAATACGGCCGGGTTAGATTAGTAAAGTGCAATTTTAAATTTCCCGTGAAATATTCTGCTGAAAACGTCTCGGTATGATGATGTTTGCGCGTGACGTCACGGACTGTGCGGACATATTGGGACACCATTGTGGCCAGCTATTAAGTCGTCTGTTTTCATCGCAAAATTCCAAAGTATTCTGGACATCTGTGTTGGTGAATCTTTTGCAATTTGTTTAATGAACAATGAAGACCGCAATGAAGAAAGCTGTAGGGGGGATCGGTGTATTAGCGGCTGGCTGCAGCAACACAACCAGGAGGACTTTGAGTTGGATAGCAGACGCGCTACCGTGAGTACGCAGCTTTGGCTTCCAAACATTTGATCGCTTGCTCGTACGTGCGTGCCGCTATGTGCATGTCACGTACGTAACTTTGGGGAAATATATGGGCTGTATGAACTTTATGGAGGTGAACGGTACTTTTGGCTGTGGGATTGAGTGTGTTGTGCGGGTGTTTGAGTTGTATTGGTGGGTTATATGGACGGGAGAGGGGAGGTGTTTGTTATGCGGATTAATTTGTGGCATATTAAATATAAGCCTGGTTGTGTTGTGGCTAATAGAGTATATATATGTCTTGTGTTTATTTACTGTTTTAGTCATTCCCAGCTGAATATCAGGTCCCAGCCGCCTCTCACAGCATCTTCCCTATCTGAATCGCTTCCACTGCCCTCTAATCCTTCACTCTCACTTTCCTCATCCACGAATCTTTCATCCTCGCTCAAATTAATGGGGTAATCGTCGCTTTCTCGGTCCGAATCGCTCTCGCTGCTGGTGGCCATGAATGTAAACAATGTGCAGATGTGAGGCGCTCCACAACCTGTGACGTCACGCTACTTCCGGTACAGGCAAGGCTTTTTTATCAGCGACCAAAAGTTGCGAACTTTATCGTCGATGTTCTCTACTAAATCCTTTCAGCAAAAATATGGCAATATCGCGAAATGATCAAGTATGACACATAGAATGGATCTGCTATCCCCGTTTAAATAAGAATTTCATTTCAGTAGGCCTTTAAAGGCCTACTGAAATGAATGTGAGTGTGAATGTTGTCTGTCTATCTGTGTTGGCCCTGTGATGAGGTGGCGACTTGTCCAGGGTGTACCCGCCTACCGCCCAAATGTAGCTGAAATAGGCTCCAGCACCGCCCGCGACCCTGAGTAGGACAAGCGGTACAAAATGGATCGTTGGATGGATAATGCATTTGTAGTAAAATTGCAGAGTAAAACTAATGGCTGAAAAATGTAGAGAAAGAGAAAAATGCATTGCCATTGCTTCATAGGTGAAATATAGAGTTTAAAACTATTTTAAGAACAGTTACAAGGTATTTGAACGTTGTTCCGTTCAACTTCTGCAATTGTGACAAGTGTGCGTGTCACCCACAGACGACGAGGCGGAGGACGTCATGTCTGACGTGGAGGTGCCCAAGTCCAAGAAGAAGAAGAAAGCCAAGAAAAGCAACCGAGAGAGCAGAAGCAACAAGAGACAGCGAGCCATCAGAGAGGCGAGTTTGCTTTCACATGACTCATGGTGCACTCTCCACATGGCAACCCACTCAAATCTAGTCACATTAGCGGCACATTATTTCAGTATAGTAATGCCACTGATTGAATGATGATTATTATAGCTCTAGGTCATGCTCACTATATGCCCACACACTCAAATAATGTACGTCCTTCTCCTACAAACATGTTAGAATAGCATCCACACTGATGTTGATATTTTTTACTTACCTTACACTCGGCGGGCAAAGGTGTTATTTTAAGCCTGAGGCTGCATTCTGACAAAATAAGGATGCAGGGCCATATTTAATATTACAATTTTTACTGCATGTCAGCTTTGTGTAATTAGAATAGGATAGAATATACTTTATTCATCCCACAATTGGGAAATGATATGGTAGCAGACAGTTCAAGTACAACATAAAATAAAAAACGGGATGAAAAAAACAAAAACACATGAAAATATAAGAGGAACACGAAGGAAATACAAGACATTAAAAAAGCACTGAACTGATGCAACCAGCTGCCACTTCAGCATAATACGAAACAAAACAAAATATGAGCAAAAACAATACATATTGCGCACATCCGATTACACCATGCATAGACAATCGACCAAACAACACAAAGACACCATTTCAACATCACATACTGTACACCACGGTGGCCTGTGTAGTGCTCCACATCATCGTCTGTTGTGATGGGGGACCACATGGCCAGAGACAGGAACAGACCCAATGAAGCAACCAAGAGAGCCGACTCAGTCCTCAGCTGCCCACTGGCTCCTGGCCGCTGTACAATCTGCGCGGATGAGCGAGAATCCGTCAAGGGCAGGGGTGTCCAAAGTCTTTGACTCGGAGGTCGCAATGGGCTAAAAATAATTGTCCGGTGGCCGAAAGCAGACTGCATGTAAAGTAACTATATATATATATATATATATATATATATATATATATTTGATATTAAAAAAAGGGTTTTCCTGAACTTGTGCGTTTTTTTTGGTGTTTTTTTTTTATTGTACTTTGTATTTTTAGAATGGGGCAGCACGGTGAAACAGGGGTTAGTGCATGTGCCTCACAATACGAAGATCCTGAGTTCAATCCCGGGCTCGAGATCTTTCTGTGTGGAGTTTGCATGTTTTCCCCGTGACTGCGTGGGTTCCCTCCGGGTACTTCGGCTTCCTCCCACCTCCAAAAACATGCACCTGGGGATAGGTTGATTGGCAACAGTAAATTGGCCCTAGTGTGTGAATGTGAGTGTGAATGTTGTCTTTCTATCTGTGTTGGCCCTGCGATGAGGTGGCGACTTGTCCAGGGTGTACCCCGCCTTCCGTCCGAATGCAGCTGAGATAGGTTCCAGCATCCCCCGCGACCCCGAAAGGGACAAGCGGTAGAAATTGGATGGATGGATGGATTTTTAGAAAGTGCTATGGGCCAATAAAAAATGAACTCTGGGCCTCTTCGTTTTGAGAGGCGGAGTTTCTAGATGCAAATGAAGCCCTTTTTACCACGCCCCCTCACACTGACTAGCCTTTCATCCCCGCCTTGGCAGCTTTGTTTGCTACAGTAGCCTAGTTGTGTTTTGTTTTGCTAAGACTGTATGGAATATGGACACCGGTGATTTCCTCCACCCATCTAATATTTACTTGACTTTCACCACAATTCAACATCCCAGATGATCTAGCGTGACCAGTGGCTCACCGTGGTTTGTTGTCGGATCAAGGAGGTCAGGGACGATGTCGGGGCCAGAAAGTAAGAAAGCTTGGCTGCAAATATGGTACTATACGCCAGCTAAGGTTAAACTTTTACCGGGTCATTATTTCTCCAATGCTAAATCCTGGACGTATGCATGTGTACATTGACCATAAAATGCTTTTCTATTCTATATTATATTAATACTTTTCCTGCACTGTTGTTTTGAAACAATAGATACCCGAACCGGCTAAAACAGTTAGATATGCTACAGGCTACATCATCATTTGCGAGGCTCGCGAACATTATAACTAATTATAATACTAACTGGTACATTACCAAAAACAGTAGGCACTGAACCAATTAAAGTAGTTTTAAGAAGATCATTCTTTATTTTGCCGGAGGACGGTGATGGTATTGTCTTACAGTAGAAGGCTAATCTGGCTACAAAATAATTCGAGCTAACATTGCTAACGTATCATTTACCCATTTCTGACCTACTGTTATCACTTACCGTTTCATTGTCTCCTCCATTATTTGTCATAGATAGTAGTCACCAAGCTAGGCCATTAGAAGTAGTTTTTCGGCAAATCCATCTTTTTATGGTGGTCTTTTTTGTGGTTGAACAGGACTAATCCTTGCACACACTCTAAGCGACTTCTTCACAGTTAAAGGCACATCAAATCGAATCATAAAAGTTAAAAGTAAGGCACTTTTCACTTCAGAGGAGGCTGAAAGTTTGTGTAGTGACTTGTACGGATGAAAGCAAACAAACAATTCAATAATTCAAGCAAAGAAGCGCTCGTCAAAAGTTCTGATATGCCAAATGACAGGAGTGCTTTGATGTTTTTAGGGTCTGCTGCAAAAAACACAAGTCAAAGATCTTATGATCTACTGTATATTGCCATTTAAATAATCAGGAGTTGCCAATGAGCTCGCCGGAGCACCTGATCGGAGTGGAGGCAGCTGAGCAAGATGAGGGAGGTCTGCGCTCGGAGAGTGACGGAAGTGATTACGCCCCTGGAAGAAAAAAGAAGAAACGCTCCAGCTCGAACAAAGACAAGAAGAAAGGAAGCACGGCCTCTGAGAAAGGGGGCTCGAAGAACAAACGCAAAGATCCAGAACCGGATGATGACGATGAGGACGATGAGGACTGCCAGGTAAATAAGAACTTTAAACGAGAAGCAATGTTCACTCCCACATGGATAATAACATTTCTGCTCTCAGCCGAAAAGCTCCTCTCAGATGCTGGAGGCCTGGGGCATGAAAGATATCGATCATGTTTTTACTCAGGAAGACTACAACTCCCTCACCAACTACAAGGCCTTCAGCCAATTTGTCAGGTGAGGAAACTGATACAAATCACGTGAAAAAATTATAACAACTTATATATTTGTGTAAGATAACTCTTCTACTTCTGAACCACTGCATACAAAAGGGTGAACATTTGTCAAAATATGCCCTCCTACTGTGTTGTTTTGTTTTTACATAAATGCAGCACATGGTGGCGTTTTTATTAAACCTCCAAGTTGGACCCCCTAAGTCGACTGCGACTTGAATGTTTTTCACACAGCTTAATGCACTCTACAGAACACCCACTGTAACCATGTGGTGTTCAGTAAAACTACAATGAATAACTTATCTGTAAAATTTGAGCAAGAATGTTTGAAAAACATGTCCGCCATCAAACAGCATCTTTGCAGTTGCGCAGGAAGGACTAAGAAACAAATTGTCCATATTTTAATGACCATTTATCAAATCATAAAAAAATGAAGAGGGTGTCTGTGTTACGGTACATACAGGTATATGCTTGCATGTTTTCTAAAGCATTTTAGATCTCTATTCATAGGGGGCGCCACAAATGTTATTTACAATCATGCGAAAAAGCATCAGTATCACATTTGTTGTTGCCTTCAGGCCTCTGATTGCAGCCAAGAACCCCAAAATTGCTGTTTCAAAGATGATGACTTTAATGATGGCCAAGTGGAGAGAATTTAGCACAAACAACCCGCTTAAGGTATTGCATGTAATTGATTGGAATGAAGGATGAATGGAGGAGCACTCTTGTGCTAAGTTCTTTGCTGTGCGTTTCCCCGTCAGGGCTCCGCCAGCGCCAATGCAGCTCTGGCAGCCGCCAATGTGGCTGCAGTGGTGGAGAACATGGTGGTGGCTGGAACAGACGGGGGGGCGAACGTTGTTGCTACTGCCGTTGCTCCCACGACAACGCCTGCTGCTCCAGTGCTGGCACCTCCTGCGCCACCGCTTCGCAAGGCGAAGACCAAAGAGGGCAAAGGTAAGTTGATGGTAAATTACAAAAATATCTGGTTTGTATTTGCTTGAAGTAATTTCTTCATTTCCAACCTTAGGCCCTAATGCTCGTAAAAAGTCCAAGTCTAAAGCTCCACCAAAGCCCAAGCCCAAGAAGGTGGCTCCACTCAAAATTAAACTAGGAGGTTTGAACAGCAAGAGGAAGCGCTCATCTGTAAGTTTGGCACTACACCTATTTTTCATATCATTTGCTGAAAATGTATGTAAGAATGTATCCCTGCTCTCCTAATCAGAGTGACGAAGACGAGCCAGATGCAGACAGTGATTTTGATGAAGCAACCTTCTCCGTGACGGAAGGCTCTAACCGCACTAGCCGCAGCAAGAAGAAGTCCAAGAGTGCAAAGAAGAAGAAGAAAGGTTTGGTGTTTTTTTTTTAAAACATTTGTTTATTGTATTTCTGACATACAGTCCAGAAATACAAATAAACACATGTCAAATGTTATTTTTTTTCTCCCCCAAACAAGTAACCCACAAAAATTGTATCTAAAATAAAAACAACATGCATCAGTCAAATAAGTACAGGCAAATATTGACATGAAGCCACAGGCAACTGCACTCCTAAATGTCTCCAACACAGTGCAGCAATACACAAAAGCAGACAAAAGGGTCATCAATTATCTACCTTTTAAATATTCTTCAATCGGGGTTACATTTGAAATCAGTCTCTTTTACATATTTTAGGAAACAACCCCATACTTGCTGAAACTTCACAGAACTACCGTTCGATGACAGTCTAATTTTCTCCAATTAAAGGAAATAAAGTATATCACTAATCCAGCGAGTGTGGCAGGGAGCTTCTGCAGCCTTCCAATTATCAAAATAAGTTTTCTAGCCAGTAATATAGTAAATCCCCCCCAAGTTCTGTTTGGATTTGCTAAGAGAAGATGACAGAGGGGCTACCCCAAATAGTCCGCTTGTAGGATTCGGTTCAATGTTTTTACCAATTACCAAAGACAAAGTGTTAAACATTTCATTCCAATAACAAGCGCCACGATCAGATTATTTATTATTAGCCTTTATTTAACCAGGTAAAATCCCATTGAGATCAAAGATCTCTTTTCCAAGGGAGACCTGGCCAAGAGGGCAGCAGCAAGGTTACATTAAAAACAAATACATAAAACATCACATTTACGACATTAAAACTTGCTCACATAACACATGTGCATACAGACAAGGTAGACTGCAGTCCTTTCACAGAAGCTTTAAACTCATTCAACGTAACAAGGGTTTGAAGTTTAATATTCGATTGTAGGTTATTCCAAGCCAGATACATATCGGGGAAACCATGCAGTGTATAAATCTTTAATGATGTCGATCCCCAGACTTGACCCTCTTAAAAAGGCACTATCGACAAAAAAGGGAGTGAAAGCAAGGTTGGCAGTGATGGGTGCAAGACTAGAAATAGTCTGTAAGCCAAAATAGCGCTTACACTGAACCCAAATTCTGAATGAGTTTTTTACAATTGGGTTTTTTGTAAAAGCAGAAGTTGAAGAGTGGATGGGAGAGTAAACCAGAGCCCTCAGAGATACTGTCTTTGTTAAGTTAGCCTCCATAACCAGCCATAACGGAGGGGATCAAATGCTTCATATTGCAGCCAATATTAAAGAACTCTGTGTCGGTTGCCCAGTAGTAAATCCTAAAGTTTAAAGGTGTAGTCTTTTTTTCCCATTTAGACATAAACTCTGGACTAGAAAACACACTAACTTGCCCTGTCTCATTCAGTCGAAATGGAGGATGGCGACGGTTACGAGACAGACCACCAGGACTACTGTGAGGTGTGCCAGCAGGGAGGGGAGATCATTCTGTGCGACACCTGTCCCAGGGCTTATCACATGGTCTGTTTGGACCTGACATGGAGAAGGCACCCGAGGGCAAGTGGAGCTGTCCACACTGTGTGAGTACAGTTGTCTTTAGTAGAGTAGTCAGTGCACAGCTTGAAGAGCATAATATATTTACTCCTCACTGAAAACATTTCAACACACTGTCAGTATTTTCTAAATAGCTGGCAACACTAGTGAGTAACAGATAATTGTGTATTGTCTTCAGTCAACCATAGTGGTAGTAGCCTCACAGTCTAGGTCTGCATGAGTGCTTCCGGCACTGGGGAGCTGGTTTTTTTTAGGGAAACGTAAATTCCAAAATGTACTGTGACATTGTGAGGCAGCACCTGGCAGTTTTCCAACAGTATAGGAAGCCCGAACACATCTCCAAGAAGTGCCTTTCTGCGGAAGGTGAAGGTGATGGTATGTCTTCTCCAAACCTGAACCCAATTGAACATCTGTGGGAAATTCTCAAGCAGTGAGAAGGTGCCTATTATCCACCAGCTCTACCAGGGATGATGTCATGGAGGAACGAAGAGAGTTGTAGTAACAACCTGTGCAGCTCTGGTTAACTAAATGCCCAGGAGAAATAAGGCAGTGATGACAATGCTCCAAGTTTAAATTCTTATACTTATAGTTTTGTCCCTTGAGAATATATAAAAACTGTTGCTGAAATGTGAGGAGTTTACTTATTTTTTGAGATGTTCTGTCTGTAAATGCACTACTGTCATAGTGTTACTAACCCTCACCTCTTTGCCCATGTTCGGGACACCAGGAGAAGGAGGGTATCCAGTGGGAAGCACGGGAAGAGCTCTCCGACGCCGAAGTGGAAGATGAGGATGACAGGCAGGAAGACGACGCAGAGGAAGAGGACGACCTCCACATTGAGTACTGCAGAGTGTGCAAGGACGGAGGGGAACTGCTCTGCTGTGATACTTGCACCTCGTCTTATCACATCCACTGTCTCAACCCGCCTCTCCCCGAAATTCCTAATGGCGAGTGGATCTGTCCCCGCTGCAAGTGTCCACAAATGAAGGGAAAAGTCCAGAAGGTTATAACATGGCGTTGGGGAGAGCTGCCAGCCCCCATGCCCGTCCCCCGACCTGCTGATCTTCCTGCTGATGCTCCTGACCCGCCACCACTGGTTGGTCGCCGGGAGAGGGAGTTCTTTGTCAAATGGTGCAATCTGTCTTACTGGCACTGCTCCTGGGTGCTGGAGCTGCAGGTACATTCTCACATTGCATAAATTGTATTACCACTTTGTCTCACATCGCTTCTTACCCGTGATCACCAGTTGGAGCTGAACTGCCAGGTGATGTTTCGCAACTACCAGAGGAAAACTGACATGGATGAGCCGCCACCGGTGGATTTCGGAGGCGAGGGCGACGACGACAAAAGCACCAAGAGAAAGAACAAGGATCCGCTCTTCGTCCATATGGAGGCAGAGTTCTACCGGTATGGAGTCAAGATGGAGTGGCTGATGATACATCGCATTCTCAACCACAGGTAAAGTCACAATGTGGATTACTATTACATGCAAACCTCCTTTTATTATAATTTTACAAGTTTTTTTCTCTTAATGTTATTGCGTAATGCTGCAAATGGGAACATTTGATTTAATACTACAGCATTTATATAACCTTTCTATTGTTTTTGATTGGAGAGTAGATTTGCACAACTAAACTAATCGTGACTCATTTAATGTATATTTTGAATATAGTGAATGTATTATTAACTTTGCATAATATGAAAAACGAATATGACTTCAATCAATCAATCAATCAATCAATCAATGTTTATTTATATAGCCCTAAATCACAAGTGTCTCAAAGGGCTGCACAAGCCACAACGACATCCTCGGTACAGAGCCCACATAAGGGCAAGGAAAACTCACCCCAGTGGGACGTCGATGTGAATGACTATGAGAAACCTTGAAGAGGACCGCATATGTGGGTAACCCCCCCCCCCCCCCCCCCCCCCCCCCCCCCCCCCCCCCTCTAGGGGAGACCGAAAGCAATGGATGTCGAGTGGGTCTGACATAATATTGTGAAAGTCCAGTCCATAGTGGATCCAACATATCAGCGAAAGTCCAGTCCATAATGGGGCCAGCAGGAAACCGTCCCGAGCGGAGACTTACTTCATTGTAACTTTTTAGGGAATCTGTAAAGAACTATTTGTTGTTTTGTTTTTTCTACTCTCCAGTCTTTAAGTTGTATTTTTATCTGGATTATCAGGATATCTACTAAGCAGGAAAAGAAAACAAATCTTTTGGCATAAAATGTTATCGCACACAAGAAAAAAAGATTCTACACCTTAAGAGTCAAATCTGTTCGTTGGTTAATGTTTTAATGTGATATCTCCACGCCAGTGTTGACAAAAAGGGAAATGTACACTACCTGATCAAGTGGCGCGATCTACCCTACGATCAGTCGACGTGGGAGAGCGAAGACATGGACATCCCAGAGTTTGACACCTACAAGCAGACTTACTGGAATCACAGGTGTGCTAAGTAACACATAGATCACAAGTCCTTTCTTAATTAGACTTAAGTGCCATTTTATCTGACGTGCATATGCTAAAATAGAGAGTTGATGATTGGCGATGAGGGCAGACCTGGTAAGAAGCTGAAGAAGCCTGTCAAAATCAAGAAGACAGAGCGTCCACCTGCTAACCCAGTTGTAGATGTAAGTATTCCACTTATCCACTGTCACAAACAACCTTCACCAGCCACAACATTAGGTACATCTGTCAACTTCCATGAGTTTCAAGAGTTGTATGAATAATTTTGCCCTCACAAAATGCTTGGTTTTGACGGACAGTATCATGAGGAAGCAGAAAGTTGCATGATATTACAGAATGATATTAAGCCTCCTCTTGGTTTCCTCTCACAGCCCACCATCAAGTTTGACCGTCAGCCTGACTACCTGGACAGCACAGGGGGCACTCTTCACCCCTACCAGCTGGAGGGTTTGAACTGGCTCAGGTTTTCTTGGGCTCAGGCCACCGACACCATCCTTGCTGATGAGATGGGCTTAGGCAAAACGGTCCAGACTGCTGTCTTCCTTTACTCGCTGTACAAAGAGGTGAGGGGGAGCAAGTACTAAATTTTAAGTTTTATTGTGTCCTGTCTGCCCCTCCTGTCAGTCAATGTCAGTGGTAGGAGGAACCAAGACATGTGACATATAGCAACATTGCCTATTAAAGGGGATGAACTCTAAGGAAGGAGTTCTATCCTAAAGGCATGGCAAGACATTTGGTTACAACCTTCTTGTGTGTGTTTGTGTGTCAAACTCAAAATGCAGACCTCACTCTTGATTTCCTTCAGGGTCATTCCAAAGGTCCTTTCCTGGTTAGTGCACCCCTGTCCACCATCATTAACTGGGAGAGAGAATTTGAAATGTGGGCGCCGGACATGTATGTGGTCACATACGTCGGGGACAAGGACAGCAGGGCTGTCATCCGAGAGAATGAGTTCTCCTTCGAAGGGAATGCCATCCGAGGTGGGAAGAAGGTATCCAAAATGAAGGTAAATAAAGACATGTTGATGCATTTTAAATGATTGCTCCCAGCATTAAAAGTTGTCTTTCCTGCTATTTCTAAAATTTGCTTTGCAGAAAGACTCTACAGTCAAGTTCCATGTCCTGCTCACATCCTATGAGCTGATTACCATTGATCAGGCTGTGCTGGGCTCAATTGAATGGGCTTGTCTGGTGGTGGATGAGGCTCACAGGCTCAAGAACAACCAGTCCAAGGTGTTTAACTACTTTACAGCTCCTATACCTTTGCTAAAGAGGTGGTGATCCATGTGTTTGTATCCTATTTAGCAGAATTGGGCAAAACCAGTAAGGAATGAGTCCAGAACGAGACAAACATTAGCAAGACTAGCATAGCGACAGTGCAAACAACTTAAGAACAACAAAATGATCAAACTTTCAGTTAAAATCTTAACTGATTATTGGATAATTGGCAAAGCTCTTGGCTTGATTTTAAGATGTTTAGCAAAGCCTGATTTTTTTTTCTTTCAAGGTTGGTGTTTATAAAGAGGGCCTCGGGACACATCATTATAAAGTTAATATTATAATAATAGGGGACTTTTAAGTGATGCTTTTTTGTGGTATGTTTATCACAGTACCTGAGATCTCATTAAATTAAATTTTGATTAAATTATAATATTAGTACATGTCAGATGGGGGACATAATTGTCGCACTAAATGATTATTTTCCTCACGTTAGTTCTTCCGAGTGTTGAACAACTACCCACTGCAACACAAGCTGCTCCTGACGGGCACGCCTCTTCAGAACAACCTAGAGGAGCTGTTCCACTTGCTTAACTTTCTGACTCCAGAGAGATTCAAGTCAGTATAAATTCCCATTGGGATTTTTTTGTTTCATGTGTGGCTCACTTTGTTTGTTGGGCTCAGCTTGTTTTTCTTTTTCTCTGCAGCAACTTGGAAGGCTTTTTGGAAGAGTTTGCTGATATCGCCAAAGAAGATCAGATCAAGAAGCTCCATGACATGCTGGGACCGCACATGCTCAGGAGGCTGAAGGCGGACGTCTTCAAACACATGCCATCCAAAACTGAGCTCATTGTCAGAGTGGAGCTGAGCCCCATGCAAAAGTAAATGATAAAAGTTAAAGAATATTGTTTTACGTGTTGCTCTCTAAACTATTCTTGCTTAAATCTAGGAAATACTACAAGTTTATTCTAACACGGAATTTTGATGCCTTGAACACCCGTGGAGGAGGAAACCAAGTTTCTCTGCTCAATGTGGTGATGGACCTGAAAAAGTGCTGCAATCATCCATACCTCTTTCCTGCTGCTGCTACAGTATGATCTACATATTTTCCCTTTTATGTACCCACAATGTTACAATGTGGCCGTTAAAGTGTAATTTTTTTACTGCAGGAGGCTCCAAAACTTCCAAACGGCATGTACGAAGGCATGTCTCTGACCAAAGCATCGGGCAAGCTGACGCTCCTGCAGAAGATGATGACGAAGCTGAAGGAGGGAGGCCACAGGGTTTTAGTTTTCTCCCAGATGACCAAAATGCTCGACCTGCTTGAGGACTTCCTGGAAAACGAGGGCTACAAATACGAGCGAATAGACGGCGGAGTGACGGGCAGCATGCGGCAGGAGGCCATCGACCGCTTTAATGGTGACACATGAAACGTGATCAGTGTATGGCGCCGTTTCTATGTCTTTGTATTTAACCCATATGTTGGTCTTCAACAGCTCCTGGTGCTCCCCAGTTTGCTTTCCTCCTCTCGACTAGAGCAGGAGGTTTGGGCATTAATCTTGCATCTGCAGACACTGTTATCATCTATGACTCTGACTGGAATCCTCACAATGACATCCAGGTATGACCCCGCCCCCATTATTCAATTAATTTTTCAAACTTCATAGCAACTTTCATGTGCCCAGATAGAGTTTGAATTGAGTTCAGATACAGGAAGTTCAGGGCATCTTGAAAGTATATGCAGAGCTGCACTTTTTAAACATTTTGTTATGTTACAGATTTATTCTAAAGGAGATTAAATACATTTTCCCTCAGAATATGGCATACAATACCCCATAATGACAACATGAAAAATAGTTTTGGTGATTTTTGCCAATTTATTTGAAATAAAAAAACTGACCAATCACATGTGCATAAGTATTCACAGCCTTTTCAATTAAGCTGAAAATTGCGCTCAGGTGATGACAGTATGTAACATAAAAAAATGTAGAAAAGGTGAAGTAGTGGGAATACTTCTTGGATGCACTGTACATTCAATTGTATTTTTTGTATTTTCAGTGAATAATACATGACTTTTAATGCAAAAAAAAGGGATATGTACAAAAGGTTATTATTCCTAATTAGGCTGTTTAGTAATGTGTTATAATTTGCACAGTGGAAATCATTGTGGTTTCTCAAATTTATTTTCATCATTAATTATTGTTTTACTGCGTCCACATATGACTCCTCCAAATTTCTATTTATTAAAAGCAACTTCACAACACTTTTTATACCAGAAATTCACCACAAAGTGTGTGCAACACTATAAAACCTAAGTAAATATATTCTGTAAACATATAGTGAAATGAAAACAATAGAAAAAGAATATGAAGGTTTAACATCATATAAGAGATTAAGAGATGACGTATTGAAATAATGAGAAAGAATGGACAAAAAATTATTCTACCAGGATATAATATTTAATAAAAGCACAAAATACAGATCACAGTTCCCAATTTTTTAATAGGAAGTAATGGGGGAACATTTTTTTTCAAGTGTAACGTTTTTACATTCTTTACAACTGTCACACAGAACTTAACATACTTACTTAGACGTAAAAACTATTATAACACTCAGCTTTAACCCTAAGGTCACAGGAATAATATGAAGGGGATACATTTTATAACATTCTTGCTTGTTTTACAAGTATTTAAAGAAGCTAATTAAAAAACAAAAACAAAACATACTATAACTTATGTTACCTTAACTCAATGCTTCTCAAATATTTTATTCGCTGTGACGATAAATAGTATTATTTGTTTATAAAATTGTTATAACAATACCTCTGCATAACATTGTAAGCCCTTTAACATTTAAAGGCAACAACACACCAGTCTTTCCTTGTCTCCCACCGTGGGTACAGCCATGTGCTACATAGATGTCATCATATTCTGGTATGGCAAACAATGCATGTTCCCCGAGGTCACCCTCCCCACGACATCGCACCACCCACTATTTGAGGAGGACTGCCTTAACCCAACAAGTGATGCATATGGTGACAACTTCTTGTGGATGTTTTTTGTGGTCATTGTAGGCGTTTAGCAGAGCTCACCGTATTGGTCAAAACAGGAAGGTGATGATCTATCGTTTTGTGACCAAAGCGTCCGTAGAGGAGAGGATCACACAGGTGAGTAACATGGGAGCACAGGCAGGGGAAAAAAAGGACAAGGTTTTAACTGCTGGTTTGTCTCCCACCTCAACAGGTAGCAAAGAAAAAGATGATGCTTACCCATCTAGTGGTACGGCCCGGGCTTGGCTCCAAGACGGGTTCCATGTCCAAGCAGGAGCTTGACGATATTCTCAAATTTGGAACTGAGGAGCTTTTCAAGGATGAGCTTGGGGAAGGTTAGTAAACGTTGATGATCTTGCTGTTTACATGATAGAAGAGTGTCACACCACCTGAAGGAAAATGTATGAGCCCTCATTTCACTGGTGTACCTAATTATGTGGCCGATGAGTGTTTTTCATATGCTATTCCATTGTCATTGGACGTGATTACCAGGGGACAACAAGGAGGACGACAGCAGTGTGATCCACTACGACGACCAAGCCATCGATCGCTTGTTGGACAGGAACCGGGACGCCACAGACGACACCGAGATCCAGAGCATGAATGAATACCTCAGCTCCTTCAAAGTAGCTCAATATGTGGTAAAAGATGAGGAGGTTGAGGTAAACTGCGCGTGATCAACTTACGAGACAAGAGAGTGGCTGTTGCTGATATGCTGTTTTCTTTAAGGAAGAAGAAGTGGAGAGGGAGGTGATCAAGCAGGAGGAAAGTGTAGATCCCGACTACTGGGAGAAGCTGCTTCGGCATCATTACGAGCAGCAGCAAGAAGATTTGGCCCGCAATCTGGGCAAAGGCAAAAGAACCCGAAAGCCGGTGAATTACAATGACGGTTCCCAGGAGGACCGAGGTATAAGACAGGGTACAGAACATTATATAATGCAAGCTCTTCTTTCTGTCTGTGCTGTCCTGTGATTTGTGTTAGTGAGTGCATGGCATGCTTTATGTTTATAACTTGCTGTTTACTGTTTGTATAGTCCAAGGTAAATGGAGCAAAGAACACAGGAGCTAAAGTGATAATCTTTCTGATGCATGTTTAAGTACTGTTTGTTTTGAGGCACTTTCATCCCATGTATTAAATTCTGTCCAAGAGTTAATGAAGTGTGTCCCTCATTCCTTCAGACTGGCAAGAAGATCAATCCGACAACCAGTCTGACTACTCAGTGGCATCGGAGGAGGGTGACGAAGATTTTGATGAGCGTTCTGAAGGTACAATTGAACTCATCGCTACAATTCTTGGGCCCTGTGTTGACGTTGGCCTTCATCAGATGCATTTTCTATTAAGATAAGTTATCAAAGTACAGTGGAGCTTTAAAGGCCACACACCAGGCATTCATTTCACTTCAATGTATTTGCATTTAGAATAAAAAATACCATATGAAATAATGTAATATGAGAAACAAATCTGTTCCAGGATCAAACTGTTGCCATCATAAAAGCATTAACTGTACAGGCAATGTCTAAGTAACCTTGTAACATTCTCAATTGTAATAAAATGTAGAAATAAGTTTAACTGTTACATTACAGACCTGTTTTGATGTGTAGTAGTTTTTAAGAAAGGCTTGCTAAACGCCGGTATTTTTCCTATATCAAGCTTGAACATTCTTAACTGCCTTTTAAGCTAAAAGTAAGTTAACTGCCGTATTATAAAACTAAAATAAATAACTACTTGCATTATAAAGACACGTGACAAAAGTGTAGTGTTTAGGGAAGTGGAAATTTGGAGTGACTCAGTACGTGTCCATGCTCTAAACTTGTCCGATTCCTCAAATAGTTCGGCTCTCTAAAGCATCCTACAACCCATGGAAACACCTTAATCCGATTGTGTTCGGTTTTCTAAAAGTCAGACTAACACACCTAGATTATGCGATTAAAACCATATCTCTCGAGTGGCTGTGTGCGGCCGGATGGGACCCTTAGTATCGCGCATTTCCCAGTCTTAATCCGCGGGATGTAACCCGGAAGCAGATACCATTCAATAAAAACATAAGCAACAATTGTAATGAAGAGTACGGTAGACTGTTTATCTGCTTCACAAATGAAAAGAACAGAACAGTTGTATACAATATTACGGCGGACATCAAGTACAGCAGAGCTACGTTGTTGACCTGCAGGGAACTGTAGATGCCTGGTGTAAAGTCAATGGTCTATCTAAAAAGCAATACATTAATCCGCCCTAAAAGGAAATAAGCGAGCGCCCCCCAATGTACGGGAGGCACATGGCGTATAGCCAGTAGTCGCATTAGAGAATGTCCATGGACACTGGGAATTTACAAGTAGGTGTGAAAATACAAAAAAAACATTTATTTGAGAAATCAGACTAATGTATTGCATGCTAATCCTCCACTGTACAATTAGTCCACATTATGTCTCTTAAACCATATTGTACTGAGCAGCCAGGTCAAAGGCATGTGTACAAATCTTGACTTTATGCTAGTTTTATTTTGTGTTCTGTGGTCATCATCACGCTTTTCCTCTTTGAAACCGCTCGTACGCTTCTGTGGTGGCATCACAAAAAAAACTAAAGAAAAAACAAAACACAATTTTCCCAATTTAGAGGCATATTCAAATCTTTTGAAGTTCCACTGTATTTTCGAATGAACAATTAATAAAAACATTCAAAAGGCCGCAGTTCCTTCCCTGACTAACAACCCTCCAAACCACCCCATCCTCAACAGCTGTGTATTCAGATTCGGACGACAGCAGGGCTGCGGCTAAGAGTTCAGCGCAAAACAAAGCAGAATATGTCTGAAGATAGGGTGAATGTTTCATTGTAACTATATAGTTTCTTCCCAAGTGCACTTTAACTACTTTTACTACCTATATCACAGTTCATTGTTATGCCTACTGTTACTGTTGTTTTTGTGAATTATGGTTCTCCCTGTCACTGGAATTGCATTAAATGACACTACTTTCAGTTGAAAATGACACTACTTTCAGTTGTAAACGTTCTGAAAACACCTTTGCTGCAAGAGGAATAAAAGTAAAAGTAAAAGTACGGAGAAAAAGAATGACAAAGAAAGAGGTGCACCTTCAACAAAAGGGTTCCGTTATCACGCGCAAGTCCTTACAGAGCAGCCCCGGTACAATGAACACACAATAATTTAAAGTATCAACATTTCACCGTTTGAACCAACAATATATTATCTGCTCATTGAAATAACTGTGCTTATCCCGCCATAGCCAACAACCGCAGACCAAATCGCAAAGGCTTGAGGAACGACAGGGACAAGCCTCTGCCTCCCCTATTGGCGAGAGTGGGAGGAAACATTGAGGTGAGGCTTGTTACATCCATTTTACTTGTTTCTAAGCACTTCTTTCCATGCAGCGCTAATATATCTTGGCTCTTACCTGTCAGGTTCTTGGCTTCAATGCACGACAGAGGAAGGCCTTCCTGAATGCTGTAATGCGGTATGGGATGCCTCCGCAGGATGCTTTCACCAATCAGTGGCTGGTGCGGGACCTTCGAGGGAAGTCGGAGAAGGAGTTTAAGTGAGGAGCCAATATTTTGTCTAACACTTACAGATACTTTATTATGTACACATTAGGGCTGCACGATTTTGAGAAAAAAACAAATTGCGACTTTTCTTTTCAAAATGTTTATATTTTATACATATAACTTAATATTTTATACATTAAATGCATAAAACCGCAAAAATAAAGAGTAAAGGAAGACATTTAGACTGTCAATCAACATATTATTGTATCAAGGTGCCACACATTAGAACAATATGCAATCATTTACTTGAAAAAATGTGGCTTTCGGCAGACAGACTCAGAGTTTCTGCATCATGCTCTTAAACTGAAGAAATTACGAATAAAAACTATACAGTGTTTACAATGTAATGTAATCAAAATGTTTAATAACAGTGCAAGTAACCATTTAAAAGGATATAAACTTTAATTTGTCAATACTGTAGAAATGTTTTCCATTGTACTGTAATTAAAAGGTGAATAACTTAGTTATCCTTTATAAACAAACAAAAAAAAAAGATGGACACTCATTTCTGTAAGGAAAAATGTAACTTAAATAAACATTGAACTAGGCCTGGGCGATATGGCCTTTTTTTAATATCGCGATATTTTAAGGCCATATAACGATACACGATATATATCTCGATATTTTGCCTTAGCCTTGAATTAACACTTGATGCATATAATCACAGCAGTATGATGATTCTATGTGTCTACATTAAACATTCTTCTTCATACTGCATTAATATATGCTACTTTAAAACTTTCATGCAGAGGGGCGGTATAGCTCGGTTGGTAGAGCGGCCGTGCCAGCAACTTGAGGGTTGCAGGTTCGATCCCCGCTTCCGCCATCCTAGTCACTGCCGTTGTGTCCTTGGGCAAGACACTTTACCCACCTGCTCCCAGTGCCACCCACACTGGTTTGAATGTAACTTAGATATTGGGTTTCACTATGTAAAGCGCTTTGAGTCACTTGAGAAAAAGCGCTATATAAATGTAATTCACTTCACTTCACTTCAGAGAAGGAAATCACAACTAAAAAAATCACTATTTATTTCATACGGTGTTGATCTGGAAATGTTTGCCTCAGCATTTTGATGGTGTGGGCGTGAGGCACCGAACGGAGATGTTGACATGCGGAGTAAGCACGCTTCATTCTCTAGCAGGTGACTTTTCAAATGATGCTACATATTAGCAGTAATGCTACTTTTTATAGCAACGCTTTTGCCCCACACTTGACAAATTACGGTTGTCTGTTCGACATATTCCCACTTGAAGCCAAACCACCGCCAGACGATGGACCCCCTGCTGTTTTTTGGGGGAATTAATTATTCCATCATTTGTTACCAGATTCGCACCTTCTCTCTCTCGTATTAATCTAATTAACGTTAATCTCGTTATATGCAAAAATAATGACAATAAAGTCCATTCTATTCTATTACCACTCGCTTGGCTACGCTAGCATCACAGCTAACGTTAACCATGCTGCTACCTCTTTGCTGCGCGAAGGCATATACGTATGTGACGTATGACATGACAGTATGTGACGTGTGTAAGAAGGTGCGCTTGTCTGTCTGTGAGAAGGAGACACAGAAAAGAGCGAGGAGAGCCTATAGTGTAATGCCAGCAGCTAAAAGCAACTGCGTGAGAACGTATACTCGAATATCACGATATAGTCATTTTCTATATCGCACAGAGACAAACCCGCGATATATCGCGTATATCGATATATCGCCCAGCCCTACATTGAACAATTAAAGTGCATTTTTTTCTGAGTTGGAAAAATTAGGTCAGGTTGTCTTTTTGTTGTTGTCATCATCACGTGAGCACCGCATTCTCCCTCGTTCTTCCGTGTTATTGAGTTCAAATTTCCCATTCGATTTGAAGCTGAAACATTCCTATAACTGGATATTTGGCTTCGTAATCATATTTGTTTCTCCTAATTTTTGTTACTTTGCGAAGCTTCTCACCGGGAGTGAGGCTCTTTGTCGTGCTTCCTGTGTGTGTATTTGAGTAAGCAACTGGTCTTGCTCTCCGCCCACCAAGACAACGATTGTGAATGACTAGATGAGGGCTCACTCTGTTTAGTTAATTCTACCGTTAAATAAACGTGCTCTTGTAGTGAGAGCGATGCACAGAGTGAGACCTTCTCTTTCTCCCCGTTTCACTAAGAAAACAAACACACACGCACATAGTATTTTATTGATGCCGACAAAATATTTCAACTTCGTTTTCGTTTATTGTTCAATTGATTGACTTATTGACTATCAACCCAAGCCTTGTCACCATTAAAACTTTTTACAAGGAGCAAGTTATTAGTGTACTGGCTGTCTCCACTGCAGTGCACACAGACTTGCTGTTCCTTAAACACTTTTAAATGACCAGGAGGCAAAGGACGGCGAGACACAAACATTTTTGATTGGCGAACATGTCCGTCACTCAAATGCTAGCAACGGCAGAGAAAAAAATTGCCGGTGACAGAGGGGGGAAAAAAAACCTACTCCTCTTGCAGTTATTTATCGCACTAATTAAAACTTTGATGTTGATTAATAGTTCAGCCCTACGGTATAGGTGTTTGTGATCTGCATAAATCGGCTATAACCGATAACATACTTTTCCACAAAACTGTCTTGATCCCGGTCAGTCGACACATCCCAAATTGTAATAATATATTTGTAGTATTTGAATTCTGTTTTTAATACATTTGTTGCTGCTTTTCATGTATAACATGTTTTTACCCACTTTTTTGTTGTTGTACATAGGGCTTACGTGTCTCTCTTCATGAGGCACTTGTGTGAACCGGGCGCTGATGGAGCTGAGACGTTTGCAGATGGCGTCCCGCGTGAGGGACTATCTAGGCAGCATGTGCTCACTCGCATCGGTGTCATGTCTCTCATAAGAAAAAAGGTAAGGACATCACATACTTGTCTGTGTCCTCTGCTTTGTATGACATGTAGTTAAAGGCCTACTGAAACCCACTACTACCGACCACGCAGTCTGATAGTTTATATATCAATGAGGAAATCTTAACATTGCAACACATGCCAATACGGCCGGGTTAACTTATAAAGGGCAATTTTAAATTTCCCGCTAAACTTCCGGTTGAAAATGTCTATGTATGATGACGTATGCGCGTGACGTCAATCGTTGAAACGGAAGTATGCGGACACATTGAATCCTATACAAAAAACTCTTGTTTTCATCTCAAAATTCCACAGTATTCTGGACATCTGTGTTGGTGAATCTTTTGCAATTTGTTTAATGAACAATGAAGACTGCAAAGAAGAAAGTTGTAGGTGGGATCGGTGTATTAGCTGCGGACTACAGCAACACAACCAGGAGGACTTTGACTAGGATAGCAGACGCGCTAGCCGCCAAACTCACCTTAACTTCCTCCGTCTCCGGGCCGCTGACCGCATCTGTGATCGGATGAAGTCCTTCGTTGCACCGTCGATCGCTGGAACGCAGGTGAGCACGGGTGTTGATGAGCAGATGTGGACTGGCTGGCGTAGGTGGATAGCTAATGTTTTTAGCATAGCTCTGTGAGGTCCGGTTGCTAAGATAGCTTCAATGGCGTTGTTAGCAACAGCATTGTTAACCTTCGCCAGGCTGGAAAGCATTAACCGTGTATTTACAGGTCCATGGTTTAATAGTATTGTTGATTTTCTATCTATCCTTCCAGTCAGGGGTTTATTTCGTCTGTTTCTATATGCAGTTAAGCACGATGCTATCACGTTAGCTCCGTAGCTAAAGTGTGTGTGTGCAGAAAACATCGCACAGGGCGATGTGATGCGTCTAGTGCAGTAGCCTTGGAGTAGTAGTACCTGTAGTTAGTGCATGCTGCATGCCGCTTTTGCTTGCTATGCTGCATGCTGCTTCTGCCTGATACTCATTGCTTTCAGCTAGTGCCGCCGGCTAGCCCTCTGTCTCAGAGGGCGAAAAGAGGAGCCGAGTGCATAAGCCTCCTCAGCCGGTACATAGCCTCTCCATTGTCAAGACTCGTACATGCCTCCTCGTGGCCACACACGGTAACTGGAACCTCGCGGTTCCAGGCTAAGTTGTACGGGATCTCGGAGCAGCAGGGGGCCCCAGAGACGGGGCATGCAGGCCCACCGGTGTGTGGACATGCCCTGGTGCCCAGTCAACCCCTGTCCCAGCTATGGGTAAATAACCCCAGCTATGGGCGAATAGTGAAAACCGCCTCAACGGTGGACCAGGCGGAAGATGGCGGCAGCGGAATGCACCACAACGGCTGGGAAGGCGGATGAAGGCTGCAGCAAAGACGGGTCCCCAGTCGTCTTGGTTTCCATGCCACTGGACCCTGGCCCGCTCAATGCCAAGGACTGTGTGGTGGCTGACCGTGCACCAGTCTCCCCACATTAAAAGATTCCACGCACAGGCGTCCTCCATATAGGGACCCTTCGGAGGACAGTCATACTCGTTTCGAGTGACCGCCGATGATGATGATGATGATGATGAGCTAAAGTGTTTCACCGATGTATTGTCGTGGAGATAAAAGTCACTGTGAATGTCCATTTCGCGTTCTCGACTCTCATTTTCAAGAGGATATAGTATCCGAGGTGGTTTAAAATACAAATCCGTGATCCACAATAGAAAAAGGAGAGAGTGTGGAATCCAATGAGCCAGCTTGTACCTAAGTTACAATCAGAGCGAAAAAAGATATGTCTTGCACTGCATTCTAGTCCTTCACTCTAACGTTCCTCATCCACAAATCTTTCATCCTCGCTCAAATTAATGGCGTAATCGTCGCTTTCTCTGTCCGAATCGCTCTAGCTGCATTGAAAACAATGGGGAAATGTGAGGAGCCTTTCAACCGTTGACGTCACGCTACTTCCGGTACAGGCAAGGCTTTTTTTTATCAGCGACCAAAAGTTGCAACATTATCGTCGATGTTCTCTACTAAATCCTTTCAGCAAAAATATGGCAATATCGCGAAATGATCAAGTATGACACATAGAATGGATCTGCTATCCCCGTTTAAATTTAAAAAATTCATTTCAGTAGGCCTTTAAAATCACAATCTTAAGTCCTCATCATCAGTTATCAAGTGATAGTTGTATTGATTGACAGGTGCAGGAGTTTGAGCATGTGAATGGTCAGTGGTCCATGCCATGGATGGCAGAACTGGAGGAAAACAAAAGGGCTGCAGCTTTGGCTGCTGGTGAGGATCCTAGGACTCCTTCAACTGGGACCCCTGCGGATACACAACCTAATACTCCAGTGCCAGGTTAATAATGTTCAAATTGTTACCTCTCTGACAGTGTCACTCAAAAGCATTAGTCCCTCTGCAAAGGCCAGATTCTGGATACAGCTCCTGAATTGGATGTCATTAGAATGTCTAGGCTCTTAAAGTGCTCACGGATACAGATGCACATTGTTCACGTCTGACTTTATTTTTACAACAGAGGATCTTTCAAGACCGGAGGACAGAGAAGATCTGAGGAAGAATACTGAGGAGGCAAAAGGAGTCAGAAAGATAGATGATCCAGAGGTAATTCTGCTTTCATGTGTTTTTTTGTCTTGTCATTATTTTGAACTCATCATTGCTGCCTTTGCCCTAGATTATTGAAATCCCAGATGAATCAGATAAATCGCCGGCTTCAGAAATCAAAGACGGCTCACCTGTGAGGAAAGAGGACAAAGAGAAGGAGGCACGAGGCCAGGATGAAGGGAAGGAGGCGCAAGACCCGATCAAGACGTCACATATGTTAGATGATGCTGAGGTGAAGGGTGAAACTGCAGACGGGAAAGCAGATGATGAGGAACGGTCAAAAGGTGAGACATGTGTTTTTTTTCTTAAATGATTCCGCGGTCAGTTTAATTGAATTTTGCGTCTTTTAGCAGAAGAGGCGAAAGATGAGAAGATGGACATGACATCAACAGAGAAAGGTGCATATCCTCACATAACTGTGGGAGGGTCACACTATTAGTAATTACAGTAAACTACAATCACAAAAACTGATATATTAAAGTACCTTTAGAGTGGAAAACCAAGTTGACTATATATGCTTAATTGTGTTTAATTGTATGCATTAAACCATATCAAATTGTATTTACAATCTGCAAAGTATGTGAAAATACCGTCTAAACGTCACAAGATGCCACAAATTCAGTCAGCCATTTTGAATATTCCGCTCCAAACGTCTTCTGTCATTTCTGTAGATTGACACACTTCTGCACTCTGACATTGTTATTAGATCAGTCATACTAGAAATATGCAAAAAGTAGAGAGAGATGTGCAGTCAATCATTCACAATCCCTATATAAGATATGAACAAAAATGTTTTTGTTTTTTTTAATGCATTTTAAGTCGTGAATAAATATACATAGTCTATCAATGGGGGCTCTCTAATCCGCCCACTAAACCAGTGGTCCCCAACTACCGGATCGATTGGTACCGGGACGCACAAGAAATAAAAAAAATATATATATATACCTGTATATATATATACATATATATATATAGATTATATATATTTTTTAATTAAATCAACATAAAAAACACAAGATACACTTACAATTAGTGCACCAACCCAAAAAAACCTCCCTCCCCCATTTATAATCATTCACACAAAAGGGTTGTTTCTTTCTGTTATTAAAATTTCTGGTTCCTACATTATATATCAATATAGATTAATACAGTCTACAGGGATACAGTCCGTAAGCACACATGATTGTATTTTTTTATGACAAAAAAAAAAAATGCCATGGATATTAGGAGGATTTACCCTAAAATCTAGGAGTTGTTCATCTGTGACATTCAGTTTATACCTGGAGATAGAGACAAACACACACAACCGGAGATAGTGTCTGTAGGGAGATTTTTCCTTGTTAACCCTTCGTTTGCATCATGATTAATTCATCATCCAAACGGGAAGATATGGACATCATCCAAGTAAGAGAAGAAATTGTACAGTAATGTATCATTTTATTATGTTTATAGTTTGTATTTCTTGTTTAGCACTTAGGAATACTGTTACATAATGCTTAGTGTTGCTGGATTTGTTGAGCAGAGCTTCTAAAACTTGTAGATCACCCTCCTTATATTCAGGATTAACAATATGAGTGTATGGATTAAAATGTTTCCAAAGTAATCGTTATTGGCTCTCACAAAGCCTGCATGATTTTCATTGTTGTTGGTGGGGAAGGGATCTGCGGTTCCTACCACTGCGTCACGTGTTTATGTGACTGGCTGGCTCATTATCGTTCAAAATAGCTGGGGAGTCTCTGTGAGATTGATACTATTTTGATCATATCTATTTATTTGCAAACTTTGTAAGTCTTTTTGTGTCATACATCAGATATATATGATAGTAGCTTCTATATAGAGGCAAAATTTTTTACACTCTAGTGGTACTTTAAATCAAAAAGTGAATCCAAAGTGAGGATTAAAAATCTTTAATCGCCTGTTTTGGATCCAATTAGATTTTGCAGTTATCCTTTTATTGCTATTTCTGATTCCCTCAAAGATCAAAAAGAAGAAAAAGACAGCATTAAATCGGACGAATCCAGCAAACTTCAGAATGGAGAGAATGCCAGAGAAGGAGCAACAGCAGCAGCTTTGTCCATGGTGAATGTTAGTGAAGAGAAGAGAAAAGCCAGCAAGCAGAGGTTCATGTTCAACATTGCAGATGGCGGCTTTACAGGTTGGCAAACATAAACACACATACATATGTTTCCCTCTTTATTTTCAGGGTCTAATGACCTTTTGCCTTTCTGTGGTAGAGCTACACTCCCTGTGGCAGAATGAAGAAAGGGCAGCCACCGTCACGAAGAAGACCTTTGAGATCTGGCACCGCCGCCATGACTACTGGCTCCTGGCTGGCATCATACAGTATCCTTCTGTGTAAACATTGTCCTGCACCTCTGTTTGGTATTACCCTGTAATTGCACCACTTTTGAGAAAGAAGGAACTTAGAATAAACTTTCACGAGCAAAGGAAATGAGAAAGCACCTTACCACTCGATGATGTAAACATTGGCACACGCTAGTGATCACGGCGCCACTATAAATAGTTTGCATGCGTTAGCACTTATAATAACGATATCACTAATACTTGGTTAATATTCAAGTCACGAAATATAAATGGATTATTGTTGGGGCTTTTTGATAGTTTTTTTTATTGGGTTTTATGGGCGGAATAAAGAATTTGCTCCCTTGTAAGCGGACTTTTATTTACGTTTATTTATGAGTTAAAATGCATTAAAAAAAAATACATCAGTTGTCATGTCTTTCATAATGATTGTGAACAATATGCAAAATTCCCCAAAAACTGCAGTTCCCCTTTAACACCATAAACACACAAAATGACCGTAGGAGGGCTTATTAACCACTCTTTTAAACTGTCTATATTCCAGCATCAAGGTTAGATTTTGGCCAACATACTTCAAATACATTATTGTGGGATCTCTGAGATGTATTTAAAATTGTCCAAAATCAACTTAGGCCACTGTAGATTTTATACAAACTGTTATAGACTTGACCACAATGTCTCTCAGACATGGCTATGCTCGATGGCAGGATGTACAGAATGATGTAAGATTTGCCATTCTCAACGAGCCTTTCAAAGGGGAAATGAGCCGGGGGAACTTCCTGGAGATAAAGAACAAGTTTCTGGCACGTAGATTCAAGGTGAACAAAATGCAAGAAGTCACTCTCCTTCTTGGCAAGTGTGAAATTCTGTCTGTATGTACCTCCATCTTGTCTTATGTGCTGACTGTTGTCCTCGAATTAGTTGCTGGAGCAGGCGTTGGTGATTGAGGAGCAACTCCGCCGGGCGGCCTACCTCAACATGACAGAGGACCCAGCTCACCCCTCCATGGCCCTCAACACTCGCTTCAGTGAGGTGGAGTGTCTGGCTGAGTCCCACCAGCACCTGAGTAAGGAGTCCATGTCTGGAAACAAGCCTGCCAATGCAGTGCTGCACAAAGGTAAAGGATGAGATTGCCACGGACAACACTGATTAATATAATAATGATCATTTAAAAATGTTCAATCATTACAGCAGCAGTATTGGTCATTATGTGTATATTTGAATTATTACATGCAACAGCAAGCAATACACTCCAAGCATTGGCGATTACTGTAAGACTACAAGGGAAGTTCAGTTCAGTTTCTCCTAAAATGTCAAAGCTCTATGGGTAAACCCCTTACCATATATGGAGATATCCGCTGACAAAACTAAGGCAAAATACATCACTATTGTCTCAAATTCCAAAAAGCATGTTTGGAGCATGTTTTATAGAGAGGCAAGATTGTTTTATAAATATCTCCACCATGCCTCCATGGTTTGATTTGAAATTTTAGGGACGTATGCGTACCGCAAATACACCAAAAGAGGTACCAACCGGTTAGAAAAGTTGATTTTGCATAGTAAGGCCCCTTTTAAGTGACGTTTTCTCTGTATAATCGAGCATTTTTATATCGTATTTGTTTTTGGAGACTGTACTCATGTTTAGAAAGTAGATGAAAATGAGCTACCCCTACTTGTCTGTCCAGAAGCAGTCGCTACTGATTTTTATATATTTATAGTAGCACACCTGGTAAGTAAATGGTGTTTATTTGTATTTTTAAAGGCCTGCTAAAAACCAAGACTACCGACCACGCAGTCTGATAGTTTATATATCAATGATGAAATCTTAACATTGCAACACATGCCAATACGGCCGGGTTAACTTTATAAAGTGCAATTTTAAATTTCCGGGGAAACTTCCGGTTGAAAACATCTAGGTATGATGACGTATGCGCGTGACGTCAATGGTTGAAAAGGAAGTATTCGGACACATTGTATCCCAATACAAACAGCTATGTTTTCATCACAAAATTCCACAGTATTCTGGACATCTGTGTTGGTGAATCTTTTGCAATTTGTTCAATTAACAATGGAGACTGCAAAGAAGAAAGCTGTAGGTGGGATTGGTGTATTAGCGGCTGGCTGCAGCAACACAACCAGGAGGACTTTGACTTGGAAAGCAGACGCGCTACCGTGACTACAGCTTTGGCTTCCAAACATTTGATCGCTTGCCCGTACGTGCGTTTCGCTATGTGCATGTCACGTACGTAACTTTGGGGAAATATATGTTACTTGCCGACTCTGATGGCGGCCGGGGTGTCGTCGAAAGCTACAACGCGCGCCACTGTCCTCACCTTGACTTCCTCCGTCTCCGGGCCGCCGACCGCATCGATGATCGGGTGAAGTCCTTCGTCGCGCTGTCGATCGCTGGAACGCAGGTGAGCACGGGTGTTGATGAGCAGATGAGAGCTGGCGTAGTTGCAGTTAAGCACGATGCTATAACGTTAGCTCCGTAGCTAAAGTGCTTCGCCGATGTATTGTCGTGGAGATAAAAGTCACTGTGAATGTCCATTTCGCGTTCTCGACTCTCATTTTCAAGAGGATATAGTGTCCGAGGTGGTTTAAAATACAAATCCGTGATCCATAATAGAAAAAGGAGAGAGTGTGGAATCCAATGAGCCAGCTTGTACCTAAGTTACAGTCAGATCAAAAAAAGATGCGTCCTGCACTGCACTCTAGTCCTTCACTCTCACGTTCCTCATCCACGAATCTTTCATCCTGGCTCAAATTAATGGGGTAATCGTCGCTTTCTCGGTCCGAATCGCTCTCGCTGCTGGTGTAAACAATGGGGAAATGTGAGGAGCCTTTCAACCTGTGACGTCACGCTACTTCCGGTACAGGCAAGGCTTTTTTTTTATCAGCGACCAAAAGTTGTGAACTTTATCGTCGATGTTCTTTACTAAATCCTTTCAGCAAAAATATGGCAATATCGCGAAATGATCAAGTATGACACATAGAATGGATCTGCTATCCCCGTTTAAATAAAATAGGCCTTTAAGGGCAATTGACATATTTCAATCTGTAACTAAAAAACAAATATTTAATATGTAGAGGTATTTAAAAGGTTTAGAGTAAAGTTATCTCCTAATCTAAACTCCTAAAATCTTAAACTTTCTACCATCCTAGTCACGCCCGTTGTGTCCTTGAGCAAGACACTTCACCCTTGCTCCTGATGGGTCCTGGTTAGCGCCTTGCATGGCAGCTCCCACCATCAGTGTGTGAATGTGTGTGTGAATGTGGAAATGTGTCAAAGCGCTTTGAGTTCCTTAAAAAAGGTAGAAAAGCGCTATACAAGTATAACCCATTAATCTTATTTATATATATATATACACACACACACATATACACTACCGTTCAAAAGTTTGGGGTCACCCAAACAATTTTGTGGAATAGCCTTCATTTCTAAGAACAAGAATAGACTGTTGGGTTTCGGATGAAAGTTCTCTTTTTCTGGCCATTTTGAGCGTTTAATTGACCCCACAAATGTGATGCTCCAGAAACTCAATCTGCTCAAAGGAAGGTCAGTTTTGTAGCTTCTGTAACGAGCTAAACTGTTTTCAGATGTGTGAACATGATTGCACAAGGGTTTTCTAATCATCAATTAGCCTTCTGAGCCAATGAGCAAACACATTGTACCATTAGAACACTGGAGTGATAGTTGCTGGAAATGGGCCTCTATACATCTATGTAGATATTGCACCAAACCAGACATTTGCAGCTAGAATAGTCATTTACCACATTAGCAATGTATAGAGTGTATTTCTTTAAAGTTAAGACTAGTTTAAAGTTATCTTCATTGAAATGTACAGTGCTTTTCCTTCAAAAATAAGGACATTTCAATGTGACCCCAAACTTTTGAACGGTAGTGTGTGTGTGTGTATATATATATATATATATATATATATATATATATATATATATATATATATATATATATATATATATATATATATATATGTATATGTGTGTGTATATATATATATATATAAATGTGTATATATATATAAATGTGTATATATATATATAAAGATTTAATTTTTAAAACAAAAATTACTAGTTATTTTGTATACGGGTTTACAAACCAACAGGTGGCGCCAAACAACTTCTCCTCAAACGAGTCAGAACATTTCTTCCTTTTTCACTCCCATTCACCAATTATTCGAGTCATTACTTACATTCACCAGTGATGTGAGTTATGATGGAATTTTTTAGATAGATTTTGTCTTTAAAAAAAAACAAACATACACACTGCAACAGACTACTCCAGTGCAGCTCCCCAAAAGGAAGCCACTTTTGCTCATTATCTTTTTTTTTTGGACACCTTGCAGTTCTCAAACAACTGGAGGAGCTGCTGAGCGACATGAAGGCCGACGTCACGCGCCTTCCAGCAACCATCGCCAGGATACCACCGGTGGCCGTGCGGTTGCAAATGTCCGAGAGGAACATCCTGAGCCGACTGGCCAGCCGTGGTCCTGAGGTGACCGGCCAGAACCAGGCGCAGAGCGTGCAGCAGATGCAGGTTTCACGCTGAGGCAAGAACTGTTCACTGCAGTGTAGCAGACCCCTCCCCCGTTCATGCCCCACTTCAACCACCTTGTACAGCACAGGTTAGTCCTCTTCGGTCCACACACACAAACACCCAAAGGAACATTAAGTGTGCTGCAGGACATCCAGAAGTCAATACAGGAAGTGAAGTGAACCTTATGGTGTCATGGCTAAACTGTACCAGGGTCATGTGGACGATGCTTGGAGTATCCTGGAACTTCATTGCAATTTTTAGGACGGTGGATGAAGAATTCACAGGATTGTCTGGCTCATTTTCACACGTAGAAATCGTGAACTTTTAAGCAGTTTTCCTTTAAAAGTCTCATGCGATTTTCTCACCTGAATGTGTCTCTTGTATGTATGTACAGTACTGTGCAAACGTCTTTGACGGCCATTTGTTTAGCAATACGGTAACTAATTGGACAGATAGATACAAGTGTTAGCTTTAAAGAGAGGCTAGTTTCTGCCGTTGTTGAAATGTGAGGGAAGATCGTACTAATTACAGTAGAAAACAACCATTAAAAGGCATAATAAGGGTCTAATAACTACAGGATGAGGGAGTCACTGAATGTTCTGCACTCCTGTTTCATGCCCATGTTGTAGCTGATATCATGTTGTACTTTTATAGACAGCTGGATCAAGAGCGCCTCTGCTGGTTATAGCCAAGTAGTGCACCCCAGTTTAACCCAGTTGCTACAAATGCAATTTGCGTGTCTTATTTTTGCACAGTACTGTATATATTTATTGTATGTATACTGTATGTTTGTATGAAACAGGTCATATTTGTGGGCAGGGCTCTTACGTCTTTTCGTCTTGTGATATTATTATTGTTACATTCTTCCTTAAAACACCTACCTGTTTGAAATAACTTCTACTGGCCTGGGATCAGCTCATATGTCAGCTATGTGCACCTCAACATTCCGCCAGTCAGTCCCTCAGAAGCTTCTGTATTTTACTCATAAAACAAAAAAACGTTACACAGGGGTGGGCCGTTTCGGGAAATGTTGTCAATCTTAACTTAAATTAATTTCTGTATGTGTGTCATGATTATTAAGATGACCCCCTTGTTGTTTTTATGAACTGTTTTCTTTTTAATGGACCACAAAATAAAGGTCAACCGTTTTTTTCCAGCGTACTAAAGTCTCTTTCATAGACCACCATGTTTTATTTATATGTGCATCACAATGTTTACTCTGTCTACATTTTTAAGCCGTTACCAAACTAATGGGGTACACTTCTTAACACTTAATTAGCGTATTGACCCGACACTAAGACGACTCTTCTTTTTAAAGATAATTTTAACCCTATTAGGATAAATGGTCTGTGGTGAGGTGGCGACTTGTCCAGGGTGTACCCCGCTTTCCGTCCAAATGCAGCTGAGATAGGCTCCAGCACCCCCCGCGACCCAAAAAGGGACCAGCGGTAAAAAATGGATGGATAGGATAAATGGTATTGAAAACGGATGGATGAATTAACCTTATTTTAAAATCACATCCCATTGATATTTACTGTGACGTTGATGACTATGCTTCATTGATCACCATCTACCCTTGTCTTAAAATGTGTGTCATACCTCTTCCTCTGTTGTTTTCAATTTTTTGTTGTTGTTGTTTTGCGGCACCTTTTGTTTTGCGTGTATAAATTCGGAGACGTGACATCTTCACACTGTTTTCTATAGAAAACGTGAATTTTTTGTGTCAGCGTGTGTCATTTAAAAGGATTTATCTTTTAACTGTAATGTTCCATTAGATTATCGATTTACGAACTTAATCGGTTCATGAATAGGGTTCGTAAATAGAAAGGTTCATATATTGAATCACATTTATCTATAATAAACAATGTAAACATTAATAATGACTTTCAGCCTCGACAAAAATTCATATTTTAGTAAAGGATTTACCACTTTGAACAGGATAAAAAGCACTATACAGTACTGTATATCAAACAAACATAAGAAAGGAGTGATGGATCAACATTCCATTTAAAAAAAACACAGCCAAAATAACAATAAGCTCATCTGCCTTCATTTTTAGCCACCCAGCACACACACGCTCACACTGTCGCTAGCCCTGTGGTGCACACAGTTTGAAATTTCAAAACTTCATAACTTAACAGGTCGCTACAATTGGTAAAATAAATTTTAATCCACTTACCTTGTGGGTAATCTTGGTGTGCAGCGGAAGGAAGGAAGAATGGTGGATGAGGCATTGTCGCCAACGCTCTGGATACATCCTAAATGTTTGAAACCACACATCGCTTGTCCATTGATTTCTTCTGACTCATATTGAGAATAGAAAACCTAGACACTTAAAAACAGACAAAGTAGCACAGTAGTAAACAGCAACACTGCTCTCCTGACTGAATGAGCGCCAGAGAGTGATCAGTCCGCCCACAATTGCTGTGCTGCGAGGCACACAATGGGTGGATGAAACCTTCATAGAGCATATTTTTGTTTAGGCTGTGGTTTACGAATTGAAAAATCTGTGTAATGAGGGGATCGTAAATGAGAAAACAATACGCAAGTCTTCAGTTCGGTGGCATGTAGGCAGGGCCGTTGTAAAGGGGGGGAAAGGTGATGACAATTCTAACAGCCCGTTAAGGCGCAAAAATATCCCCCAGTAGCCTCTATGACAAAATGATTGTGCATACACTGAACTAATATATATTCAACTAATACATTAATTCATACGAATGAATCAGAATTAAAACAAAGACACAAACATACAATATTCTAATTTTAATCATTTCCATAACCACTTTGGCACATTCTGAAAAAATGGTTTGGTCCACATGTTCTCTCTAAGGCGCGTGTCTGCGTAATTGCGCACTGCTCCCTTGTCCTCCGCAAAAAGAAAATCTATGCAGCGCACAAAATCCAACTTGAAGTCTAAACTAAATAAACACAAAACAAATTATTCTGTACCATTTTCAACAAGTGGTCCCAATAGATAAGACAATGACAACATCAGCCAAGATTTTTTGAAGGAGGTGCAGTGCGGCAACTATCATTTTATTGAGGAAAAGTAATTACTGTCGGCAATAACTACGCCAAAACAACATCCACAACAGAACTATCTTACAAAACTGGTCACTTTCTGTCTTAATCACGCCAAAACGTGTACTCAGTAATTAATAGTTATATTTACTGAGTCATTATTAACATTACTGTTAATAATTACTGCGTAACTGAATAATGACCTTTGTTTGCCCATAATTACTAAATATGAGCATCTGATGAAGCTCATTTACTTTATCAAGATGTGTTATTAGTGGGACATTTAATAGACTAAATACAAAAAAATTAGATGCTTAAAGATGTATTTGTTTTCATAGCAAAATGAAATAAAAGACTCCATAATAGCTGACAACAACAAAGTAAGGACTATTTAGAATTTTGGACAGTTTATACTGACTTTTGAATGGTTTAACAATATTTTTTATCTGGGAAAGTGAAGCGCTCCACCTAAAGCAGTGGTGTCCAAACCACGGTCCCCGGGCCAAGTGCGGCCTAGTGTCTTGAATTTGACCTGCGACATGTCATGAGATCATTAAGGAACCTGGCCTGCGGGGTGTTTCCACATTAATGTTAAATATCTAACATTGTAATTGCTGTAAATTTGCCGCTATCTTGTGGACAACATTAGTAAATCAGGTCAATGACCAAGACTTATTGGTCGACGTTATTACAGTAAAAAATGTAGTTATATGATCCAATCCGAACTATCTTCCCTACTCACGTCGCAAACAAAACTGCAACCAACACAAAAAGTCAACACACATGGTCACATATAACACAACCTGCTCACTGAACTTTATGGATATTATACAAAAATGTCCAAGCACCATAACAAATAAAAGAATACACCCATTTAGATCCTTCACAATGCAGGATGGGAAAATGAAAAACACTCTCCGCACTCATCTGTGTTTGGCACATTTTAGCTGCTTGATATTTTTGATTAATTACCAAACTTAAAGGAGGTCATTAAAGAAGTAAACAAGGTAGGAGTCAAACTTTTACATGCGCTTAATATCCAATTATATTAATTATATATCCATTATAGGAATATAATATGTACACATATATGTATAGGGTATATATATTGTTACTTTACATGGCCCCCCGGCCAATTATTTTTTAGCCCAATGAGGCCCCCAAGTCAAAAAGTTTGAACACCCCTGACCTATAGCTATGGGGCTAAGAAGCCCATTAAGATTTCGTCCAAGAATAGGTCAGTTCTGCATCATATTTTACTTGAAAATAACAATGTTATATATTAATGTTTACAGTATATATAATTAAATAACAAACCTTTATGCTCTGCTGCACCAGAGTCAGCAGTGGCTGCTTCATCTGAGTTTTGACTCCAGGATTTCAGTGATGCTTTTAATGGTGAGTGAGTGAATGATGTAGACACTGCTTGGCTGTTTTGGTTTATTAGTGAACGGCTGTACCACTGGCAGTGAATAAGATATTAATAAAACACCTTGGCTACTTGAATTATATCATAGCAAAATATATGCTACATTTGTATAACTCAATTTAAACGTTGAGATTAGATCAACCTTGTTGTTGTTTTTGAAATTTGTTTTATAACAATGTATTCCATATGCTCTTTGAAAAAAAAAAAAGCATGACAGAACATACAAAACCCAAAACCAGTGAAGTTGGCACATTGTGTAAATGGTAAATAAAAACGGAATACAATGATTTGCAAATCCTTTTCAACCTATATTCAATTGAATAGACTGCAAAGACAAGATACTTAGCATTCAAACTGGTAAACTTTGTTATTTTTTGCAAATATTAGCTCTTTTGGAATTGGATGCCTGCAATATGTTTCAAAAAAGTTGGCACAAGTGGCAAAAAAGACTGAGAAAGTTGAGGAATGCTCATCAAACACTTACCGGTATTTGGAACATCCCACAGGTGAACAGGCTAATTGGGAACAGGTGGGTGCCAAGATTGGGTATAAAAGCAGCTTCTATGAAATGCTCAGTCATTCACAAACAAGGATGGGGCGAGGGTCACCACTTTGTGAACAAATGCATGAGCAAATTGTCCAACAGTTTAAGAACATTTCTCAACGAGCTATTGCAAGGAATTTAAGGATTTCACCATCTACGGTCCATAATATCATCAAAAGGTTCAGAGAATCTGGAGAAATCACCGCACATAAATGGCAATACCCCTGACCTTGGCGGTACTGCATCAAAAAGGGACATCAGTGTGTAAAGGATATCCCCACATGGGCTCAGGAACACTTCAGAAAACCACTGTCAGTAACTACAGTTCGTCGCTACATCTGTAAGTTCAAGTTAAAACTCTACTATGCAAAGCAAAAGCCATTTATCAACAACACCCAGAAACACCGCCGGCTTCGCTGGGCCCGAGCTCATCTAAGATGGACTGATGCAAAGTGTAAAAGTGTTCTGTGGTCTGACAAGTCCACATTTCAAATTGCTTTTGGAAACTATGGACGTCGTGTCCTCCGGACCAAAGAGGAAAAGAACCATCCGGATTGTTTTAGGCTCAAAGTTCAAAAGCCAGCATCTGTGATGGTATGGGGGTGTATTAGTGCCCAAGGCATGGATAACTTACACATCTGCGAAGGCACCATTAATACAGGTTTTGGAGCAACATATGTTGCCATCCAAGCAACATCTTTTTCATAGACGCCCCTGCTTATTTCACCAAGACAATGCCAAGCCACATTCTGTACGTGTTACAACAGCGTGACTTTGTAGTAAAATAGTGCAGGTACTAGACTGGCCTGCCTGTAGTCCAGACCTGTCTAACATTGAAAATGTGCTGTGCATTGTGGTAAAAAATACCACAACGGAGACCCCGGATTGTTGAACAACTTAAGCTGTACATCAAGCAAGAATGGGAAAGAATTCCACCTGAAAAGCTTCAAAAATTGGTCTCCTCAGTTCCCAAACGTTCACTGAGTGTTGTTAAAAGGAAAGGCCATGTAACACAGTGGTTAAAATGCCCCTGTGCCAACTTTTTTGCAATGTGCTGCTGCCATTAAATTTTAAGTTAATGATTATTTGCGAAAATACATTTATTTTCTCAGTTCCAACATTAAATATCTTGTCTTTGCAGTCTATTCAATTGAATATAAATTTAAAAGGATTTGCAAATCCTTGTATTCTGTTTTTATTTGCGATTTACACAACGTGCCAACTTCACTGGTTTTGGGTTTTGTAATTGAGAAGCACAGGACTACACCAACAGTACAAGTGGTGGTAAACGAAAGAATATATGCTTACAAATGTGTGGTAACAGTTTGGGCAAGGCCTTTATCTGTTCCCAGTGCAAAAACCAAGACCCATAAAGTTTTTTTTTGTCGGATTTTGGTGTGAAAAAACAGCGTCGAATGCCTTTGAGATTAACCAGAAAATGAATTGTGTGATAAATTAACACAAATCCCCACAGACGCAGTTTATAATCTAGTAGAAAGTCCATATTTTCTTCCCATTTATTATTACTTTTGGAGTAATGACCATGTGTCCTAGTACTTTTGACTAATATTGAGTCGGCGGAAGCTCCGCAGCAGAAAGAAAGGAAGAAGCATATTATCTCCTTGCAATTAGGTGAAAATTACAGGGCGGGAGCCCAACTGCGACATGAGTGGTTCCTAAGTGTGTCGTTTTTCTTTCTGCAGAAACTGGATATCCAGCCTGTTGTTGGCCTGCTGCGTTAAGAACAACAACAAAGAGGTGTGGGTAAGTAGATAAGGTGGAAAAGTTTATTTTTGTGTGTGTTTAGTTTCAATTTAGTTTGTCACTTAAGGTCAGATCACTATTAGAAACCATTAGGAGGACACTTTATTGTTGTTGTGCAATATTTGGAACATGTCAAACAATGTGTGCCCACATGTGTAGCCACTTTGCAATCTGTTCCATTAAATCTCAGTAGATTAAGACCTCCGTTTTGATGCAAGTTTAGGACGAGTTAACGCCGGGAAACAACAGTCGTGTTTTTGTGTGTGGAAATAGCTTTGCATACATGCAGTGTTGCTGAACTACAAATAAGGAAGTGTACTGTGAACTTTGTGTTCACACATTAACGCACACATGCACACCTGCGAGCGACTGTTGGCCTGAGAGGGAAGAAAAACTGATACTTTATTTTTAATCTAATTTAGCGCTTGTTGGGAATGTTTTTTTTATGATTGCTCTCTACATAGAAAACATAATGAAGTCTAGCTGAAGATTCTCATAATTTATTTTAATGTTTTTTTTTTTATTTCCTGCATTTTGCTCCTGTTGGAATTCCGTCCTTGTCAGCTGTTTTGGTTCCTGTGTTTGCTTTCACTATTTTGTGAAAGGAGCGACAAAAAGGAAGGAAGAGTGAAAGAGAGACAGAGTGAGAGAGAGAGAGAGGAGTTGCTCAGTTGCGTTCAGGGACAAGTCGAAAAGAGGACGTTTTTGCGGTGGGTCACACACAAGCTGAGCCAGGAAGGAGAGAGCGGGTAATTTAAGTCACACGCTTCTTTTTGACAGTTTCCCAGTGATGTGTTTTTCATGAGAGCTAAAATGATGCTTTTTGTGTACAAACACGCAGGTACCAGGCACCTTAGTTCGGTTCTGACACAGACGCTGTGAGCCGACATCATGGTTCGGTAAGTGTTTTTTGTGCTTGATGAGCAAATATGACAACTTCTCTGTTTCTTTTCCTTATCTCTCTCGCATCATGTGATGGCTTTTTAGTTTATGCGCTTCTGTAAAAGCACAGTTATCCCAAAACATTAGCAGAAATGTTTTATATTATTATATTTCCAACGTTTGTGGCTCATTTCAACTTGTTATTTTTATTTCTCTTGTGCAAGGTGGTGTTTACCATTGATAACTGGCAGGAGGATCAATCGTATTAGTTATGACACGTCTACATCGAGCTATCTTATTCGCTGAATGTCTAAAACGAGACGCTTTTAAATGCCTACCTTTTCCAAGCATACCGTGCTTGAATACGGATCAGAACACTCTCACTCAAACAACTGGACTGATCATAATATTTATAACTTGTTTCATCCTACTCTTCCTTTGTCCACACAGGAAAGCCATGTACTGGTACTTAGAAATAAAGAGATAAAAGATGCATAATAAAGAAATGATTACAAATCATTTATTATTAGACAAATTAAATCCTAATATATGGCTATAAATTAGAAAACATGTACAAAAAGACAATGGATTGGAAAGTTGGACTTACATTTATCCAGCCCAATTGTAAATTACATTTATTTGCAAAATGTAAAAACTTTCAATAGATGTCTTCATACATGAGCTTGATAGATTACGGTACCCGTTATGGGTTGCTTTTTATTGGGTCCCCTGCTGCTGATAGCCAGTGGTGTCAAACTTGTTTTCATTTAATGCCACATTGCAGTTATGGATGCCCTTTGTGGGCCCTTTTTAACAGTGAGTATATATGAACATTAGGGGTGTGGGAAAAAATCGATTCAAATTCAAATCGCCATTCTCACGTTGTACGATTCAGTATCGATTCTCATTTTTCAAAAATCGATTTTTTTAGTTTTGTTTTTTTTTGTATATTTTTTTTTTTAGTAATCAATCCAACAAAACAATACACATCAATACCATAACAATGCAATCCAATTCCAAAACCAAATCCGACCCAGCAACACTCAGAACTGCAATAAACAGAGCAATTGAGAGGAGACACAAACACGACACAGAACAATCCAAAAGTAGTGAAACAAAAATGAATATTATCAACAACAGTATCAATATTAGTAACAATTTCAACATAGCAGTGATTAAAAATCCCTCATTGACATTATCATTAGACATTTATAAAAAATTAAATAAATAAAAAATAAACAATAGTGTCACAGTGGCTTACACTTGCATCGCATCTCATAAGCTTGACAACACACTGTGTCCAATATTTTCACAAAGATAAAATAAGTCATATTTTTGGTTCATTTAATAGTTAAAACAAATTTACACTATTGCAATCAGTTGATAAAACATTGTCCTTTATAAAAGCTTTTTAAAAAAATCTACTACTTTGCTTGCATGTCAGCAGACTGGGGTAGATCCTGCTGAAATCCTATGTATTGAATGAATAGAGAATTGTTTTGAATCGAGAATCGCGTTGGATCGAAAAAAATCGATTTATAATCGAACCGTGACCCCAAGAATC
This sequence comes from Entelurus aequoreus, assembly GCF_033978785.1. NCBI lineage: Eukaryota > Metazoa > Chordata > Actinopteri > Syngnathiformes > Syngnathidae > Entelurus > Entelurus aequoreus. The sequence continues at coordinate 66,209,843 of NC_084741.1, read as the reverse complement.
GATATTGAATCGAATCGTGGGACACCCAAATATTCGCAGTCCTAATGAACATATATAAATGCTTCAAGATATTATTACACAATTGCTTTTATATATATTCTTTTTATGTGCAAATTGATGGATGACGAGCAGATATTTAAGTATTTTTTATTTTTACAAAATAATGTTTGGAATGTATGTTAATATAATGTTTGTGTTTGGCATGATCAGACATACGATTGCATGCAGTGCATGCACATTTTCTTTCAAAATTTAAAAAATAAATACTTAGTGCTCTACTTTGCATACAAGTTATAGCAAATTCACATCTGTTTAAGAATAGAATGGCCATAATTAATGAAATCATGCATTTATGAATTACACACACTCGCACAGGCCTGATTTGATTAGCAAAAATACGCATTTTGATTAATGTGCATTGAATATTCACTACAGGTGATAGCCCATATACGTGGATATTTTGCTAACATTTGTGTTGTATTTTGGTGAAATGAAGGCGGCAATGCATGCAAATGTCATATTTCACTCAATTGTTTAAAAGTGAAAACATACGTCCACTGACGTTGCCCAATTGTTATTTTTGTATTATCAGCATTGTTTATACGTGTTTTGTTCTGTTGCTAAAGGTTGCTTTGAGTGCACAATGTTGACAATTAGACCAGTAGTCAATGCGTGTCCATTTGTGTCCATGTAGGTGGTTCCACAGAGACATCACAGGCCTGCAGGCCGAGGACATGCTGAAGACTCAGGGCATTCACGGCAGCTTTATGGCCCGACCTAGCAAGAAGAACGTGGGGGATTTCTCCTTGTCTGTCAGGTAATTATATTTTAAACTTAAATAAAGTGTACATCTTTTTTTCCCCAAAAATCCTCCCAATGTTCATCTGGATTATGTGGTTTGAATTCTGCTGTTTTTTTACAGGTAGGCAAGATGATGTGATGTTTTAACTCCCCAAAAACACAAACTTTGTGTCTGTGATGAGAATTATTCTTATTGAATTCAGAAAGTAAATCCCTTGCTGTTTTCCACTTTTATTACTCATCATGGTGGCAATAAGAATTGTCCTACGCCATGTGCCCGTAGCATACTTGCCTTTTGCTTTTACAATACACAATAGTTTGATTTCTTTCATCCATTTTTGAAAGCATAAATAATATTCATAAAACAAAAAATAAGTACTCTACTGTGCTGTTCTAAAGAACAAGTGGTCAATAGCTGTCCCAAAATATACACTAACACTACAACACCCTGTATATATTTGTACAAAAATACAAAATTGTTTTGTTTTATTACCAATAAAATCAGGTAGGTTTTGATTACAGGTTGTATATATTGTAAATAGCAGCGCAGTATTAACAGGATGTAACTGCAATATTGAAAATTAGGGTATTGCTGCTGTCGAATGGAAAGTGTTCGTATCCAAATGTAGTTATTAAAAAAAAAAACAAAGTTTTTGCTATAAATATAAATGGTAGAAAAAATTGCAAAAAAACCCCCACAAGTTTTCGTTAGGGTAAAAATGGGCTGTTTATTTTTTATAAAAATGTTATTTATTTTAAAACTTATTTTTACAATTGTCATGCTAAAAGTATCAAATTAAGTTTTATAGTAAAAAGTTTAGAATGAATATTTTCAAAAGTTGTTTAAATAAATATTATTTCCTAAATGTAATACACTAGTGTACGTCATGATAATCCACCTCTGCTAATGATGATTAAAAAATGCAGATTAAGGCCTTCCATAAATTGGACTGTATGTTGTAACATGCGTCAAATTGTTGTTGGTCCTCATCAGGGTGGGCGAGCAGGTGACCCACATCCGCATCCAGAACACGGGAGACTACTACGACCTTTACGGCGGGGAAAAGTTTGCCACGCTGTCTGAGCTAGTGGAGTACTACACGGCCGACAACGGCATCCTGCAGGACAAAGATGGCACCATTATCGAACTCAAATACCCTCTCAACTCCTCTGACCCCACCACTGAGAGGTTTGTGATACTTTGACCCCTGGTGACAAAATACTATACTACAATGTGTAGTGTGAGAATTTAATAGGATTTTGTGCAAAAAGTCTTAGAATTGGTAGAAACATATATTACCTAATTTGATGCCAAATGGTCTTAATAAAACAAGAAGGTAAAAGCTGTATTTCTTATTGACATATAAATGCAAAATCAGCCTGTTCTCATGAGAATTTAATGGCGTTATGTGCAAAAAGTATTGATATTGGTAGAAAATGTACACATTTCTTACATATATAGATATGTCATAATGCTTACTTAAGATAGACTATTAAAAGCTATTATTAAAAAAGAATAAGAAATAATATTTTTTTATTGATATATGAAATAGCCCTTTTAATTTAGTAGGAATCTTAAATGTAAAACTACTAAAACGTGTTATTTTCTTTTATTTTTTAAGTCGATTGTTACGTTGTTTTAACCTAGATAAAACACAAAATAAACGCTTGAATTTTTTATTAATACAGAAGTAAGTTGTCTGCCTGTTGTCACAAACCTTTTATATTTTTTGGAAGAAAAATAACTTTTTAAGTCAAATATGTGCTAACCTTTATAAAATAATAGTCTTACATTTTTATTGGAATAGAAATAAGGCGACGGCCTACTGGCATAAACATTGTTTATTATTTAGAATAAACATTTATTAATATGAATAGAAAACAAATACTTTCTTTTCTTCCCTGTACAAAAAAAAAGACAAAAATCAAACATGTCTGAATGTAGACATAAAACAAAAATAATAAAGGCTGTATTTATTGATACAAAAAAATAATTCACAAGAATTTAGTACGATTTTGAATAAAAAGTACACAAAGTATAATTAATTATGGCTGTCAAAGTTAACGCTTTAACTCTTGTGTATAATCACAAAACATAATTGCATTATCGATGGATGATTGCAGATTAATGGCACAATTTATTTTGACCGCACACGCTCCTTTACCTTAACTGGGGATGGTTACCTGAAGGCAAAGCAGTTTGTCATACGGTCAGTGATCAGGTCAATGCATACGTCAGCGAAAAGATAAGTGAGGAGAATACGACTTGTGTGCTCACTGTTAGATTTCACTTCAAAATACACTCTGATGGTACTTTAGATAAAACTATTGAACAAATAAATGATGTTCATGCATCTATTACATTCTAACAATAGTATTAGATTTGTGTCAAATTATTGGCATCTTATTCAAAGTTAATTTGAGTTATGCATGCAGATAATTTACTAGTATGAATATTAATGATTGATTTTGCTTGGAAATATTTTAAAATGAGCAGAAAATTGACTGTTTAAAAAAAATAAAATTGTTATAATTATATTTTAAATGTATTCAATATAGAACAGGTTGTACTGTGTTATCATAAAAATAAATACATCTTGAAATCCTTGCTCTTGTTGAAGTGCATGCTCTTGCTTAAAGCAACAATATTTCTTTAATTCATTTGACATTAAAATAGCTTTAATCAGAAAATCAAGAAAGTACACCCCCCTCAGACCCTCACCCCACCCCTTTCTGTCCTTCTCTGTCAGTTGTCTAACTTCCCTTTTATAGCTGCGGTTGGAAACTTGACGTTTTGACACTCTTGAAAGCGATGGCCAGACCGTCTTGCTCATCTTCCTCTATTGCACACTCCATCATGTCCTCGCCATTCTGTCGTCTCGGAAAAGGTCGCACACACACACACACACACACATGCACACACACGCAAGCAGGTAGTTTAAGAGTAATTCTTCACTCAATTTTGTATCGCCTTGTCAGTGCACAGCTGTCCAATGCCAACATTTGAGTGAAATGAACAAAAATTGATAACATCATCAGTAAGAGTAAACATTTCAAATGAGTATTCTGAGAGCAACATGGACATTTTCATTTAAGAATGGTGTCGGTGAGGTTGCGCTGTGGAGGTTTTGGTTGAGGGAGCTGGGGAGGAGTGCCGGCGGGGTGGCGTTACGGTTTTTAACGGCTAAAAATACTTTGTCCTCTTTAGCCACAAAATCTGCCATCAGAAATTTTCCGACCGCAAAACAGGAAGTTGAGCAAAAGAAATCGAGAACTCTGTCTAAAATTATGCCCAACTCAGCTGAGTGTACATTCAGTGACGCACACACGCGCCCCAACGACCTGTTTTTATGCATTGTTTCTTTCCTGTAATATGCCCCCCCAAAGGTAACATCCGCACGATAATGGTGTAACGTCAGGACATTGGGCTGTGGGTTGTTTTTAATTGTCCATTCGACATGCTTTTGTTGTGGCTTTCAAGCTGACCGGCCAAAACCTGCGATATATATAAAACAGTTCCACGTCCACAACAGTTGAGAATCACTACTAATAATACATCTGCAAGCGTCATATACACTCTCATACAAACTATGCCTTCTTGACCTGATTGCATAGAATTATTGTAACAGCATACGACACTAAAAAAAAGAGTCCTAGATGTAGCACAGTAGAATCTCGATTTGCGAACTCATCAGTTTTGTATCACTGCAAGTTTTATTTGTGATGAGACCGGACTTTTACAGAAAAATATGCCAAAGCAGGAAAATACACTACTTATCGTTCAGCGGCGCCTCTTTCACACACACACACACACACACACACACACACACACACACACACACACACACACACACACACACGGCCCCTTACCCTCGATCCCTCGTCCTCTCCCTCTGTCTGTCTGCCTGTTCCTTTCTTATTAGCTCCTCCTTTGACAATGTTAATGTAAGTGGATTTTACTTTTTTAAATGTTCATTATTGTAGCAGTATGGTTCAAACCTTCACTTAAATATGGACTTCTGTCAAGGCCGGAATCCATTATTCATATTTACATTGTTTCTTATGGAAAAATTGTACGAACCCTGTATGAGAACCGATTAAGTTTGCAAATCAAGGTTCCACTGTACTGGTATTAACGGAGGACTGTCATCTGACTCACTTCACTTGATCTCACCTGACCTCATCTCATATGTAGTATCTCATTTCGAGTCTCATCCCATCTCATTTTGTCTAATCTCACTAACCCTGTCTCATTATTTCCCGTCACCTCATCTCACTCATTTAATCTGATCTGATTTTATGTACTCTCATTCTACCTCTACTCGCCTCATTTTCCGACTTGTTTCGTTGTATGTATCTCATGTCCAGGGGCCTCATTTGTAAAACTGTGCATGGATTATTTACAACATAAACCTCAGAATGTAAGAATTGTACAAACAAATTCAGATTTATAAAAGCATGCTATGCACAGTTGTACGCACTCTTCTGGTTATAAATCACGCTTGCAGTTAATTGTGCGCAGTAGAGTTCCTCAACGGTGTCCTCCCACAATAATCCATAAATGGTCATGCTAATTAGCTGCTGAATATGGTGACGTACTAAAAGATCAATGAAGGAAGACAGACAGCAACTCCAAAGAAGATTTTCAGATTGGTTCTTATTACGTCAAGCATGTAACAAGATTATTTTTGGGGGTTTTAGCAAGAAATTTGGAATTTAAATGTCAAAATTTGACCAATCTTAGTGTCAGGCTGCTCCAGAATCAGAATAAGAAGTAGTTTATTAATCCCCGAGGGGAAATTGAGATTTTCAGCACAATCCCATTCAAGATCAGACAAACATTACAGTTGGACAGAAAAAGGATCACTGATGGGTCTGCCAACTTCCGGCGCCCCTTTGGGAAAAAAAAAAGGTGAGAAACAGATAAATGTTGGGGAGGGGCGGGGGAGAGTAAAAAAATATTCAGTCAAAGGCTGGACTCCAGGGAGGGGATCCAGACTGAGGCCAAGGAAAAAAAACCATAGCATACATAAACAAGTTACATAGAATCAACAAAACTTGCAACAGAGGAGAGGGAGTGGGAGCTACGGAGGCCGCCTGCTGCTGTATAAGCGCTACTCAGTCCGTGACTGAGAACCGTTGCTGGCACAAGTAGTCATCCATCCATCCATCCATTTTCTTCCGCTTATCCGAGGTCGGGTCGCGGGGGCAGTAGCCTAAGCAGAGAAGCCCAGACTTCCCTCTTCCCAGCTACTTCGTCCAGGTCCTCCCGGGGGATCCCGAGGCGTTCCCAGGCCACCCGGGAACCATCTCATCTGGCTCCTCTCGAAGTGGAGTAGCAGCGGTTTTACTTTGAGCTCTTCCCGGATGACCTAGCTTCTCACCATGCCACCCGACAGAGGAAACTAAATTTGGCCGCTTGTACCCGTGATTTGTCCTTTTGGTCATAACCGAAAGCTCATGACCATAGGTGAGGGTGGGAACGTAGATCGACCGGTAAATTGAGAGCTTTGCCTTCCGGCTCAGCTCCTTCTTCACCACAACGGATCAATACAGCGTCCGCATTACTGAAGACGTCGCACCGATCCGCCTGTCGATCTCACGGTCCACTCTTCCCTCACTCGTGAACAAGACTCCGAGGTACTTGAACTCATCCACTTGGGGCAAAATCTCTTCCCCAATCCGGAGATGGCACTCCACTTTTTTCCGGGCGAGAACCATGGACTTGGACTTGGAGGTGCTGATTCTCATCACAGTCGCTTCACACTCAGCTGCGAACCGATCCAGTGAGAGCTGAAGGTCCTGGCCAGCTGAAAACATCAGGACCACATCATCTGCAAAAAGCAGAGACGTAATCCTGCAGCCACCAAACCGGATCCCCTCAATGCCCTGACTGCGCCTAGAAATTCTGTCCATAAAAGTTATGAACGGAATCTGTAACAAGTAGTGATCATGAGCAATATTTAAAGCTCTTTTGGCCAATTGGCATGCATACAAGATGATTTTGATGTATTATTTGCACAATAAATGTGTTTTTGTACAGTTGTTTATCTTATAATATTATTTAAGTGGTAATAATAATAATAGTAATAATAGTGTTAACATAGTGGTTGTGTATAAGCAGCATGTTTGCGTGAGATCCAAACATTTGAATTCAAACTCTCAAAGTGTAAATGTATTTTTAAAAAGTTAAATGTAATAATTTCCTAAATTCATAACATGATTTTATGTATTTTACCGAAAAATTGTGCCGCAACCCATATTTATTGTTTTTTAGTCTTAAAAAATACTTCACTGTTTAGCCACTCACAAAGTCAAAGACACACCTCCCGACCTACTTATTATTCAATGAGAAAAACAATAATTATGTGACCCACCACATTATATTTTAAATTAATGTAAAATGTAACTACATTAATACTGCTTTGTATTTTGATATTCAAACACTAACAAATAAACATACAATGCATCTATAATTAGAGGAATGTGTGCACATCTTCACATATGTGTGTTATGTATTTTATAGTGCATGCGAGTATGAGCTTTATTTTGTGGTGACACAACTGGACATCGCTAATTCCAATGTCTGAAACAACTTTGCCTGAGCTCTTCGCATGGCCAAAAGAAGGTGTAGAACTACGCAACCTTTTCCGCAGATATAAATACCAACATTTGTGGCAAAAGTTACCTGTTGACGAACCTTTTTTGTGGGCGTCAACCTGAAAGGGTGTTTACCTCATCCCCCTTCATTTAATCCTATCTCATTTGAACTAATCTATCATTTATTGTCATGTAATTGTACCATGCGTCATACTTTATCTCTTCTCACGTGTACTATTTTCATTTCATCCAAACAACTGTCCCCTCCACTCACCATACCTCATCTCACCTCACCTCCAGGTGGTGCCGTTGCCACCTGTCTGGTCCAAATCCTGAGAGTACTGTTGGCTCATTGCTGGAGATAATGTTTTCTGACTTATAACATCGAAATTTATTTCACTTCATTGAATTTCTTCTGATCCTTTTCTCATGTCATCATCTGAACCTATTATACAGTACTTTTACTTACCTCAGTAATCTCCTCTAATGTAATCTTTTACCCCACCTCATCTCCCTACCTAACCTCATATCATCTCACTTCCTACATCATGTCACCTAATTTTATCTCACCTTACTTCATATCATCTCATGTCCAGGTGGTACCACGGCCACCTGTCTGGTCCAGGTGCCGAGAAGATGCTCATTGCTCGGGATGAGTCTGGAACATTCCTGGTCAGAGAGTCGCTGTCCAAGCCGGGAGATTTCGTTCTCTCATGTCTGACGGACGAGCGCAGCAAAACAGGAGCGAGGAGAGTGTCCCACATCAAGATCATGTGCCAGGTGTGCATTTGATGGTTCTGTCTCAACACAACCCTGGTTGGGAATCTAGTCATATGACCTATGCCATTATACCTGCCTGGAGAAAACAGATGACCAAAAATAAGAACACATAGTTGGTTGATATGACACAACGAAACAGAACACATAACTAACAAACATTACTGATCTGTGAGGCCTGAGAGATTGATTGCGCTAACCCAGGGGTGTCCAAACGACTTTGTGTATATACTACAGTATGTGTATATATGTATGTATATATGCATGTATATATACAGTATGTATGTATGTACAGTATATATATATGTACAGTATGTATGTGTGTATATATATGTACATGTGTTTATATATGTATGTATATGTATATACATATATACTGTATGCATATGTATGTAGTGTATATGTGTATATATATATATATATATATATACATACATACAGTCATGGTCAAAAGTTTACATACACTTGTAAAGAACATAATGTCATCCTGTCTTGAGTTTCCAATCATTTCTACAACTCTTATTTTTTTGTGATAGAGTGATTGGAGCACATACTTGTTGGTCACAAAAAACATTCATGAAGTTTTGTTATTTTATAAATGTATTATGGGTCTACTGAAAATGACCAAATCTGCTGGGTCAAAAGTATACATACAGCAAAGTTAATATTTTGTTACATGTCCCTTGGCAAGTTTCACTGCAATAAGGCGCTTTTGGTAGCCATCCACAAGCTTCTGGCAAGCTTCTGTTTGAATTTTTGACCACTCCTCTTGACAAAATTGGTGCAGTTCAGCTAAATGTGTTGGTTTTCTGACATGGACTTGTTTCTTCAGCATTGTCCACACGTTTAAGTCAGGACTTTTGGAAGGCCATTCTAAAACCTTCATTATAGCCTGATTTAGCCATTCCTTTACAACTTTTGACGTGTGTTTGGGGTCATTGTCCTGTTGGAACACCCAACTGCGCCCAAGACCCAACCTCCGTGCTGATGATTTTAAGTTGTCCTGAAGAGTTTGGAGATAATCCTCTTTTTTCATTGTCCCATTTACTCTCTGTAAAGCACCAGTTCCATTGGCAGCAAAACAGGCCCAGTGCATAACACTACCACCACCATGCTTGACGGTAGGAATGGTGTTCCTGGGATCAAAGGCCTCACCTTTTCACCTCCAAACATATTGCTGGGTATTGTGGCCAAACAGCTCAATTTTTTTTTTTCATCTGACATCACATGGACAAAGATAAGACCTTCTGGAGGAAAGTTCTGTGGTCAGATGAAACAAAAATTGAGCTGTTTGGCCACAATACCCAGCAAATATGTTTGACTATGAAGATAAAGGCTTTTAATCAGAGGTTTGATATAAAAAGGTTAAAAAAATGCAGCCAAATGGTATCCTGGAAATCAGGTGCACCCTTGAGAGGATAAAGACTGAGTCAGATCCTGAGGAAAAACATAGAAAGAAGTGCTTACTATGCGCTAAAAAAAACTATAAAAAAGGAAAGAAAGACGCAAGTATTCTATTTTGCGTCCTTTTCTACTGATGTTTTCATTAGGATGCGTGAAGAAATGCTGAAAAAGCACAAGGAAACACAGGCAATGGTGTTAATGGAAGAGGAGATGGAAAAGCAGGAAAGTCTGGAAATTGAGATTTATTTTTTGCTCAAAATGTTGACCATATCAGTTTTGAAGTAATCATGGACTAGGGCGACAAGGACATGCAATTAGGTGATCAAAATATTAGTTTTATATGCCTTTATCCACACTGTCTATGTGGGAAAATAGGCTTCAGTTCTGTAGAAGACGTCACACCAAGAGGGGACAGCATATCGAGCCTGGCGATGGACAGGGGGCGTTCCAAGTACAGTTAGTTTTCTACCCATTACTTAAGAACTAATTGATGTTATGGGAAATGAGTGCCAGATTCATTTTCAGGAGCAAAACGTACATAAAGAGTACTTGTTAGTGAAATTCTCCTTTTAAGTAGGTGGGCCAATGAGGGGCCTCACATGATTTCTTGGAGATCTGCAGCACCCACCTGCACACACTCAAACCAAAACAAATACCGTATTTTTCGGAGTATAAGTCGCTCCGGAGTATAAGTCGCACCGGCCGAAAATGCATAATAAAGAAGGGAAAAAACATATATATGTCGCACTGGAGTATAAGTCGCATTTTTGGGGGAAATGTATTTGATAAAACCCAACACCAAGAATAGACATTTGAAAGGCAATTTAAAATAAATAAAGAATAGTGAACAACAGGCTGAATAAGTGTACGTTATATGCACATATGTAAATAACCAACTGAGAACGTGTCTGGTATGTTAACGTAACATATTATGGTAAGAGTCATTCAAATAACTATAACATATAGAACATGCTATACGTTTACCAAACAATCTGTCACTCCTAATCGCTAAATCAGATGACATCTTATACGTCTAGTCTCTTAAGTGAATGAGCTAAATAATATTATTTGATATTTTACGGTCATGTGTTAATAATTTCACACATAAGTCGCTCCTGAGTATAAGTCGCACCCCCGGCCAAACTATGAAAAAAACTGTGACTTATAGTCTGAAAAATACGGTACTCTTTATATGAAAAGGTGTAACATCCTCTTTTTCCAAGACCTGTTTTTTTCTTTTTGGACAAAATCAAAGACAAAGTTAATTTTTTAAATGATTATTATTGTTTATTATTATCAGCAAAACAACTGGTAGATTACAACAAAAATGATATCCTATATTTTCGCAAAGGGACATTTGTTCGAATAAGTGTCATTGATCACCATTATCTTCAAACTGGCGTCATAACTCCTGTTGTTTGATAACCTGCCCAACCTTTGCGCGGCCGCAACTCACCAGGTCATTGGTGAGTGACGGAAAGAAAAACTCAGAAAAAGTCACTAGGCGCCATATGTGGGTTTGCATACATACATCTCGAGACTCCGTATATAAGACTTTTTCAGACTTTCCCCCAAGGCAACAATACCATCTTTTATTTGAGTCTGTATGGTTCTTAATCATTGTACCTGTTTGTGTCTATGTCTAGAATGAGAGATACACAGTAGGAGGCTCAGACTTGTTTGACACTCTAAGCGACTTGGTGGAGTTCTACAAACGCAGTGGCATCCAGGAGGTCTCCGGCAACTGGGTACTTCTCAAACAAGTATGTGTGGCCATAATACAGAATTTAGGATACAGCGCTTGTATTGGATCTTATTCGATAGTTGATAAATACAGTATGAATTGTGTGTGTGTCCTGGCAGCCGTATTACTCCACCAGGTTGAACGCAGCCGACATCGACAGCAGAGTGAAGCAACTGGACCAGACCACACAACTGCAGCAGGAAGCCGAGGGCGGGAAAAGCAAGGCGGGCTTTTGGGAGGAGTTTGATGTAAGCAACACATCATCATCCTCACTCATAGTTAAATTATGAGATGTAAGCAACACATCATCATCCTCACTCATAGTTAAATTATGAGATGTAAGCAACACATCATCATCCTCACTCATAGTTAAATTATGAGATGTAAGCAACACATCATCATCCTCACTCACAGTTAAATTATGATAATATGGTTCCCTCCGGGTACTCCGGCTTCCTCCCACCTCCAAAGACATGCACCTGGGGATAGGATGATTGGCAACACTAAATTGGCCCTAGTGTGTGAATGTGAGAGTGTGAATGTTGTCTGTCTATCTGTGTTGGCCCTGCGATGAGGTGGCGTCTTGTCCAGAGTGTACCCCGCCTTATGCCCGAGTGCAGCTGGGTTAGGCTCCAGCAGCCCCCGCAACCCCGAGAGGGACAAGCGGTAGAAAATGGATGGATGTCTCTAATTTTTTGCAAGTCTTTATCACCTCTGGCTGGACAATAGTGGACCACATTGGAAACCAGCCTTATGGCTTTTTGATTCAATTCTTTAAGATGTCAATAAACTTCTCAATCAATCAATCAATAGTGACAAATAGTTGTATGCTGCCATCTGGTGGTGATATGGAATTACCAAATGATTACTTATTAAGTAAAAAAAAATGAACCATCGTATGTTTAAATTCCAAACAGAAATAACTACTGCTTATTATTAGAAATGCTGTAAACATTTTTTAAATTAAGAGCAGCACCCGCTCTAATTAATAAACAAAACTCCTTTTACTTGAATAACATTCACCAAAAAATGTACATTACAATATTTCATTAACATACATATTTCTTGAAATGTAATATATGTTCAATACTAAAGATGAATAATATTAAATACATATATTTATTTATAATATATTGTATTATAATTATCATGTGCACTATAATATATATTCAAGATTTGTTATTTTATGTCAAAAAGATGTTCATCGTTCTAATTTAATAGGTCTATTATTTTGAGTTATGTATAATTAAATATAACACAATGAAAGAAATAAAAAGTTAACTGATCATCCATTAATGTTAGAATATGTGCATTTTTACCAACACTTTCTTCCAAAAAATGTTGCACTTCTGTTGTTTTTAAAAAAATATTTTTTGTGTTGTTTTGTTGATATGACATAAACAGCTAAATTGCTAACCCCCTCCCAGGCTCTTCAAAAGTTTGAGGCAAAAGTGAAAAAGAGTCGGGAGGAAGGCCAGAGACCAGAAAACAAGTCTAAAAACCGATACAAGAACATTCTGCCTTGTGAGTACTTTGCTGTATGTTCAAGTCATTTATGTAGAAATAGAATTGACTTTAGCTCAATTATTTTATCTCCGTTTCTTCACTCATTGCACACAAGTCAATGACACCAGAGTGACCCTGCAGGATGCTGACCCCAACGTTGTGGGTTCAGATTACATCAACGCCAATTTTGTGCGGGTACGTCGCTAAAGTGCAACATCTAAAAATACAGTTAGTTTTTTTTCGGTTAACGTGCGTTACTTTACAGAATACCTTGTGGGATTCGGAGAATCCTAAAGTTTACATCGCCACTCAGGGTTGCCTGGCGACAACCGTCAACGACTTCTGGCAGATGGTCTGGCAGGAGAACACCAGGGTCATCGTCATGACGACCAGGGAGGTTGAGAAAGGGCGGGTCGGTATCACATCCAGGCAGTGTCACCATCACTCCACTTGTCTGCATTTCATCCGAAAACTTCTGCCTGACTCTTGAGCAGAATAAATGTGTGCCGTACTGGCCCGACATCGAGACCTCCAAGGTGGTGGGCTGCTATGTGGTGACCTTCAAGTCGGAAAGGGACGCAGTAGATTACAAAGTCCGAGTCCTGGAGGTGGCGCCTGTGAACAAGGTGGGCCCTCCCAACACTGTAATGAAAATCGGCTTACATCGTCACTTCTGACATTGTCACTTCTTCTTCAGCCCAAACATTCCCGCACCGTGTGGCACTACCAGTACCTGAGCTGGCCTGACCATGGCGTCCCACAGGAGCCAGGTGCCATCCTTAGCTTCCTCACCCAAGTCAACGCCAAACAGGAGGAATGTCATGATGCTGGTCCTATGGTCGTCCACTGCAGGTATACCCATGCGCTCACATATTGTACAATAATAGTAGGGATGTGCCGATCGATTGGCTACCGATCAGTGTTGGGACGATTTTCGTGAAAAAATATGTGATCTGTCATTTGCCAATTAATGCCTTTTTAATGCCGATCACAAATGACAAACCTCTCTGGCTGACAATCGGCAAGCAGCTAAGTATGTGTCGCTATATGCAGTCTGGAGCCGCTCCCCTAAACTAATAATCACCTCCTTTACGGAAAATTCAAGGTTGGCAAGTATGGAAAGGAGTGCGCTTGGTAAACTTTAAGAAGTATAGATGGAACCTTGTCACAACAGAGAGTAAACCGCTATTAACAAGAAATGAACATAACATATATAATATATATATATATAATATAACAACAGCTGTTGGCTGTTGGTATGTCAGCATTGTCACCGTCAGTACACGACACACAAGAGCATACTTGCCAACCCTCCCGATTTTTCCGGGAGACTCCCAAATTTCAGTGCCCCTCCCGAAAATCTCCCGGGAGAATGTTTCACCCGGACAACAATATTAAGGGCCTTTAGCGTCCTCTACAACCTGTCGAAGTGTCCGCTTTTTCACCATGCAAACAGCGTGCCGGCCCAGTCACATGTTGTATGCGGCTTCTGCATACAAACGAAAGTGACTGCAAGACATACTTGATCAACAGCCATACAGGTCACACTGAGGGTTGCCGTATAAACAACTTTAACACTGTTACAAATATGCGCCACACTGTGAACCCACACCAAACAAGAATGACAAACACATTTCGGGAGAACATCCGCACCGTAACACAACATAAACGCAACAGAACAAATACCCAGAATCCCTTGCATCCCTAACTCTTCCGGGCTACAATATACACCCCCGCTACCACCAAACCCCGCCCCCCTCAACCCCGCCCACCTCAACCCCCCCAATCTCCCGAATTCGAAGGTCTCAAGGTTGGCAAGTATGCATAAGAGGAGGATCGATCCATAAATCGGTGATGTTGATATTGAGTGTAGTATCAGTATATGATCGCTACTACTACTTACATTGATATTTTTATTTTCTCAAAATCATTTGTTGTTGTTTTTGTTAATGTTTACAAACTCAGAATAATATTCTGGACACAATAGGACTTAAATGAGGGTTTAAATGAATCAGAATCAGAATCGTTTTATTGCCATTGTTTAAGAACGGGTTCACAAACTAGGAATTTTTCTTGGTGCAATCGTGGACATAAAACACATACAACACATATTTGGTAATAAAAAGAGCTGTAACTGAGCTATCAGATCTTGTTATAGACTTAGAAGGAATTCAAGGAGCTACTGTTAGGAGTTATTGTTCATGTGCCTGATGGCCGAGGGGAAAAAACTGTTCAGGTGGCGGGAGGTGTGGGTCTGGATGGAGCGTAGTCTCCTGCCTGAGGGGAGAGGGGAGAATAGTTTGTGTCCAGGGTGAGAAGAGTCAGCTGTGATCCGACCCACACGCCTCCTGGTCCTGGAGGAGAACAAGTCCTGGAGGGATGGGAGCTTGCAGCCAATCACCTTCTCAGCAGCACGTACGATGCGCTGCAGTCTATGCTTAGTAGATAGATAGAATGAGTAGTACATAGCAGTTTTTGCTTTTGTTTAGTTATTGTGTACCATTTACTTTGTTTTGCGCCAAAATTGTATGTAATAAAAGACAATATGGAACTAGTTTAAATATTGTGTTGATATTGTTAAACTGTCACTAGCGCTCACCATTAATAAATAGAAAAATGTACAATGTATCTGCCGATCTCTCTCATGGATGATCGGAATTGGAAGCATTGAACCTTGATCAAAACATCCCTAAATAATAGCTGTGTGAAATGCTTGCCGGACAATTGTGTTCAATACAACAGGGTAGTAAAAGGAAAGTAGGAGGGGGGGGGGCGTGCTTAGTACAGTACAGTGCAGACATTCGCGGGAGAAGCAGCAAATAGGGTGAACGCGAGTCCCCTACACAGCTCTGTGCATGCAGTACACCAGGCAGTGAGTGACTGACACAGCGCCGCAGTCAGCACAGTTCAGTACGTGAACCTGAATCACTTCTGCAGCAGCAGTTCTGTGTGCAGGTCGGCGAATCAGGAGTCAGTCAGTAACAGCTTCCCCAGCGGCAGATCTCGGTGTGTGTCAGTTCGCGAACGACACAAGCCCTCAGCACCCGATGAACGACGCGCACAGTGACTGAACGAGAGCCTCAATGTGACGTCCTCCTCCGCGACACAGTCAGTTCTCTGTGTCAGTAGGGTCGCGAGTCCTGATTCTGAATGAGTGAGTGAGTGCAGCGCGAACCTGAATCACGTTCGCGAACGACACAACACTACCGCCCCTCCCCCTCGCGTCACTGCTGCTCAGCCTTGCCCTGCCTGCACTGAGTTTCTTTCTGTCTCCTCTACTCTCATAACTTGATGTGTTGAGATAATGGGGACGGGGCGCGTGTGTGTGTTTGTTTTCATGTGGCTTGAGTCAACATTAGCCGTTAGCTTGGAGAATGAATGGAGAACGGATGCCAATGGCATGAAACATATCCCCGTGACGGGAGGAGAATCACTCGCGGCATTGGGGCAAGCAGAGCAGAGAGCGAGAGCGTTGTCGTTCACTGAGTGATTCATGTCGTTAATCCGCGGTGAACGGAACATTCGCTCAGTCCCTCCCCCCGCCCCCATGATGAGTAGCTGGCTGCGTCGTTCGCCGACGTCGAGGGTTCAGTGAGTCACAGAATGCGCCAGTTCCACTCATACCGGCATGGTCGCGGCGGAGCTCAACTGAACTGAGAAAGGAACGAATCAGTTCGTGAAGTGATTCGGTTCAGTACGTTCACTCAAAAATTTGTTCGTTCGAATGAATCGTTCGCGAACGACACAACACTAGCCTGTGGAAAAAGTTAATGTTGATATTTACCTCAGAAGGCTGCAAATAGAAAAGAGGCATTACATTTTTATTTAAATTGTATTTGATATGCCATTGATATTTTTTAATTGTTATTATTATTACTTGGAACTCGATTTTGCATGTCACTATAAAGTTATATAAGCCTTGCTTGTTCAAAATTCAATGCAAAACTTGTTTGGGTCCCTATTAAAAGGTTAATTTGTTTAACCTTGGCCTGCGGCTTTGTTCAGTTTTAAATGTTGGTCCACTCTGTATTTGAGTTTGACACCCCTGCTGTAGATGACTAGATGACTACCGACTAGACCACTACCGTTCAAAATTTTGGGGTCACCTAAACAATTTTGTGGAATAGCCTTAATTTCTAAGAACAAGAATAGACTGTCGAGTTTCAGATGAAAGTTCTCTTTTTCTGCCCATTTTGAGCGTTTAATTGACCCCACAAATGTGATGCTCCAGAAACTCAATCTGCTCAAAGGAAGGTCAGTTTTGTAGCTTCTGTAACGAGCTAAACTGTTTTCAGATGTGTGAACTTGATTGCACAAGGGTTTTCTAATCATCAATTAGCCTTCTGAGCCAATGAGCAAACACATTGTACCATTAGAACACTGGAGTGATAGTTGCTGGAAATGGGCCTCTATACACCTATGTAGATATTGCACCAAAAACCAGACATTTGCAGCTAGAATAGTCATTTACCACATTAGCAATGTATAGAGTGTATTTCTTTAAAGTTAAGACTAGTTTAAAGTTATCTTCATTCTAAAGTACAGTGTTTTTCCTTAAAAAATAAGGACATTTCAATGTGATCCCAAACTTTTGAACGGTAGTGTATGTAAAAAAAAAAAAAACCCACATGATGTTAGTGCACCAGTCGAAGAAAATGAGCAAACTACATAAATAACATCCTGTAATTTGATTTTGATATTTTTTTTACCTTAATAGATTGAAAATTAACACCAATGAGTTGACTGATGAACATTATCACATCATTTATTCAGAAAGTATAAATAACGACAAATAAAGATAGAATACTATTAACCGTAACATTTAAGTGTAAAAAAACAACAACATTAATTTTTAAACAAAGAAAACAATCTGAAGTTGTCTTTATTTTTAAGTTATCATGCCGTGATTTTACCAGTCCGGCCCACTTGGGAGTAGATTTTTCTCCATGTGGCCCCCGATCTAAAATGAGTTTGACACCCCTGATGTAACTGTATTGGTCCCGGCTGGGAGAATCAACACACCTACTAACTTAATCAGAAAAGGGATTTTTATATCTAAATGTTTTTAATCAGACTTTTTGTTTATGTGTTTGTAAATATTCCACTCCTCTGATAAAACATGCACTAAAAGAAACTTGTCCCTGCTGTTGGAGTAACTATCACAATAGTATACCGGTATAAAACTTGTTTAATGTGTTGGTACACATTATTTTACAGTATCTCAAATTCAAACCGCACTTTAAGGTATTTTCATTCAACATAAGAAACAGAATTTGAGTTTTAAAAACTCCACAATGTGGGTCACCGCTTTTTGTTTGCCAAAACACTGGTGAGAATCACTGATGTGTACAAGTAATTAAAGAATACAAATATACATTTACCGTTTGAAAGTGTTGTTTAGTAAATGTTAACTTGAAATAAAAGTCTTATGGTATTCACTACACTAATTATACTATGTTTACTGCAGAATGTTTGAGATCACAAGCAAAAAAACTAGATAACTTTGAGAGAGAAACAAGTTATCTTTACCCCCACTAAACATACCGAAAAATAAGCAAAACCGTGGCTCTAAAACCAGGTATGGACCATAGCGTGGGTTACCTGTACTGTTGCACCTCGAGTAAGCTCAATTATATACATGAACAAATGGACAGTTGTCAGCTGTTAGCGTATATTACCTCAATCAAACATGGCGGAAATGTATGTTATAACTTTGCAATAGTAAACCGTAGGGATGTGATACTTGGTATAATCCTGCACAGGACAATCTGCTTTAATTAAAAAAAACAATTGTGATATTAATCTGGATCAGATGATATGAAAAAATTAATTGTGATAATTTTTTTTGCCATGTCGCCAAGCCCCAGTCTACACCCACACAAAGGCGGAGGTGCTTTGGACTTTTCACACGGTAACAAAGCGCTAGCGATATACTTGTAATGATAACATTGATGAGCTGTTCTATACCCTGTTCCTGGATTCTGAGATAGCAAAAACCTTTAAGGGGGGAAAAGAGTACCGTAATTTCCGGACTATAAGCCGCACCAGCTAAATTTAGGGGAAAATACAGATTGCTCCATGTATAAGCCGCACCCGACTATAAGCCGCAGGGTTTTGATGTGTAATTAGCGTAGTATATAGGGGTTCCTGCTACCACGGAGGGGATTGTCGGGACAGAGATGACTGTTTGGGAACGCAAAGCGTCCCATTTATTAACAATAAATCTTTCAATCATTCAATCAAACTTTCACATCTTTGACATGGCGAACAGCATTCGTGCAGAGTACAAATAATACAACGGTGCAAAGTAATACAAAGTGCTCGCCTGTACGTTATCAAAATAACCAGCCTACCGGTATATGAAAAGTCAGTCTTTAATCATTGTGTCATCGTCTTCCTCCTGCGTACTAAAACCACCGAAATCCTCTTCGTCAGTGTCGGAGAAGAACAGGCTGTAAATAAGCTGCACCCTTGTATAAGCCGCAGGGACCAGAACGAGGGGAAAAAGTAGCGGCTTATAGTCCGGAAATTACGGTAGATAAGACAAGACGGCGCACATTGTGCCATTTGGATTAGCCGATTTCATCAATTGTTGAAACCTGCAGAGACCCTGGTCAAAGGGGAACTGCATTTTTGGGGAATTTTGCCTATCATTCACAATTTTTATGTGAGACAAACACAATTATTTTTTTATTTTTTTGTACATTCTAACTCAGCAAAAGTCAGCTAACAATGGAACCGATGAGAGTCACTTTATTCTGCCTATAAGGCACTTTAAAAAACATCCAAACACCTGTATTAAAGTTTTATATACACACAATAAGTCTATATGTAATGTCGTAACAGGTACATTTATAATAACATGTCATATTTACGTATTTTGCACCTTTTAGGCATAAGGCATTTTATTAATTTCACAACCTTCGCTTGACAAAACAAACACGTACTGTACAATGTCTTCTCTCACTGCGATGACAACTGATAGTATGTTCATATATTCCTGTTTAGATGAAGAAATAATCATAATCCTTGCTAAAGGTTTAAAAAAAAACGGTGGATGCATATGATTGTTTTTTTGTGTCTGCCATCTCCGGGTCTGAATTGGCTGTCAAAGTTGACAGTTTATGGCTACATCCTTCTATTATCCAGGTGAAAGGCATGATTTATAATCTAGAATCAATTTTCGCCATCTAACATGCGATGATGCTTCAACTCACCGGCTGATGATGTCAGTATAGCAGCAAAAGCTAGTTACCTCTCTGTGATCAATGCACCGCTAAAAGTAGGTGCATAACGTTAGCACTTATAATAGCAATATCACTAATACTTGGTTAAAATTTGTATGTATATTTGAATATAAATTGAGTATTTTGGGTGCTTTTTTGATGTTTTTAGTGGCTTTTATTGTTGGAATGGAAGAGTTCCCATTGATTCCATTGTTAGCTGACTTTTATTTACGAGTTAGAATGCATTATGCGTTCTTGTCTCTCATAAGGATTGTGAATGATAGGCAAAATCTTTTATAAAAGTTCAGTTCCCCTTATAATAAATCAAGGAACGCCTTGGCCTATAAAAGGGATGATTCATGATAAAACAAAAATAATGCAATGTTTTTTGATTTTGGGTTCTATCGACCAATTAGTTTTTGTTTTTTTTCAGGAAATACACGTACTGTATCTTTAAATAAATCAGGGAAGGCTGGGGTGTTAAGACAAGTGTATTGTTGTAGTGCCTTTAAAATCCTATGTTTCTAAATGCTTAAATTCTAGTTCAAGGATTAAGATTAGTAGTAAGAAAAGGTTTTCCAGTCAACTGACAGTTTATCCTTTTGGAATGTTGTGCTTGTGACCAAAGAGCGGTTTGTTTGTTGCACTTTCTCATACGTGTTTGGGAATGTATGTTGCACAACTGTTAGTCTCCAAAATCCTTACAAATGACCTTTAGTGATTGTCAATAAGAGCCAACCACATAGAACAATTTTAGTTTTTGTTGCCAAGTAATACTTTTTGTTATGGTTGTATTTGCAGTAATGGTAACAATTTATTTTTAATGTGAACTGTGGATTATATTTAAATAGCGCTTTTTCTCTAGAAAGACAAAGTGAAACACATAATCTGCATCCTTTAAAATACATTTAAACCAGTGTGGGTGGCACTTGTAACAGGTGGGTAAAGTGTCATGCCCAAGGACACAATGGCAGTGACTAGGGTGGCGGAAGCGAGAATCGAACCTGGAACCCTCAAGTTGCTGGCACGGCCGCTCTACCAACTAAGCCACACAGCCCCAATCTGTATTTGTAGCAGTGTTTTTTTCTTTTGCACTGATATGACTGATTTTTTAAATACATATTATCATTTTATTTATTATTTTAAGCATGAAAAAAGTACACGCATTTACGGTATTTTGTGGTTTTGGTAGGCTAGATTAACCTACTATCTAAAGTTCCTTGTTTGATGTAATAATTGAGAAAAAAAAATATTTTTTTAATAATTTTTTGATATTTTGAATGTACTACAATTGCAGACATTTAAATACAGACTTTTTGGGTACCTTGAAAAGCCATAAATAGTTGGTTTAAAAAATTGTTACCATTGATACAAAATACATTTATTACAACCAATACTTTTTTATAAGCTGTAATTAAATTTATTTTTATTGATGGTAATATTCTGATACAAAATTATTACAATAATCAATTTTTATGTATTATTTTAATATTTGTTGTTATGCAAAAGTGAATTGAAAAATGAATATTATACGTATGAGTATTGATATAAATAAGAAGTATGGAAATTTGTTATCAATTTGTCTAGTTTCAAGATTTTGCAAATGGAGTGCACTACTTGGATTCCACCAGCAGAGGCGCTGTTTATTCAGACCAGTTTGTTTTCTAATGGGAAGTCGAGCCATTTAATGGATACCATCTATTCATCCATCCATTTTCTACCGCTTGTCCCTCTTGGGGTCGTGGGAGGAGGGGACGGGTGCTGGAGCCTATCCCAGCTGCATTTGGGCAGAAGGCAAGGTACACCCTGGACAAGTCGCCACCTCATCGCAGGGCCAACACAGATAGACAGACAACATTCACACACTAGGGCCAATTTAGTGTTGCCAATCAACCTATCACCAGGTGCATGTCTTTGGAGGTGGGAGGAAGCCGAACTACCCGGAGGCATACTTGCCAACCTTGAGAACTCCGAATTCGGGAGATTGGGGGGTGGGGAGGGGGGGGGGGGGGGGTGTTTGAGGTGGGCGGGGCCGGGGGGAGGAGTATATTTATAGCTAGAATTAACTGAAATTCAAGTATTTCTTATATATATATATATATATATATATATATATATATATATACACATACACAAACGTTTGTATATACTGTATATATGTATATATATATATACATACACAAGCGTTTGTATATACTATATATATGTATATATATATATATATATATATATATATATATATATATATATACACAAACGTTTGTATATACTGTATATATGTGTATATATATGTATGTATTATATTTATATATATGTATATATGTATGTGTATATATATATATGTGTGTGTATATATATATATATATATATATATATATATATATATATATATAGTACAGTACACAGTAATGAAAACACAGTTGTTCTACTAACTGTACTTGCTGCTTACTTTTTTTTTAAAAAATAACACTTACCTTTCACTATTTGAGTAGCCTTTGTTCTGCCATTTGAGTACTGGCGAGCGATCTCTGAATCCAGGAACATTTACCTTCACGGATTTGTTGAAAACATCCGCAAATTAGAACGGGATGTTGCTTGCAGCTATCAGCATAGCCATCTTTGTCTCGGCATATGTTACACCCTCTGGTCTCCATTTAGCAAGGTGGCCCATAATACTGGGCTGTGACCGGTGCTGCATTGCCGCCGCCTTGTGCTTCTCTGACCGTTCATGAGTGACTACATCCATTCGGCCACCGTGTTCAATGGAGAAGTCTGATCTACAAAATGTGCAGGCCGCATACCCTTCAAGCTGTCCTGGATGAACTGAAATTCTTGTTTCCAATCATTTTGGAACTTGCAAGCGTACTTCTTCTTCTTACTCGTCGCCATGACTGTCTCTTCTTCGTTCTTCTGCTTCGTCTCTGTTATGTTTTTGGACATTACTACTTGCCGTAGTTTTGAAGCAATGCATGATGGAAATGTGGATGTTGTGTGTCAGTGTATTAACGTGCCGGCTGGAATAAACACACGCTGAGAAATAGCTCCGTGTCTGCCTACTTTATGGGTTATAGATAAACCTATGGATAACGGAGACATATATAATAGTCTCCTTTTCAGGTGAGAGAGGACGCTAAAGGCAGTGCCTTTAAGGCACGCCCCCAATATTGTTGTCCAGCTGGAAATCGGGAGAAATTCGGGAGAAAGGTTGTCCCGGGAGATTTTCGGGAGAGGCACTGAAATTCAGGAGTCTCCCAAAAAATTTGGGAGGGTTGGCAAGTATGCCCGGAGGTTCATAGTAATTTTAAATTAGATTTTATGGAACCGCCGTACCTATTTTAATAAGGACAATGTCCACTTACTTCAGTGATTGTGTTTTATGTGTGTTCAGTGCTGGGATCGGTCGGACGGGCACAATTGTGGTGATCGACATGATCATTGGGACCATTAACACGATAGGTAAAAAAAAAAAAAAAAAAAAATTTCCATTTTGGATTAACAAGGCTAGCTTCCTTCTCTAATGTTGTCCTCCCTGCAGGTCTAAACTGTGACATCGACATCTCCAAGTACATCCAGATGGTGCGAGAGCAGCGCTCCGGCATGGTGCAGACCGAGGCCCAGTACAGGTTCATCTACCTGGCCGTGTCCGAGTACATCCAGACCACCAAAGCTAAAGACAGCGCCTC